>NC_090653.1:249442193-249748090 GCF_040937935.1 Hyperolius riggenbachi
AATCGCATGCGAAATCGCGGCAAAAAACGCATGCGGAATCGCACCCGCATGCGATTTGCCTGCGGTGATTCGCCGGCGATTCCGCAACGCTATAGTGGAAACGGGCCCTAAGTCTTCATACCTGTATGAACACCTCCAAGAACTAAAGGCCAGGCCATGTCTCACTTAACTGGCCACTGCAGCTTTAAGGCCTCCCTGCAGGGCCATCCAACTCAGCACACAAGTGATTCCCCCCCTCCTTTTCTCCCCACCATCAGAGCTTTCTGTTGGTGGAGTCTGTATGTCCCCCAGATGTTTATTTATTTTTTAATAAATATTTTTATTTTTTGTTAAATATATCTATTTTCTTTTTATACTACCTCCTCCCTCCCCCCGCCAGCCAATCAGTGTGATCAGCTGTCATAGGCTTCAGTCTACGATGACTTCCCTGCTTCTGGAGGGGACAGCCGTGTCACACGGCTGTCCCCAGTACAGCGCTGCCTTACATAGCAGCTCTGTACAGCAATAAAAGACAGCAGTCTAACAGTCAGACTGAAGGCGGAGCGGAGCTCCACCATCAGAGCGGGGATGCATGCGCTTCGGTGCACCGAAGCGCGATCACTCGCAAACCACACTCCAAGGACCTTACTCCGATCAATGTTAGGTGGTCCTGGGGCTGCCGCCAGGTCCACGCCCTTCGGCGTGACGCGGTCAGCAAAAGGTTAATAGGCTTTATTCCAGTAATTGGCCTAAGCTAGGCAATGAATGACTGACTGTGGCAGTTTTCTGGGTGTGCCCCAAGTCAGTCCTGAAGTGTTTTGAAGCAGTATAGCTCTGTACCAGTGGTGGCGCCAGGGGGGGGTGCTTTGGATGCTGAAGCACCCTCTAAAATTGTTCAAGAACCCTATGAGCACCCCCCAGCGTGAACTGACTTGTAACTTCACCAGCAGCAGCAGCCCGCAGCTCCAGCAGTGGCAGAGAAGGGCTACGGTAAAATGGCGTCCGAAGCCCTGCTCTAGAGACTTTCGAGTCTGCAGTGCAGGGCTTCGGGTGCCATTTTCCCATAGCCCTGCGCTCAGCGCGGGAGTTTCAGTTGCTGGCTGGCAGAGGATCGTGGGAGCTGCGCGCCTGACAGGAGGTCTGCTGCAGGTGAGTAAATGTTTTTTGTTTTATTTATTAGCAGGTGTATTTGCTGGGCAAGTCTGCCACATGATTGAAGTGTTTTCTGGTCAAGTCTGCCACATGATTGAAATTTTTTTCTGGTCAAGTCTGCCACATGATTGAAGTGTTTTCTTATCAAGTCTGCCACACACACATGATTGAAGTGTTTTCTGGTCAGGTCTGCCACATGATTGAAGGTTATAGCCACACCCATCTTTTGCTGTGGCTCATCAGCTACCCCAGAAGTTGGTCCAGCACCTGCATAGCACCCCCCCCAAAAAAATCCTGTAGCTGCCACCGCTCTGTACAAACGTAATACATTAGTAGTTAAGGTAGCAATAGATCAGGCGACTTGGTGGCCAGTCAACCATCCTATTCGATTATTATAATCTAAATCGAATGAAAATCAGTTCTGCCATGTACATGCCTGACTGACAATGTGACCAATTTCTGGAGTAGTCAATCGGACATGCTGCAAGATGTAATGCTGACTTGCTCGATTGTGTGCACGGCGGTAACGGCGAGCGATGAACATGACGAACCCTCGGCGCTGTTCCCACAATGTGTGTTTGTGTGTATGTAATGTATGTGCTGTAATGTGCATTTATACATTACCTGTCCTGTGTCGTGGTGCTCATCTTCCGCCTCTCTTCAATTATCAGCAGACACGCTGCCGACGCATAGCACGCTGGCGGATGACATAACACGCGGCACACCGGCAGCATGCATGCGGATAATTGAAGAGAGGCAGAAGACAGACGGCCACCAGGACAAAGTCGGCTCTGCACCCGCGCTCCCATCTCATCATTATCAATGTGCGCCTGGGATGCAGCAGCTGGGTACACACTGATTATGACAAGAGGGGGGCGCGGGTGCAGAGCCGACCTTGCGTACAGCGTCAGTGTAAGTGTGAAAGGGCGCCCCAAACAGCTTCAATACTATGCCGGTCACTGGCGCAGTTACAAGAACGGAGGGGAGCGCAGCCACAAGGGAGTGCGGTAAGAGACCACACACCTCCCCATACACTAAAAGCGTCTACCCCTCTCCTGAGAGTAAGCCTCTTCCCCCGAAAATAAGCCCTAGCACATATTTCCTCTCCCACCAAACACAGTGTCTAACATTCTAGAAGAGACAGTAGCTAGCTTTATTCATGGTGTGCCTGTGGCTGAGGTTCTGCTTGCATTCTGTACCCAGCAACAGAACAAAGATATTGCTAGTACAGGTGATCAGTTTATTCTATATAATTTCTCCTTAAATTTATTCTATATAATTCCTCCTTAAAGCTACTCAGCAGCACTGAAAAGGCTTGGTGTTTCTTTAACAGCTTCACAGTATCAGAACTTTGTTTTTCTTACTTAAGCCTCATTTTTGCTGCACAGAAGCTAAGCTCCGCCCCATCAAAGAAAACTGCCCGGGCTTTTTCCCCCTGATGCTGTGCAAAGCATGATGGGATTTCATATGTTGTTGTTCTCGTTGCCTAGCAACTGGGAGGGGTGATCAGGACTCACGATAGTTGGAACTGTGTCTCATGCTCCCTGTCACCTCCTTTCAACCAAAACGATGGTTGCCCTCATGAGATCAAACATTTGCCTGTAAGAGATTATATTACCAATCTATTTTAATTAACATAACTAATGTAACTTAATGATAGTATGTTTGTTTCCTCTTTAAGATGCATGGGATGGATCAGGTGACTGATCTGTAGCCCACTAAATGGCTGGTGGCAATCGCATGATCGTGTGTCACTTCTGCTTCTTGTTTCAGCCTATGCAGGAAGCAGAAATGAAGGAGGGGGTCACAGCAATTCTGAGAAGGGGACCCCAAAAAGAAATAAAACAATTAAGAACCTTTTAGAAGGTGAGGAGCACTGTGTAGACACAGGCGCTCTGAGCCAAACTGCACTTCTCTCTAGACACTGATATTGACCCGAGGAATCAGGATGCAACCCACAAAACGCATTCTTCAGTGTAATTTTCAATAAAGTAATTTTGTTTCCCACCATTCTAGTGTCATTATTGAGGTAAGTGCTCCTCACCTTGTAAACATTTAATTGTTTGATTTTATTGGGGGGTGGCGCCTCCTCCCTTCTTAGTATTTAGAGATTTACAAATCAGTCATCTGATCGAACAGGTCACACCCATTTCCATGAATTCTCCTAGAGAAGAAATTATGAAGAAGAATATGTTGATCATCTCCAACTCCAAGCAATCGGGCAATATAAATATGGTATAGCCGCAAGCTGTCATCTCTTGTATAGTGATGTCACTAAGAGAGGGTGTTGCCTGTGTGACATGGGCCTAAGTTTAAGTACAAGGTGTAGCAATTCTCTGTAGATCACTTAACCCTAATCAATTCATTTGAGAAAAAAACTCCTTCTGTGTACCTAACCTCAACCTCCCCCTCAGGGCCAGTTTACAATTGCAAATTGCGATCGCAATAGTGATTGCACTTTTGTGTCACAATCTTGCCATGATTTGCGTATTGATTCATGTTCAACAGAACGAGAATCACAAGGCAATTGCCCCCAAAGCGCTGCCTGCATGCAACGCGTTTGTGATTTATATGTACTGCAAACCCTGCAGTAAGAATGATTGTATAGGGATACACTAGCAGCATCGCTTTGCGGAGCGCCGGCGATCAGCACAGCGATGAAAAGCACTCAAGTGTGAACCGGCCCTTACTGTTAAACCCCTTTTGATGACTACCCTAACCTTCCCCCACATCCAGAAAAAGTTTCAATCCTTGATGGTTACCCAGGCCTGGATTTACATCACAGGAGCCTATAGGCACAGATGTCCTGGCACCCTAGACTTAGCTCTCCATGAACCTACAAACACCCGCTGAACGCAATACAAGTGTGTTGGCTGTCCCAGCTGTCACTTCTCCTTTACTTCCCTTGCCCGTCTTAGGTGCCTCTTAGTATTAGATACCCAGAAGTACCCTCAATATTAAGAAGCTAGAGGTGCGCCCAAGTATTAGGTAGCTAGAGGAACCTCAGTATTAAGTAGCTAGTGGTGCCCCCTGACTGAAGGGAAATCTCATCAGTGCAATGCAGAGAGCAGGGTGAGTAACCTCTCATTCACACTCTCATCAGGACTCTACATATGGAAGGAGGGAGGGAGGCGCTCTAGGAGGGGAGAGAGCCGCCTTTCCATCATCAGGGGCCTGTAGGCATGTGCCTACAGTGCCTTGTGGTAAATCCAGCCCTGTGGTTACCCGTAACCAGCAAGTCTCTGTGAATGAGAGAGACCAGGAGCCCAATGGTGCAGTATCGATAGACAAAGGGATGTAAGCACATGGGTACAAGTATTATACTCACAAGGGTGGGATGCAAAACTTGCAACCACTGTCTGAGCCTGCAGGAATATAACCGTCCCCGCTCAGTGTCCCCGTTCTGTTTGTTGCAGATGCTGGTCAGTCGCTCTCCTAGATTAGTTATGAGGACTAAAGGTCCACGTGACTAAAAAACCCGCATGGACTATGGACTATACTAAACAACACTGGCGGAGGCGCTCTTGATGTTATGATATTACTAGATGTTGTATATATGAGAAGCGTAATTTTTTACCTTCTCAGAAGGACAAACAATTATTTAATGGTTGTTATTGTCCTTGTGACAATACAAATGCCTGTAGAACTTTTGGTCATTTTTTTTAGGCGCTCATGTTCTACAGGCACTTGTATTGTCCTGATAAAGAAGACCAAGACTGTGAAACGCGTTGTCTACCGCGCATGAATAAACATTACTTTTTCTGCCGGCGATCAGCAAGTGTATTGCAACCAGCTCTGTAATTACCTGATTTTATCCTGATATTCTCGGATAAAATGCATGCACAGTTTGCTATGACAGTCTGTGAGGAGGAGGGCTGCACTGTGGCAATACACTCTACAGATTTGCATAGTGCTGTTAAAGAACAAGCGACACCCATGCTAACCTAGAAATAAAAAACACATATATAAGTAGATAAATACTACTTCTACTTGCATAACTGATGTATTGTGCTATCCACGTACTGATTCCTGTGAATTTTATAAAGGAAAAGCAGAAAATTCTATTCAAGGCAGTGGCCATCTTGCCAAGCTAATGCTGACATCATATCCTCCCTGACTCTTGTTTTCCCCCCTCCTTTCTCTTGCTCATTGTGTATTCATTAGCTGCCCTCCTCCCAGAGTCTTCAGACACTCCCACTGAGGTGTATACTAGGAACTACACTGTCTATTGTTTTTATTTACACATCCATTCGCCGAGTCACCTCAGCCTTGCTTGTAAACAAGTAATTAGAGGGTTTTTCTGATAAGCAGCTAGATAGGGAAATAAATGGAAGAGGAGGAATATATTATAGATAAAAAGAACTCCCAGCATTCAACTCTTTGGCACTGTTTGGCACTAGGGCCAGTGCTCCTAAAGTATGTGATAACTCCAAACCATAACAGCAGAAAAAGTTTTAAATACAGGATTAGCATCTTTATCACTTAATACACTCAGACTAGTTGCTGTTGAAATTTGATTTTTATGGTGACAATACCGCTTTAAGATGGCCATACATCAGGCGACTTGGCGGCCATCCAATTTGATTATTATAATTGAATTGGATGAAAATCAGTGCCACCAAGTACATGCCCGAACGACAAAGCGACCAATTTCGGGACGGAAATTGGTTGCATTGTCGATCACGCATGCTGCAAGATGTTGGGCCGAAGTTGGTTGGTCAGGTGTGCGGTGGTAGGGCGGCCGATTTTGGAACGAGCGACGAAACGATGAAATCCCCACCGCATGTATAAATGTGCCCCCCCCAAAGTGTGCATTTATCGTCTATCTCGCCGGGTTCCGCATACACTCAAACACGCAAGCAGCGCATGTTATGTAATACTGTTAGAACTCAGCAAGATGGACAGTCACCGCACAAAGGCTGCTACAGGACAGGTAATGTATAAATGTACACACTGGGGGACACAGTTATACATTAGGGCAGCGGCAGTGCTGAGACAGGCTCAGTCGATTTCCTGGAGATTTCATGCTGAAATCGGATGGGAATCAGCCTGTAGTATATGGCAGCAGCTTCGACAAGAGACCAATTTATCTCTAATCAGATTCGATTAGAGATAAATGTGTTTCTTTGTTGAATCTGCCCATAATCTCAGGTCTATGAGTAACTGTAGTCTAGCTTGATTACAGGTGAGGAGATTGGTCCTATCAGCTGGATGGGGGAAGGGCATTTATCATGCTGCATTCTTCAGCTGCAGGGGAGAGCACAGAATACGATACGCTGGCTGTTTTGAGTTGTTCAGCCAAGTCAAACCAAGACTGGTTAAATTATACCCGAGGTGACACGTGAAATGATGAGATAAACATGTGTATATACAGTGCCTAGCATACAAATAACTATGCTGTGTTCCTTTTTTTTTCTTTCTCTGCCTGAAAGAGTTAAATATCAGGTATGTAAGTGGCTGACTCAGTCCTGACTCAGACAGGAAGTGACTACAGTGTGACCCTCATTGATAAAAAAATCCAACTATAA
Organism: Hyperolius riggenbachi; assembly: GCF_040937935.1. Classification (NCBI taxonomy): domain Eukaryota; kingdom Metazoa; phylum Chordata; class Amphibia; order Anura; family Hyperoliidae; genus Hyperolius; species Hyperolius riggenbachi. The sequence continues at coordinate 249,448,853 of NC_090653.1, forward strand.
AGAACTTTCCTAGCAGAAAATGGCTTCTGAGAGCTGGAAAGAGATAAAAAGGGTCAATAGTTCCTAGATTTTAGCTCTGGCATACTTCAATGAATGTGTCATTGAGCAAAAACAATAAAACAGTTACAACGTAAAAAGTAGATTTAAACATAAAATAAAACCGTGGAATATCTTAAAAAGTCATTTTTAGGAGAAGGAAGATAGATACAATTGTTCATTTCATTGGTTTATTTTCGCCTCGGCTGTCCTTTAAGTAGTTAAAAAAAGGAGTTAAGCTCTACATTAACAATTGTTTTTGTTTTTGCTTCAGTATTATATCAGAGAAGTGCCGAGGTGAGAACTGAGAAGTGAGGTGCTCTTTTTTATCCCACTTGAAGTTCAGATTTAAAAGATCTTTGTACAGCACATGAAACAGAAATCATAAGCACATACTGTATCCAACAAAAAAGACATTTGCAGAAAAAAATGTATACTTTTTCCTTGTGATGCAACAGGATCAGAAGGACAATGTTTGCTAAAGGAAATCCATAGTTTTTACGTTTTAGGAGAGTTAAAAGACCGCTATCGCAAAAATCGGCAAATTTATAATACATGTAAACACATACAAATAAGAAGTACGTTTCTCCCAGAGTAAAATGAGCCAGAAATTACTTTTCTCCTATGTTGCTGTCACTTACAGTAGGTAGTATAAATATGACAGAACCGACAGGTTTTCGACTAGCCTATCTCCTCATAGGTGATTCTCAGGGTTTTCATTATTTTCAAAAGCACTTAGAATTCACACTTGTTTCAAAACCGTACCTGTGGCTCTGTTTTTTTTTGCCCTGGACAAAAACAGAGTCACGGATACCAATGTTAAAAATAGCGTCCATCTTCACACACTTCAAAAAACGGATCCTTGGGTTCAGTTTTAGAAAACTGAACGGAGAGTCTGGATATTGCAGATTTTCACGGAGCCCGGATACCCGCATAGGAAATGAAAGGCAACACAAAAACAGATCTCCCTCTACACAGAGAACTTTTGCGCACAAAACGGATGCCAAAGCAGATTGCCTACCGCCTGCTCCTCCCCTCAGCGTCATCTTTGCGGACCTACACAGGAAGGATGGACTGGAAATACAAGCTGCAAAAGCACAACATTTTGAAAAATGGATCAGTTTTTAGAAAAACTGATCTGTATAAAACACGTTCCTATCAGCAACATGACAAGTGTGGACCAATCTTTAGTGACTGGCAGTTGCTCTGTCCAACAGCCAAAAAAGTATGCAGCAAGCAGGGAGGCTGGCCAGCATCATTGCATAAATTCTTTTCAGGGAATGTCTTTATATAGAATAAGAGCCTTGTTGAGAATCCCCTATGAAGAGATGAACTAGTCCAAAACCTGTGAGTTCTGTTCAGATTTCTACTAACTACTGTAAGTGACAGCAACATAGGAGAAAAGTCATTTATGGCTCATTTTACTCTGGAAGAAAAATACTTCTTATTTCTATATTTTTACATGTTTTTTAAATTTTACAATTTTCCGCGATAGTGGTCCTTTAAGTTTTGTGTCTGTTAGTATATTTGGTCATTCTTGTGTTAGTATGCAGAGTCAGACATCAGGTTATTATTGTCTGAGTATACAGTGGTGGTTGCGCCAACCTTATTCAGTCTACATACTGGCAGGTGTCAATCCCCCCAGATAAAAGTGTATGTGACCAAATATTACAAGTTGTGTTTGACAAAGTCCTATTGTCGTTCTTGTGTGTCAGTTCCAGTTTCCCCCTAGTGTTCTCAGCGCTCCCATAGTGTACCCCAGCTACCCAGTGCACCCATAGTGTACCCCAGCGTACCAGTGCCCCCATAGTGTACCCCAGCTTTCCAGTGCCCCATAGTGCACCCCAGCTTCCCAGTGCCCCCATAGTGTTCTCAGCTTCCCAGTGCCCCATAGCGTACCCCAGCTTCCCAGTGCCACCATAGTGTACCCCAGCTTCCCAGTGCCACCATAGCATACCCCAGCTTCCCAGTGCCCCCATAGTGTTCTCAGCTTCCCAGTGCCCCATAGCGTACCCCAGCTTCCCAGTGCCACCATAGTGTACCCCAGCTTCCCAGTGCCACCATAGCATACCCCAGCTTCCCAGTGCCCCATAGCGTACCCCAGCTTCCCAGTGCCCCCATAGAGTACCCCAGCTTCCCAGTGCCCCCATAGCGTACCCCAGCTTCCCAGTGCCCCCATAGAGTTCCCCAGCTACCCAGTGCCCCCATAGTGTTCTCAGCTTCCCAGTGCCCCATAGTGTACCCCAGCTTTCCAGTGCTCCCATAGTGTACCCCAGCTTCCTAGTGCCCCATAGCGTACCCCAGCTTCCCAGTGCCCCCATAGTGTACCCCAGCTTCCTAGTGCCCCATAGCGTACCCCAGCTTCCCAGTGCCCCCATAGTGTACCCCAGCTTCCCAGTGCACCCATAGTGTACCCCAGCTTCCCAGTGCCCCCATAGCGTACCCCAGCTTCCCAGTGCCCCCATAGAGTTCCCCAGCTACCCAGTGCCCCCATAGTGTTCTCAGCTTCCCAGTGCCCCATAGTGTACCCCAGCTTTCCAGTGCTCCCATAGTGTACCCCAGCTTCCTAGTGCCCCATAGCGTACCCCAGCTTCCCAGTGCCCCCATAGCGTACCCCAGCTTCCCAGTGCCCCCATAGCGTACCCCAGCTTCCTAGTGCCACCATAGCGTACCCCAGCTTCCCAGTGCCCCCATAGCGTACCCCAGCTTCCCAGTGCCCCCATAGCGTACCCCAGCTTCCCAGTGCCCCCATAGTGTACCCCAGCTTCCCAGTGCCTCCATAGTGTACCCCAGCTTCCCAGTGCCCCCATAGTGTAGTCCAGCTTCCCAGTGCCCCCATAGTGTACCCCAGTTACCCAGTGCCCCCATAGTGTTCTCAGCTTCCCAGTGCTCCCATAGTGTATCCCAGCTTCCCAGTGCCTCCATAGTGTACCCCAGCTTCCCAGTGCCCCCATAGTGTACCCCAGCTTCCCAGTGCCACCATAGTGCACCCCAGCTTCCCAGTGCCCTCATAGTGTTCTCAGCTTCCCAGTGCTCCCATAGTGTATCCCAGCTTCCCAGTGCCTCCATAGTGTACCCCAGCTTCCCAGTGCCCCCATAGTGTACCCCAGCTTCCCAGTGCCCCCATAGTGTTCCCCAGCTACCCAGTGCCCCCATAGTGTACCCTAGCTTCCCAGTGCCCCCATAGTGTACCCCAGCTACCCAGTGCCCCCATAGTGTACCCCAGCTTCCCAGTGCCCCCATAGTGTACCCCAGCTTACCAGTGCCCCCATAGTGTTCCCTAGCTTTCTACTGTTCAGTCGTAGGGTGATTCAGCATTCCAGTGCTTCTATAGTGTGCCCCATCTTCCTACTGTCCCACCATAATGTGTCTAAGCTTCCCAGTTCCCTATAGTGTATCCCAGCTTCCTACTGTCCCCATATATACTGCTTCCATGATGTCCCCAGTTTCCTACTGTCCCACCATAGTGTGTCTAAGCTTCCCAATGCCCCATACAGTGCTCAAGCTTCCCACTGTCCCCCACAGTGTGTCCCCAGTGCCCCCATAGTGTGTCCCATCTTCCCAGCCTCCTTGTATTCTATACCAGATTTTCAGTACCTGTTATAGTGTGTAGCAGCGTTTAAGTGCCCCTCAAAATGTCCCATCTTTCCAGTTCTTCCCCATGGGGTATTTTATATTTATTATGACTTATGATTATGGTAGGGATTCCATTATGAGCTCAGTAACATAACTATGTACTCTGTAAAGCGCTGTGGAAGATGTCAGTGCTATAAAAATAATAATAATAATAATAATAATAATAATAATAATAATATGGTAGGACATTAGACTATGACTATGGTAGGGTTAGTTTGTGAGCTTCGCTGAGAACAGTCAGTGACATGACTGTGTACTCAAAGTGCTGCAGAAGATGTCAGTGCTATATAAATACATACTAATAATGTGGTAGGACATTAGACTATGGTAAACATTAGATTGTGAGCTCCTCTGATGACAGAAAATGTCATGGCTATGTACTTTGTTAAAGAGACACTGAAGCGAAAAAAAAAATATGATATAGTGAATTGGTTGTGTACTATGAATAATTACTAGAAGATTAGCAGCAAAGAAAATATTCTCATATTTTTATTTTCAGGTATATAGTGTTTTTTCTAACATTGCATCATTCTATAATATGTACAGATTACACAACACTCAGCATTCAAAATGAGTCTTTCAGAGCAGTCTGTGAAGTAATGACTTCTCCTCTAGCAGAGGAAAAGTAAATAGTCCAGGAACAGTTGAGATAATAAAAGTCAGATAACAGCCCTCTCCACGTTTAACTTAGTGGGAGAGCTTAATGGCTTGTTTGCATAGAGATAACAACGGGAGTTTCTCAACTCTTCCTGTACTGGAAACAATTACACTGATGTATCTGATCTTAATGTTTTATTTCTTAGCTGTGCTACACATACAAATCATAATATCATCATTTTTTTTTCGCTTCAGTGTCTCTTTAAGCGCAGTGAAAAATGTCAACACTACATAAATACACAATAATAATAGTTAAAAAAACAATAACAACCCTAAACATCCCCTAATTTGATTAAATGACTAGTTATAGCTTTCCCTAATTCTGCCCAACCTTCCTGCCCTAATAACATAGAGACTCTTACTTATCAGGTCGGAGCAGTACGGAGAATTACTTTGGAGCAATTCCACTCTCAGATAAAGAGCGCAATGAAATGTTGCTTTAGAAAGCTGAACCATGCTTTATGTGAGTGAATGCCCTGAGGGCGGTCAGATCGTGCTTGTGTGATGTATAACCTCCTGATGTCCATGGCTACCTCTATGTCTATAGGTTCTCCATCTCATGGGACTCCAGTGGTGACATCTCAACGCCCTGCAACAGAATCTCATATCTCTGCGCCCTTCATAATGGGAAAGCAATGGAAATCCCAACAGAAAGACCCCCCCTCTGAGGAAGCCATGAATCTACACATACAGGTGTAGACCTCTTGCCCCCCCCTGTGGCTCCTGGGAAATAAAATAAGCCTATGAATGATTCAACTCATCAGCATCCAACCATGACTAGATTAGGATGCAATGGCTCTCCCGGATTGTCACCTTATTTGCAATATTAAAAAAGACCTTTTAATCTCGGTTACCCGACACCTAAGGGGATCAGCAGATGCTGAAGAAAATGCAGTTTCTGATTCCTTAAAGGACACCCGAGGCGAAAATAAACGAATGAAATAAACAATTGTATCTATCTTCCTTCTCCTAAAAATGACTTTTTAAGATATTACACAGTTTTATTTTATGCTTAAAGGGAAACTAAACTGAGAAGGATATGGATTTTCCTTTTAAAATAATACCAGTTCTCTGATTCTCCTGCTGATTCTGTGTCTCTAATACTTTTAGCCACAGCCCCTGAACAAGCATGCAGATCAGGTGCTTTGACTGAAGTCAGACTGGATTAGCTGTTTCAGGGGTGTGATTCAGCTACCACTGCAACCAAAGAGATCTGCAGGACTGCCAGGCAACTGGTATTGTTTAAAAGGAAACATCCATATGCCTCTCAGTTTAGGTTCCCTTTAAATCTACTTTTTTAAGTTTTAACTGCTTTATTTTTTTTACTCAATGACAAATTCATTGAAGTATTCCAGAGCTAAAAATCTATGAACTATTGACCCTTTTTATCTTTTTCCTGCTCTCAGAGGCCATTTTCTGCTAGGAAAGTGTTATACAGTTGGAATTTCTTATCAGTGAGGGTCACACTGTAGTCACTTCCTGTCTGAGTCAGGACTGAGGGTTTCTATACAGGAGGATCTACTGTATATTAACAAGGTGAGACTACAAAGCAGTAGTTTGATTGCAAAATTTTGTTTCACACTGTATAGTATCTAAAAGATCTTTTTTTCAAAAAGATAAAAAACTTGTTATCGATAAAAAATTCTTCAAAGTACAAATGTAGATCAACATATTCCAACATATCGTAGACACTGTGTGCTTTGTTTGATGAAACAGTACATTTCAGGTAGTACAGTTCAGGCATTGACCCTTCATCAAAGAACAAAGAATAAAGTATATCTCTATGAAGTATAATGCACAGTCTAGAGAACTTATGAATGTAGATATTGGGGTATCTGTTCCAACCAGACACAGCCCGGCACCTGACTGATGGCTGGCATAGACGAGCTCAGCTGCAAACACAGTGTGAGTCAGGACTGAGTCAGCCACTTACTTGGTCCGGAATTTTCCAACATGCTCCAATTTTCCGGACCGGTCCTCCATCCACTGCCGCCGGACCGGATCCGGACAAGAAATCCAGCACAAGAGGAACTGATGAGAAACAGAAGTGCACAACACACTTCCGGATGTAAGCTGGACGTCCTACCCCACTTCCTGTGGGGTTCTCTATGGTACAGGCGGCCGGACAGCCCCCAGCCTCTCCACAGCTACCCCAGAACACAGCGGAGGACGGAAGGACCCGACCATTTAGATGCAGGGCCCCGCGGGATGAGGAGGATGATGTCCGCATAGCCGGCTCTCCCCAAGAAGGACTCCAGCGCTTTTCCAGATCTTTCAGGCCCCTCTTTGAAAACGGGTCCAGGACCAGGGCCGGATTACCAACCAGGCAACAAAAGCAGTCGCTTAGGGCACCATTCAGAGTCAAAGGGGCCCCATCAGCACCTAAACCAGCCCTCGCCATCCTGTCAGCGGTGGCTGGATGGTATAATGGTTAAAGGGACTCTGAGCAGTGCAGTAACTATGGAAAGATGCTTATCATTTTAAAGCTCTCTTTCTCCTCTTTCCAATGATATATAAATGGTTGCCCTATGCCTTTTAGTTTTCGCTTTTTTCGCGATTGAAATCGCGGCCACAGGACAACTTTTCTCCAAAGTCGGCAGCTCGATTCAGCACAATGCAATGAAATATAAGGAACCCAGGGGGATATAATTACAAACATCATGCTGGTAGGTGTGAGGATGTAATTCATTAGTTGTGGGTATGCTTAAAGGCATACCCACATGCACTGCTTGGAGTCCCTTTAAGGGCTCTGCCTCTGACACAGGAGACCAGGGTTCAAATCTCGGCTCTGCCTGTTCAGTAAGCCAGCACCTATTCAGTAGGAGACCTTAGGCAAGTCTCTCTAACACTGCTATTGCCTATAGGGCGCGTCCTCGTGGCTGCAGCTCTGGCGCTTTGAGTCCGCCACTAGAAAAGCACGATATAAATGTTATTTGTCTTGTCTTGTCAAATGATGCCGTGCGCTGCTGATTGTCTTCAGAGCCAGGCTCTCCTCCTAGGTCCCCCTCCTGCTACTGTGCGCTCTGCCGCTGCCCACTCCTCCCTGACTCCCTCCCTTCCCACAGAGAACCACAGCTGCAGCAAGAATGATAGCAACAGATGGCAAATGCTCACTCACCTATCCATGATCCAAGCGATAGAGATCCCGTCATCTGAAACCCATCTGTCTCTTCTACAGTGCAGCCGCTCGCTCTGAACTTCCTGATTCTCAGATCAGACAGGAAGTAGTAATAGTAGTAGTAACAGAGCGGCAGCACTCTAGAGGAGACAGATGGGCTCCGGATGACGGGACCTCTATTGCTTGGATCGCAATAGGTGAATGTAAGTCATCTGGTGCTGTCCTTCTCCCCCGCTGCGGCTGCCTTCTCTGCTGGACTATCGTATTCACTGGGATGGAGGCTGCATGGTGGCTGTCTAGTTTGGGAGGAAATCGGTTGTTCGGTGGTGGGGGTGGTTATGTAATTCTGTCTGGGGAACGGCTTCCATTTTTGGCGGTGTCCAGAGCTTTCTGCTATTGCCAGGCTGGAGATGCAGGGGGAAAGTGCAGCTGCTGTGATATCTGGCGCCCTTTTCACAGGGGTGCCCCAGTCCCTGAGTGCAAATGTCCCAGCCATTCATCTCTCACTCTGCATTTTGCCGCTGCTATTCCCTGCATTGTGCACCCACAGAAGAAAGCGGGCTGTTGCCAATAGCAACCAGTAGATCGGCGGCCCCGGTGTGTGCAGCTGCATCTTCTGATTCTATTACGACATGATGGGGGGCCCAAATCAGTTACTTTGCTTAGGGCCCCATTTAGCCTTAATCCGGCTCTGTCCAGGACGCATGAAGAACGGAAGAAGATCCGGATGAAAACTGAACGTGACCTGACCGGATCCTGATGGCCTCCTGATGGCGAACGGATGTTCTCAGAACGGACCGGACCGGACCCGTGCCACCGGTAAGTATTTGATCAAAACGCAAGTGTGAACCGGGCCTAAGCGTTCTGCAGACGCTGGTAGTGTTGCATAATATGCAGGCTGGCTGCCAAAATGCACATAATGAAAGTCTATGGTAACCCATATGCATTGCGTTTTTCATGCATTTTTTTATGCATTATCATTAAAAAGTAAAGATCTGTGATTTGTTTCCGCTTCCTGTTGTCTTCCCTGTGATTTACATAAATAAAAAATGCATACAAAACGCACATGCGTTTTCTATTAGCGAACCGCAAACATATTAAAACACACGCAAAACACAATGAAAACCGCATCTGCATTAAAAAGCGCAAACACAAAATGCAGCAAAACGCGGTAAAAATGCAATAGCAAATCGCAAGCACACCATCCGAACGCTAATTTTTCACACTATGTCATATGTGACCCCAGCCTAAGAAAAGTTATCAGATCCTTATAAGAAATCTGGGCCCATATGCAATGAATTTATTAACCCGAGTTACTGTATCTCCTAGGAGATAATTTTCATCTTGTCTAAATTTTCAGCATTTTACAGTTCAAAAAGAACCCAAAAGGGGTGAAAAAGTACTATCAATTTTATTTTGAGTATTTTCTTGCTTGCTGGTGACTTAAAAGGCATTTATGACATGTTGTAAAGATATCACCTAGGAGAAAACTCAGGTGAAAAAGTGAACTGCATATGGTTCATGGTTCCTTATGTTTCCCCTGAGAAGACGCAAAATTTAAAATATCACACTTGCTAACTCATTACGAAGAACTTTAAAGTGAACCTCCAGACTAAAAATCAACTCAGCAGCACTGAAAAGGCCTGGTGTTTCTTTAACAGTTTCACAGCATCAGAACTTTGTTTCTCTTATACAAGCCTCATTTTTAGCTGCACAGAAGAAAACTGCCCGGGCATTTTTCCCCTGATGCTGTGCAAAGCATGATGGGATTTCTGATGTTGTTGTTCTCGTTCTGCTGTTTTGGTGCAATTTTTTTTTTTTTTTACATTTTGAATTTGACATTTGAAGCCTAGCGCGTGCAGCTGGGAGGGGTTATCAGGACACAGGACAGTTGGAACTGTGTCTCACGCTCCCTGTCACCTCCTTTCAACCAAAAAGTTGGCTGCCGCCATGACAAAGATGGCTGCCCCCATGAATCACAAACATTTGCCTGTTCTTTTAAAACAGAGTGGGTAAAAAATTATATTACCTCTCTATTCTAATTAACATAACTAATGTAACTTAATGACAGTATGTTTGTTTAGGCTGAAGTTCCCCTTTAACAACCCTGGCAGTCGACTACCCCAGATGATAAAGGGCTATAGCAAACCAAGATTTTGTCCTTTATTTGGACTGAAACCATAAAGTTATGTGATTTTCATTTCTCTGGACTATGTATTTTTATAGATTAGCTGCTTACAATTTCAGATTTTAAGAAATGCCCCAGTGAAAATGACACCTTGGACGTACCAATGGTAGAGCATCTTATAAAATAAATGTCACACAGCTCGGAACATCAGACATATAGAAGGACTTGGGAATACTGGTTGATAACAAGTTAAGTAATCGTATACAATGCCCAGAAGTGGTAGCTAAAGCAAATAAAATTCTGGGATGCATAAAAACAGGAAATTAAATATTGAGATGTTAGTATACTACTCCCTCTGTATAAATCACTTGTGAGGCCACATTTGGAGAATGGGATACAGTTTTGGGCACCACACTTTTGAAAGGACATTGACCTTCTAGAACGGGTACAAAGATGAGCAACTAAATTAATCATAGGGATGGTAATAATCGTAGGCACCTACCAAAAAAGGTTGGACAAGCTGGGCTTATTTAGCTTGCAAAAAAAAAGGCAACGCAGAGGTAACCTGATTAACGTTGTGGGCACAGGAGGACTCCATGGGGCTGCAAGAGCACCCGGTAAGTTAAAATCATTTTTTTTAGGTTGACTTTGGATTTCCTTTAAGTGTGGTCCTACATTTTAAATTAGCTGACAAAATCACTTAATCTGTTCTAGGAAATGATAAATCCTAGGATAGTTATGTTTGGACTAACTGGAAATACCATTTCAAACCAGTTTATGATTTGTTACTTACACTCACCATATTTCCTCACAGAAATTTGGGGCATAAAGAAATATTAGGAAAGTGGTGGCAACAGGATGTGGTAACCAAAGTGTAATTAAGAAAGTTAAAATGGTTACTGGTTGATATTCAGAGAGCCTAGGACTTTCAAAGCTCTTAAAGTGAACCTTAAGTCAAACCAAAAAAATGAGTTTTAATCACCTGGGGCTTCCAATAGCCCCCTGCAGCTGTCCGGTGCCCTCGCCGTGTCCCTCCGGATCCTCTTGTCCCCGCCGGCAGCCACTTCCGGTTTCGCAGTCAGGAGCCGACAGGCTGGGAACGCGAGTGATTCTTCGCGTTCCCAGCCACAATATCACCCTCTATGCTGCTATAGCAAGCATATAGCAGCAAAGAGGGCTTTATTGCGAGTGATTCTTTGCGTTCCCCGCCTGTCGGCTCCTGACGGCGGGGACTGGAGGATCGGAGGGACACGGCGCGGGCACTGGACAGCTGCAGGGGGCTATTGGAAGCCCCAGGTGAGTAAAACTCATTTTTTTGGTTTGACTTTAGGATCACGTTAAAGAGAATCTGTACTGTCCAATTTGTACAATAAAAAACATACCAATCGAGTCACTGTGATCTCCTGGATCCCTCTTTGCCATTTCCGCCATTCCCTGCCATGATCCTGGACAGTTTTAGGCAGTGTTTACAAACAAAAAACATGGCCGCTAACCAGGAAGTGATATATATATATCTATGTATATATTTATATATATATATATATATATATATCATGTTACAGTATACTACAAGTTTTTATTACATAGTGAATTATCTGCACTGTATCTGTACTTGTGTCACTGGTTGTCCTGATTGTACAGTATATTGAACTACTCATGTATCCATGCTCCCCATTGTTGTATTTTCTGCACATTGTACAGCGCTACAGAATATGTTAGTGCTATATAAATAATAATAATGATGATAATAATTTTATATCAATCTCCACCACGTTTCACAGTTGACATGGTCTGCTTCAGATGATGAGCATTTCTGCATACTTTTTAATCCTCCAAGTACACGTTTTGTTTTGTTTTTGTCAATTCTTTATTTATAAGAAAAGAAACCATTTTCAATATAGCAGTGATATAGAGATAAAGGCAAGTATCAGCAATTGTCATGTATATCCAAACAAATCTTTAGCACAAATCTACAGCAAACCAGCGCTGCCAAAGGTAAATATATACATAACAGAGTAAATTCTCATATAGCGAGAACAGGCCACAGGCTGCGCGAGAAACGGGGCAGCAATCCGATGGGTAGCCACCAACAAGACCACAATTTTTTCCCCCTGTTATTTGTACTACCCCTGAAAAAATACATAAAGGGGTTGGACCAAATCCTAAAGGTGGCCATACACTAGTCGATTTGCCATCAGATCCAACTAACAGATAGATCCCTCTCTGATCTAATCTGATCAGAGAGGGATCGTATGGCTACCTTTACTGCAAACAGATTGTGAACCGATTTCAGCATGTAACCGATTACAATCTGCGAAGCTGCCGCCGCCACCTTCCCCCGCATACATTACCTGCTCCAGCCGGCGCGTGTCCCCTGGTCTCCGCTGTCTTCTTCTCCACGCTCGGTTCCTCCAGCTTTACTGAACTTCCTGCCGGGACAGGAAGTTCAGTGAAGCTGGAGGAGGCGAGCACGGAGAAGGGAAAGCGGAGACCAGGGGACACGCGCCGGCCGGAGCAGGTAATGTATTGCCGCTAGCGTCGGTCGTCGGGCATTCGAACGCCGCTATCAATGCACTCCCGACCCGCCGCCGATCGAGCGAAATCTTCCGCACGGACGGATCGACGGGAACGATTGGTTTTGGACGGAAATCTATCGTTCTGTCAGCGTTTGCACAACGATTTCACAGCAGATTCGATCACAGTGATTGAATCTGCTGTATATGGGCGGGAAAATCGTTAGGTGTATGGGCCCCTTAAGGGTTTGGCTCAAATAAAAAATACAAAAGGTGGGGGAGACTCAGGAGCCCAAAGGGATCATCTCCCATTACATGTTAATCTTACATTCAGCTGTTCAAATAATATTTTTCCAGAATCAGCAGGCTTTTTTTAAATGTTGTTCACCAAAATCGAATCAGGTTTTCTATCTTGCTTACCAGAGGTCTTTAGAGCAGACCTTTTATCTGCTTACTTGCTAATTAGGTAATAAGGGAATGACCCACACCAAGCCATGGGACAGCTTGCCAATCAGCTGTCTGTCAATTAGAAAGAGCTGGATACTCCAGCATGTTTACCCACAATGCACTTCTGCTGCTGACCAAAGATTTATAATGAGCAGAGAGTGCAATGTCCAAACTGCTAACTATCTTTTTAAAAGCAAAGCTTTACTTAAAGCATGATTCAAATGAATGTGTAATAATCACCATATTGTAGTAGCAGACATGCTGACCACAGGGTATTTTCATTGTTATCCTTATCCTGGCATTCAGCCAAAACAGGGAAATGTCACAGTGAATCTTTTTCTTATAAGTGCTTTGTTTGCACAAATTAAAGAGCACTTCCAGCCAACAACAAAAAAAAAAGGTTTGAATGGCAATACATGTACAGTGGCTTGCAAAAGTATTCGGCCCCCTTGAAGTTTTCCACATTTTGTCACATTACTGCCACAAACTGTACAAAGTTGGCCTTTATGGAAGAGTGGCAAGAAGAAAGGCATTGTTAACAGAAAGCATAAGAAGTCCAGTTTGCAGTTTGCCACAAGCCATGTGGGGGACACAGCAAACATGTGGAAGGTGCTCTGGTCAGATGAGACCAAAATGGAACTTTTTGGCCAAAATGCAAAACGCTATGTGTGGCAGAAAACTAACACTGCACATCACTCTGAACACACCATCTCCACTGTCAAATATGGTGGTGGCAGCATCATGCTCTGGGGGTGCTTCTCTTCAGCAGGGACAGGGAAGCTGGTCAGAGTTGATGGGAAGATGGATGGAGCCAAATACAGGGCAAACTTGGAAGAAAACCTCTTGGATTCTGCAAAAGACTTGAGACTGGGGCGGAGGTTCACCTTCCAGCAGGACAATGACCCTAAACATAAAGCCAGGGCCACAATGGAATGGTTTAAAATAAAACATATCTATGTGTTAGAATGGCCCAGTCAAAGTCCAGATCTAAATCCAATCGAGAATATGTGGCAAGATCTGAAAACTGCTGTTCACAAACACTGTCCATCTAATCTGACTGAGCTGGGGCTGTTTTGCAAAGAAGAGTGGGCAAGGATTTCAGTCTCTAGATGTGCAAAGCTGGTAGAGACATACCCTAAAAGACTGGCAGCTGTAATTGCAGCAAAAGGTGGTTCTACAAAGTATTGGCTCAGGGGGCTGAATAATTACGCACACCCCACTTTGCAGTTATTTATTTGTAAAAAATGTTTGGAATGATGTATGATTTTCGTTCCACTTCTCACGTGTACACCACTTTGTATTGGTCTTTCACGTGGAATTCCAATAAAATTGATGCATGTTTGTGGCAGTAATGTGACAAAATGTGGAAAACTTCAAGGGGGCCAAATACTTTTGCAACCCACTGTATGTAGTCTATGCACTGTGTACAGTTAGATGAACATATAAAGTTTACATCTGGTACATCGTAGTGGATACTAGAATAGACTGACATTTATATCTGTAGAAAACCTTCCTTATTTCTAAAGTACACCCTCAGCATTGTGTCCTCCCCTCCAGCCTGGGTCCCTCCCCTGCTCTCTGCCTGGATCAAATTACTTCTCTTTAACAGTGAGTAGGTGAGGGAAAACAGGAGAACAGCTGCAGCCTGTCTTATTCTGTCAGTTTGCTATCATTCTTATTTTAGATGCCTGTCTGCCTACCTGAATTAGATCACATGGACATGGGGGGGGGTTGAGTTATGACATCAATCCCCAGCATCCTTTGCACCTATGGTTTGGAAAGAAAAAAAAAATCACCCTGGCCCAATTTCACCCTGGGGGAGGGGATTTCAAGACCATATGTGGAATACGGACCCTGGGGGTGAGAAGATCACACTTTATTATTGTGTGATTTTATTCATCTTGGAAATGTATTAGGTTTAAAGCAAACTGAAATTGATAATTTAGGTACTCCTTAATGCTGAAATCTATCCTCGCCCATCCTAATGTAACCATGAAGTGATCATCTAAGCACACTAACTGCACTGATCGGTTAATGGGCAATTGTGTTTATTTGCTACTGGTGTAGCCCAGATGCGCTTGTGCCAGAAAAGAAGCGTTGCCCCGATGTTCCGGGAAGGTCCCGGTGAGCAGCAGCAAGAATGGCATGGGAAGCCTCTGTAGGATCCAGAGACTTCTTCGGTAAGTATGTTTCTTCATCAAAGTTTCTTCTCGTCTTTGCTTTCAAGGGCAACTATCAAACTTAACTGAAATTAAAATGCCACATATATTTCCAGTAATTACTAGCAATTAGCAATACAAAGGCCTTTTTCATCATTTCATGTTTTATGTGAAGAAAATATGAATTTTACAGAGAACAGTTTTCACTGTGGGCTGTGTCCAGCACACCCAGCATACAGAAACACTCTTCACTGGCTGTAATCCTGGGAGTAAACTGTGTTCAGAATTATACAAAATTATACCCAAAAAAAAGCAGAAATATAGCTTCAAATGTGTGTAAATAGTCATCAGCTGCAGCTCTGTGTGCCTGCTCCTGTGTCTCTCTCATCCAGGTAAGAAAAAAGTACAGGTCCTTCTTTTCAGATCCTACTCTGTATCTAAAAATCCCTCAGCTGTTCTCATATGATCTGTGAGAAAGCAGGCAGGGCAGTAATAAATCATTCCTCTGTGAATAGTGACAGAGAAGTGGAACCTAGCTACATGGTATAGCTCTAGCCCGATGCCGACACAAATTGTTACAAACAGCTGGTAAACAAGGCATTTTTCCCCACACAGGCTGTGATGAAAGACCTCTGAAAAGTTTTCTAGTTTTGATGGCTAAACGTTCTATAAGTATGTGGGGTTTATAGAAGAACAGTTTCTTTGATAGTTGTCCTTTAAGAATCCCCAACTTTCTCTCAGACCGTAAGGAGAGGAATATGGAGGCTGCTATCTTCATTCTCTTATAAACAATGCCAGTTGTCTGGCTGTCATGCTGAGCTGTTGGCTTGTCTTGAGTCACACACCTGCAACAGGTATGCAGCCAGTAAACTTCATGCTCATTCTTGGCCAGTGACTTAAAGTATTAGAGGCGGAGCATCAGCACAGAAGTCAGGCAACTGGCACTGTTTATTAGAGCATTAAGGTGTCAGCCTCCGTATTCCTTTCACCTTAGGTTCCCTTTAAAAACTGTGTCCATTCACAATGAAACATTTAAACCTGTGTTTTTAACCTTTTACATCAAAATATGACTAGGGGATTTCAGCAATGTCACATTTAGGTTTATAGATACTATTGCGTATTTCATCAGTTTATTTTCACTTCAGGTTTGCGTTAAGCATAACCGATGTTTGGGTGTTTGTTTTTTTTTATTTTGAAAAATTTTAAAATTTAAAACACAGGCATATAACATGTAGATTGCTCCAGAAATACTTTTTTTTCTATGTTGCTATTACAGCAGGTAGTGAAATCAGACAAATCTGTCAGGTTATGGACTAGTCCATCTCTAATGCTGGGAATACATGTTACGTTTTGCGCGTTCGATTCGGCGCGCGATCTATTAGCCATTCGATTTTCTGCTCTATTCTCTAATCTTCCACTCATTTTTCTTATCTTTTTTCCATTCACTTCCTTGAGAAATCCAGCGGAAAAGAATTGAGTGGAACATCGGACATGTTGGAATTTTATCATCGGAGGCATCTATCAGAAAGATTCTTAGCAAAAAACATACCGTATATTCCCAGCATAATGCCTAGTACACACCATACAATTTTCTGTTAGATTTTCTGTTAGATTATTTTCTGTAAAGTGCTGGTAGAGACTGGTCATTATCTCTGGACCGGTGCATTGTCTTCTGGTTATCTCCTGCTGAGTAGAACTATGCCTAATTGCTCGGCAGATAGCTGGTTAGATGTTACATGTAGATGGTTACATGTTGGAAATTATCTATCTGGCAGGTACATCTAACAGGAAATCTTGCAGAAAATTGTATGGTGTGTACTAGGCATTAATGGGGTGTTCTCAGGTATTTAATTTACAAATGCACTAAGGGCTTGTTCACACCCAGGGTGTTTTGCGTTTTTTTTTTGAGTGCCAGCGATTTTAAAAAACGCCTTGAAATCGCTAGTGCAATGAATCCTTATGGAAATGTTCATATTAGCGCGTTTCGTCCGCTTTCCGCTCGGGGCGATTTTGCTACAAGGGAAGGTATAGGAAAAACGCAAAGCGCTCACAAATCGTTTTATCCGGCTATTATCCAGTGATTGCATTCGCGCTTTTACTAATAAATACATTGTACTTATTAATTTCCGGGTGCAAGAGTTCACTGACGTCAGGAAGTAAGAAAACTGAATCGCTCTGCAAAAGTCGCTGGAGTCAGTGATTTAGATTTTAGATGTGAACAATGCCTTACTGAATGATAGTTGCTTAGCCTAACAGAAAAAAATATAATGCAAGTAAGTAGTCTGGCCGGCAAGCATCGTTGTACAGATTCTTTCCAGGGAGTGATTTTTAAAGAATAAGGCCTCTTTCACAGTGTGACGTTAAAGTCGCACGTTAGAAAATGTTCTAGCGCAGACTAACGCACAGCAATACTAAAGTCTGTGCGACATTCCCAGTGCACACGTTGTGTTGTGTGTAACGTGTAGCAATATTTAGAAAGTGCTGCATGCTGTACGTTTAGCAATACATTTGCTGCGTTATGTGTGTTGCACATGCTCAGTAATGTTTTTGTTTTTTTTTAAATGTAACGCATGCGCCATTTTCGTTCCATCAGTATGCGACGAAAACGGCGCACCAAGAGACACAACGCAGTGCAAAATAACGTCCAGTTTCATAACCTACATGCGCTGCGTTAGGGGCACGTTGTGCGACCTTAACGTCGCATCAAACGCAACGTCCCACTGTGAAAGAGGCCTAAAGGTTATACTGAGAATCCCCCATGAGGAGATTGGCTAGTCCAAAACCAGTCAGATTTCTACTACCTACTGTAAGTGGCAGCAACATAGGACAAAATAAATATATATCTCATTTTACTCTGAGACAAATGTACATTTTATATTTAATTTTTTTGTGATAGAAATCCTTTAAGGAATGGTATTTTTTTTTTTGCAATGTATATAAATGAACAATCCAGTATATATTTTACACATCCTTTGTAGGTCATCGCTTCAGCCCGTGAGAGTTTTATAAATGTCTCCGGGACGCACGTCGGCAGCCGTGATAGGTAATATATAATGACAAATGTTCTGAAATCCTCTGCCAGTATAATGGAATTCCGCTCGTTCTACGTTCAGCTCCCGCATTCATGGGCAACGCCGCATTTGAAATTCAGATGTATAAAATGCACAGATTCCAGCACAGCGGTGAGACACGCAAACAATAATGAAATAAAAATACATAAACTCCCCCACACACACACACAAAACAGAGTGCCTTGTTGTATCGCGACAGAAGCACAGAGGTCTCCGTGTGACAACGGGTACCAACAGCGTGCGAGAGGGACCTTTCCCGGATGAGGACGATCATTTATAACGCGCCATACTTCACCACGGAATAAAAAAAAAATGGGAAAAATTCACAGTCCGTCCAGTCCCAAAATGCCACACATCAAGATTAGTGTCTTCTCCCCGCTAACATGGAGCTGATCTCCGTGGCTGCGAGCGCTTTGAGCAGAATCTAATACGACTGAAACAAATTTATCAAGATCATCACGTTTCAAACTGGTCAGACATTGATAAATGACCTTCAGGCTCAAAAATGCCTCTGTAAGTGGTAATTTAACAGTGAAAAGGCTTCCTTCCCCCCCCCCCCCCCTTCCTTACGTATTCAGCAAGGAAAGGGTGGACTGACAAGACAAAAAAGAAATAAAATAAAAAACGCACGGGCTGAATTTACAATAGGTAGTCGGCATATAGGTTCTGAGAAATCAGAGCTGTACTAGAGGCGTTGTGTATAATATCACATGGAGCAGGACATGGATAGAAAAGCATGGCAGGATTTATATACATAGGAAAATGCTGTATTTTATCTGCTAACAGATATATTCATAATAGTATCTGCCAAGATCTGAAATGATTACGTCTTTTTGTAGCGATCGCCACTTCGGCAATGTGATTAGTCACAGATGAGGGGGAACTGGACAGGCTAAACTCCCTAAATACATACAGGGTGCATTTTTCTTTGTTTTCCTTCTGTCCTGTGCAAGAGTTCAGGTCCACTGTAAGGCCTAGTTCCACTCGGGAGCCACATACATTTCCAAATTAGACACAGCATGCATGCTGCTTCAAAGCCGCAGCCAGATTGTTATAGACGTGCCATGCAATGTGTGGCTATAGGTATTCGGATGGCAAGCCATTGACGGAATAGGCAGCGGTTCACCGTGCAACAGAATTGCTGTGTATTCGGCAGTAGTGGAAACAGGCCCTCAGATTTTAGTTGATTTTGAGTGACGCAACTGCTACAAGCATGCAGTTATTGGAGTCACAGTATATGATCTGCATGCTCATTCTGGGCTGGTGACTTAAAGGGACTCCGAGCACCTCTCATGGGTATGCCTAGAGACTCCGACCAGTACTGCAAAGTACTTAAAGAAGCATACCTTACTGTAGCTTGTGCTCTCCTCTTTCATTTGATGCCTGAATCGCCATTATACACCAAATCGTTTTCGTTCAATTTCAATTTAAAAATGTCGGCTGTCATCTTGGCTATGTTATAACTTCCGGGTCACCCCTGTCTTCTCTGTTAGAGGAGTGCATCACTGCATGACGCAGGAAGTGACACGCATGGCCATTGCAAGAGGCTCCTCCAGAGGGGTCATGGCATGATTTTGTTGGAAGTCGTCTGGCTTAATGGCATGCCCATGAGAGGTGCTCAGAGTCCTTTTAAAGCAAACCTGTGAGGAGGTAAGGAATAAAATTTGCATACTTACCCCAGTAGTCGGAAACCACTGGATGGTCCAGAGCACACGTGTCGAACTCCAGGCCTGGAGGGCCAGATCCGTGCCAGTGTTTAGCATAGACTAAGAAAGAAAGGAATGTGTTTTACCTGATGGACCACACCTTTCCTGATTCAGACCCATCAATTCATTTGAGCTGTATCAAAAATGTGTGAGGATCTCGGCCCTCGTAGGACCGGTTTGACATACCTGGTCCAGAGGCTTCCCAGATCCTCTTATAGCCCTCTGTTGCTTTCCAAAACGACCCTTCCTTATTTGGTCACACTCCCATTTATGTAGAAGCCTATCCATACTGGGTATGTGCGAGTAAGCAGCTCCTGTTCTACTGGGCATGTATGGATCTTACTCGCACATGCTCAGTACAAATAGGCTCGCACATGGCAGGAGTGGGGTAACGAGAAGCATATTCAGTTTTCATTGAATATGTTTAGAGGTACCCAGTGCTGGAATGGTGGGGTGTAAGAGGTCCAGGGAAGCCTATGGGCAATACACATACTCTCCACTAGAGATGGCCCAAACTGTTCGCCGGCAGACAGTATTATGCGAACTTCCGCTGTTCGCAATTCGCGGCGAACAGCGAACATTTGGCGTGTTCAACCCGCCCCTATACATCATCATTGACCTAAACTTTGACCCCTTTCCTTACAGTCAGCAGACAGATGGCAGCCAATCAGCTAGCAACCCCTCCTGGACCCACCACGTTCTATCAAAAAGCAGTTGCGGTGGCCATATTGGATTCATTCTCTGCTGGCTGCTGACTGTTAGCGAGAGCAGGGTCAGACTTGCTGCAGATAGGTAGGGAAAGCATTAGCTAGGCCTGTGTTCTTCCTCACTTGCTGTGAAACCACCCCAAACAACCCTTTTGAGGGCTAGTACGTCTCCTGTGTTTTATTGTGTGTGACACTCCAGAGCCCACTGACACCCACCGCTGTGTGCACACTACTGCTGTTGCCTCATTAAGTTGCACGCACAGTACCACTTCAATGCATTATTATTTCACTTTATTCTAATAGTAGTATTGCATTTCTCTGTGTGACACTCCACAGCCCACTGACACCCAGAGCTGTGCATAATGTGATTCCTGCCCTTTAAAGATAAAAACCCGACTTTGAGTCAATTCCGTCATTTTTGGTGGGGCTGTTGTCATGGATCTCCCTCTGGCATGCCCCTAGGTGTGAGACCCCTTGAAACAACTTTTCCATCACTTTTGTGGGTCTTTGTAGGTTTCACCTGCCCATTGATGTCTATGGCGGTTCGCATGTTTGTGAACATATGCGGAAGAACGGAAAATTTGATGTTTGCAACATCTCTTCTTCCCACTACTGAGTTAAGTATCTATTTGTTATCTAATTTTTACTTTAAGTACACTTTAAAGCTTTAGAGGCAGAGCATCAGCACAGATGTCAGGAAATTAGCATTGTTTATTAGAGAATAAAGATTCCCTTTAAATTCAGCTCTACTGATTGCAAGGATGCTCACGAAACCTTTTTCAGCTTCCCGACCCTTAAGTTTTTAGGTGCAAGTAAAACGCAGACAACGTACCATGTTTTTAACATAAGGTCAAAAGAACAGTGTGACATTCCCGTCCAAGTTACCGAAATTAATGAAGGTTTTGTAACTGCGTAACTGTTACACCTACAGGGTGGGAGTTTGTGGGCAGTCTATTCTTTAAATGGAATACTGTTGCCATGGCTGCAGAAAAGTGCTTATGGTGCATTCCGAATATTCTTAACTGGCTGCAAATTAGAATGGAAAGGTACCGGTAATTTCTAGTGAAAAAAAATTATTAAAAAAAAAAAACACTTGGTCTACACTGATATACATTTATGCCCTTTTTATAAAAATAAAAAAGGTTTTTTTTGTTTTTTTACATTTAATGCACTTAGAATAATTAAAAACTATTAAACCACATTATATGATGCGTACGGATACATATTGACACAACAGCTATACTAGAGCCTATTGTAGGACAGCTCTGTGTTCACCTCAGAAATGATAGAAAGACATACATGATAGCACACACTCTGATTAGGTTACCCTGACCCGCGAGCAGCAGCAGAGCTGACACTTAACCCGCAGTGCTGATAATGAACTGCCTCTCCCTCACATGAAACTGCCGCACATAGCAAAGCTGTAACATACTGATTCCTGTCAGGCAATCAGGACCTCTCTCATCCCAATAAATCGATAGGGGTTTCCAGAGAGCCCTTCACAGCCCTGTCACAGCAAACACTGCAGCAGTGAGGAGGCAGGGTGAGGGGAGGGACACAGATGCGGAGAGCGACAGGGAAGCCATATATGAGGGTTGGGGGGCGGCTCTCCCAGAGCACAGAGCTCCCCCTCTATGAAAATGAGTAAGGTGCTGGCAGGGGAGACCGCTTTACCACACGACAGCTGTAAAGTAAAAAATATAAATCAAGACTAAACGTGACGATTCTTTATCTTTCTGGTAAATCGAGATACTGCAGCACGTTCAATCCCTCTGGTAATCACCTGGTCTGTGAGAAATGCATTTCTACCTCAGCGAAACGCGTAGTGTGTGCATTCTGGAAGACATATTGCCATTGTACGACAGAAAGACGTGGCAAGTCGTATTTCTTCTATCTGTAGAGAGAGCTCTGTCCTTCGTGAGGAAAAATGCACCGCAAAACCGTAACAGCTCCAAGCATCTGCGGCATCAACCGATGCCTGCGAGACAGACGAGAAACAAAACGTAGTTAAGCATTATGTACATTAACAGCAATAAACGTCACGTGGGAGCTCATCGCGTTTCTACTGATTTCCTTACACACAACGCTGGAAGAGTCAAATGGAAAACGTAATTGTTTACCACAGACAACAGAAACTGAGTGTAATGCTTTGAATGGTGCGTGAACCCCAAAGCAAATTTGCCAACCGTTCCTAAATTCACTAAAGGTCCATAAAGAGGGCACTATTTTTACATTTATCTATGAAAAAAAACCCTGCTGTGCCATTTTCCTGCCCAGAGTCACCATCCTTGCAGAAATTGGCAAGTAGCATGCTTTAGGTTATACTTACCTGTCCTCCACGCCTGCTGCACCTTGATACAGGTGTGATGGTCACGTGCTTGCTTTTTACAGTACCAGTGAATGAGAAGGATGCAGGACTGGAAGGAAGAGGCCAGCTGGGACTGGAAGGAAGCACAGTATCATTGGGAGCACAGGGCATAATGGAGCTGAAGAGAAGAACAATTAACGAACCACTATCGCAACAAATTGTAAAATTTAAGATACATAAAAACATAAAAATGAAAAGTACATTACAATTACTTCTCTCTTAAGTTGGTGTCATTTACAGTAGGCAATAGAAATCTAACTGAACTGACAGGTTTTGGACTAGCCCATTCCCCATGGGGGATTCTTATGGTTTTCTTTATTTTCAAAAGCACTTAGTGAATGGTGGTTGTTTAGTCCAACTGCTAGAATAGTGTGCAAACAGGTGAGGGGAGTGGCCAGCATGTGTGTATAGATCTTTTCCCGGTAATGCTTTTGAAAAGAGTAAATGAAATACTGAGAATTCACCATGAAGAGGTAGACTAGTCAAAAACCTCTCTGTAGTGAAAGATTTCTTACAACTGTAAGTGACAGCAACATAGGAGAAAGGTAATTTATAGCTTATTTTACTCTGAAAGAAACCAACTTCTTATTTGTATGCGTTTATATGTATTTAAAAAAGTTAAGTGTTTTTCACGATAGTGGTCCTTTAAAGAGGAGCTGTTAGGTATAGGGTCTCAGAGAAAAAAAAAACACATACCGTATATCAGTAGATAAATATTGGCTGTACTTACATTACATATGCATTTCACTGTCCACGTTTGGATTTCACAGAATTTTTATATAGTATATGCAGAGATTGATGCTCCTGACAGCTCATGGCAGGTTCCATGTTTGTCTGTCTCGTATGAAGCCAATTGTGATGTAATATCCTCCCTCCTTCCTGATGATTCGATCAGGATCAAAGATCCTAATGGTTCATGATCCAGACAACACTATTGTGCAGTGAATATTAATTAGTCATGTGGCTAGGAACAATAGCGGACTCCTGCAGTATACTCTAACGGAACATGTGCCCTGTGATTTTTCAGCACTGTGAGTTAGGCTGCGTTACTGGCTGCTGTAACATGAGCCTGTAACTTCTCACTGTGAAAGCAGCCTTAGGGCGGGATAGGGAAATGAAGGGGATGACCCAAGGTAGTGCACTGGGGAGAAGCAGCAGCCCCAGAATGCTTTGCAGTATCTGTTATGTCCTGCCGGTGTAATGTCTGATTGCGTTGCCCGGAAGCTCCCTTCCACACTGAGTAGCACGCATGCTCAGTGTGAAGTTAGTGATGCTGCTGGATGTAAAATACTAAATATCTCCGCTCCCACACCTCTTACACTCGACAAATTTTCAGGGTAGGGAGAGGACCCCGCGAACGACCTCTATGCCAAATTGCAGCCCCCGAGACCCGCTGGTTCAGGAGATAGATTAGAGAAATCTATCTCGGGAACCAGCGGGTCTCGGGGGCTGCAATTTGGCATAGAGGTCGTTCTGGGGGTCCCCTCTCTACCCTGAACATTTGGGGAGTGTAAGAGGTGTGGGAGCGGAGATATTTAGTATATTACCTCCAGCAGCATCATTCTATAGGAAATGTGGCCGCACAGTCTCCTACTACGCATGCGGGGCAGCGCAAATCCACAGGCAGCGTAATCAGACACAACACCGGCCTCCTTACAGAGCTTGGGAATAATAGCCTTGCTGTTCAGCAAGCATCAAAGTAAGAGAGATTTTTAACTTCAGTATTGCCTTTTTGGCTTCCTTCTAAACTGTTTAACACAGGAGAATAGAGGTTTAAATTAGCTTTTGCAGCCTGACAGTTACTCTTTAAGCATTTTTACAGCATGCCCTATGCAGGATACACGAGAGGCACTATACGCAGAGGAACACTAAAAAGAGGACAATATAGTGAGAACTAAAACAGGGGCACTATAATGAACATCACCATAATAGGTATAGTGAGTAGAGAATATTTGCCTCTCTTTGACTACGTTTGGTCAGTAGTTGCTTCAAGAGGCTTTAAAATCCCAATGTTGCAGAATGAAACATGCCAGGTGTCTAAAACAGCAAAACAAATATGGCTCAAATATGACTGAATTAGTAGTATTAGGTAGCTTTTGGGGCTCTTATTCAAACCACCTCACCCTCCCCAGGTGATAGAATTAAGTTGCCAGTTGTGCCCCACAATTAGAATTATTAGGTAGTCCTGTGAATTCCCCTAATAAGTATTATGTGCCAGATGTGCCTCCAAATAGTATTAGATAGTCAGAGGTCATCCCTTATGCTGGGAATACATTGGTCGATTTCACGCCCGATCGTTTTCCACGCTCGATTATGCGGGCAATTTTCTTATCTTCCATTCGCTTTTTCTTATCTTTTCCCATTGTTCCCTATGCATTATCGAGCGTAGAACCGATCAGGCGGGAGATCGGACGTCGGAAATGATCAATCGAGCCATCTGAATGGCTCAAAATCGAGCCGTGTATTCTCAGCACTCAAGGGAATCTGAAGTGAAAATAAACTTATGAGATAATGAATTGTATGCGTAGTACAGTTAAAGAGAGTCTGAAGCGAGAATAGATCTCGCTTCAGACCTCATAGCTAGCAGGGGCATGCGTGCCCTTGCTAAAACGCCGCTATATCGTGGCTTAACGGGGGTCCCTGTCCCTCCAAACCCCCTCCGTGCAGCGGGGAAGCGCTTCCTGGTTGGGGCAGGGCTAACCGCCGCAGCCCTGCCCCATGCGCGTCTGTCAGACGCGTATCTCCGCCTCTCCCCCGCCCCTCTCAGTCTTCCTTCACTGAGAGGGGCGGGGGAGAGGCGGCGATGCGCGTCTGATAGACGCGCTGGGAGGCAGGGCTGCAGCCGTTAGCCCTGCCTCCAGGAAGACAATCCCCACGACCAACTTGCCGACCATCTTTTGCGGGGGGTGGGTTGGGGGTGAAGGGACCCCCGTTTAGCCGCGGGATAGCGGCGTTTTAGCAGGGGCACACGTGCCCCTGCTATATATAAGACCTGAAGCGAGATTTAGTCTCGCTTCAGTGTCTCTTTAAGAAATAGAAAATTTGTAGCACAGGGTCTCATATTGTTTCCAGTACAGGAAGAGTTAAGAAACCTCACTTGTTATCTATGCAAAAGAGCTTCTGAGCTCACTGACTAATTTAGTCAGAGAGCTATGCGATTTTCTGAAGCACTTATCTCAAGCTGTCTCTCACTGTTTCTTGTTTGTTTAATGTTTTTTCTGCCAGGAAGTTTAAATAGTCATTAGCTCTGCTCTGTTTCATCATTTAACCACTTGCCGACCGCACACTCATAACGTGCGTCGGCAAAGTGGCAGCTGCAGGACCAGCGACGCAGTACTGCGTCGCCAGCTGCAGCCTAATTAATCAGGAAGCAGCCGCTCGTACGAGCGGCTGCTTCCTGTCAATTCACGGCGGGGGGCTCCGTGAATAGCCTGCAGGCCGCCGATGGCGGCTCGCAGGCTAGATGTAAACACAAGCGGAAATAATCCGCTTTGTTTACATTTGTACGGCGCTGCTGCGCAGCAGCGCCGTAAGGCAGATCGGCGATCCCCGGCCAATCAGCGGCCGGGGATCGCCTCCATGTGACAGGGGACGTCCTGTCACTGGCTGCACAGGACGGATAGCGTCCTGTGCAGCCCAGATCTCCCGGGGGAGCAGGTAGGAGAGGGAGGGGGAGGATTTCACCGCGGAGGGGGGCTTTGAGGTGCCCCCCCCGCAAAATGCCAGCCAGGAGGAGCGATCAGACCCCCCCTGCACATCATCCCCCTAGTGGGGAAAAAAGGGGGGCGATCTGATCGCTCTGAGTGCCCTTTGATCTGTGCTGGGGGCTGCACAGCCCACCCAGCACAGATCACCTAAAACAGCGCTGGTCCTTAAGGGGGGGTAAAGGGTGGGTCCTCAAGTGGTTAAAGAGACTCTGAAGTCTCCCGAAAATGAGGTTTTTACTTTAACAACCTCATTAACATTATTGTCCCTCTTGAAACGCAGCAGAACCGTGGCTGAAAACCCCCTCAATCACCCCAAACTCTTGGGGGTACATCGCTGACTCCTTCCGCATAGAGGCAGCGCAGCTCTGCCTCTATGCGCGTCAATCAGCCCGGATTGCCGCCTCTCCCCCGCCCCTCTCAGTCTTCCTTTACTGAGAGGAGCGGGGGAGAGGCGGAGATACGTGCTGAATGACGTGCATAGAGGCGGCAGCAAAATCCACGACCAAGAAAGTTGTGGATTTTGCCTGCTGTGTACCCCCGTGAGTTTGGGGTGATTGAGGGGGTTTTCAGCTGTGGTTCTGCAGCGTTTTAAGAGGGACAATAATGTTAATGAGGTTTTTAAAGTAAAAATCTCATTTACGGGAGACTTCAGAGTCTCTTTAAAACCACTTCACAGCTTCAGTACAGTATATCTACTCCCCTGCAGACTTCATTTAAACGCCCAGGAGAGTAAATATACGTACCCCCGCTGCCACCACTGCTGTACGTGCTCCCGCTTATTTGTGCGCTCGTTCACGTTGCCATCTGCCAGCCAGGAGATCAATGAATGGGAAAGCAATTCCTAATCATTGATCTAAGTCCCTGTAGCAATGATCGACGCCTTCTATGAGAAGCTGCACGATCATTCTAATAAATAAAAGTTTCCCCTCCTCAGTACACTTCCTGTAAGCATACATAGTTCGTTACAGGAAGCATAAAAAAAAAAGACTGAGACCATCTTGTGGCCAAATAGTAAAACTACATCTAAAAGCATTTTTTTTTAAATGCAAAGACCTGTTTTTACATTTTAAATTAACCCCTTACCTCCCACACTCCTCAATAGTTACCAACATTTATTTTTTTGTAAAAAAAATAAAATAAAATACATTTACAATTATAAAAAATACATAAATAGTTTTCTTAGGGACTGAACTTTTTTAATATGTATGTCAAGAGGGTATTATACTGTTACTTTATAAATTATGGGCTTTTTATTAATGATGGACGCAAAACTGAAAAAAATGCATCTTTATTTCCTAATAAAATATTGGCGCCAGACATTTTGATAGGGACATCATATAAATGGTGTAATAACCGGCACAAATGGGCAAATAAGTTACGTGGATTTTAATTTACAGTAGCATGCATTATTTAAAAATTATACTTGCCGAAAACTGAAAAATAAGGATTGTTTACCAATTTTTTTCTTATTTTCCCATTCAAAAACATTTAGAATAAAATAATTCTTGGCATAATGTACCACCCAAAAAAAGCCTAATTAGTGATCAAAAAAACAAGATATAGCTCATTTCATTGTGATAAGTAGAGATAAAGTTATTGGCAAATAAATGGAAGGAGAGTTGAAAGGTGAAAATTGCTTGGATGCTGAAGGGGTAAAACCCCTCAGTTGTGAAGTGGTTATTAAATACAGAGTGTAATTTGTAAACTGCAAATATTAGAGAATGATGCAATGCTATAGAAAAACAGCTAAAAAACAACTGAAAATAAAAATATATGAGACTCTTTTCTTTGCTTCGAATGTTCTATTAACTATCCGCACTACACATACAATTCATTATATCATACGTTTTTTTTGCTTCTGTGTCAATTTAAGAAACGTATTATTGGATATAGGCGGTCGAGGACCTGAACAGATGGTGGCAGGTGAGCATTATGCGCAATGTACCTGCCTGGAGGCCTAATGAGAACAGACACTAAGCTAGATGCAAAAAGTGACATTTGAAGACACAATATTTTAAAAAAATGGTTCAAAGTGTAATTTTTTTTATCAGCATGAAAATACAGCAAAACATAGTTGTGACTGAAAACAAGCAACACAATGGTAAGGATCCCTTGGCATATCGCATAAGGCCGCCATCGAGCGAGATGTCCAAGATGTCACCAAATGGATGTGTGAGACCGGTTATCTTCAAAGCTGTGACATATGGCAAAGGATTCTGGGAGACAGGCAGCTGCACAGCCATGTTTGCCAGCTGGATATGCATAAGCAGAATGCAAACTTCTTCTTTCCAGAAAGTGCTTTACGAGGAAGTGCCGCTGGAGTCACAGATGCAGATCCCATGAAAATCCCCCAACTCTGAACGTCATTGGTTTTATCCAAATCACAAGTCTTTACTATCCACCGTGTAATGTGGAGATGAACACAATGTTGTCCTGGTCTTGCAGTTTGTAATCCAGCTCACCCTGCAGACAGAATGACCTATATATGAGTCATGTAGAAAACCATACAGTCTAGAGGAGCCCATGCCAGTAAGCAAGGAATAAACACAAATAATGAAGGAATGATTATTATTACGATATTTGCATTAAGACATTAAAGTGCAGATTACATTTTAATTGGGAAAACTTTATTAGTCTGAGGGCCTACCTGAACAATCTGTACAGTATTCAGTATGGCCCATATATCACAGATGTGTAGAGTCAGACGGTCTATTTAACTCTGTAGAAGCAGTAGGCAAAGATTCTGACACATTATTCAAGCATAGCGTTACCGATCTGGCTGTGATTTATAAATAGGAGCTGTTCACACTTGTCCACCAGCAACGGATACACTGATTTTGTTGTGGTAAGTGATGTGGTAAGTAGTCTGTGATAATCCGGGAAGAACAGATGCAGTGTTCTCCCCAGGCTCTTTTAGCTGGGTGCTCCACCTGGCTAGTTTTGGTGAGCACCCAGCTACTTACAGCATAGGAGGATGTGAGCTGATAACAGAGTTGCACACAGAAGCACCGGCCCTGCATTCTTTTATCTCACCCCACCCACCTACTTTTTTATGCCGCCCGGCTGAAAAAAATTCTGGGGAGAACACTGTGATGTATATATAGATATGGATATATAACCTTTGGGGGTAATGCATCTGCCCCAGGCTCCAGCCGGACCACAGCGAACCATTGGTGCGGTCACTACACCGTCCGGTCTCGCTGACCGTACATGGTCCGGCGCAAGTGGGAACCGAGCCTTATGCTGTACATACTGTGACAGGTGTAGGTTGGGCGCTGAGGTTTGGCTATTAAAAAAGTAAAAGCGCCATGCTAAGTATACCATATCCACGTATGTCATACCTGAAACGCTGGACTTGGTGTATTGGCTGTGGGGTGCTATAATGCAGCTGAGATGTCCGTAACTGTAGACAGCAAAAGGATATTTAGGATAAGGCATAGAATTGAAGGATTAGTGTTAAGGGTAGGGGGACATTGTCTTTAGTGGTCAAGGCTGGAAGACTAAGGAAGAAGAAGTTAAAGGGGGGAAAAGGGGGTTACAGTTAAGCGTTATAAAAGGTATTACCATTAGGGGTGGTTAAAGAGAACCCGAGGTGGGTTTGAAGAATATTATCTGCATACAGAGGCTGGATCTGCCTATACAGCCCAGCCTCTGTTGCTATGCCAAACCCCCCTAAGGTCCCCCTGCACTCTGTAATCCCTCATAAATCACAGCCATGCTGCTGACAAACAGCTTGTCAGAGCTGGCTGTGTTTATCTCTATAGTGTCAGTCTGCTGCTCCCCCCGCCTCCTGCAGAACTCCAGTTCCCGCCTGCATCCCTTCCCTCCCTGCTGATTGGAGGGAAGGGACGGGGGCAGGGACCGGAGCTATGCAGGAGGCGGGGGAGCAGCTGAGACTGACACTATAGATGTAAACACAGCCTCTAAGCACGGCTGTGATTTATAAGGGATTGCAGAGTGCAGGGGGACCTTAGTGGGGTTTGGGATAGCAACAGAGGCTGGGCTGTATAGGCAGATCCAGCCTCTGTATGCAGATAACATTCTCTAAACACACCTCGGGTTCTCTTTAAAGTAAACCGGAAGTTAGAAAGCTCGTTTCAGGTTTAATACTTACCTAAGTGGAGGGAAGGCTCTGGATAGAATAGAGCCTTACCGTTCCTCCATTCAGTCTGTCGTTCGAGTGTTGTACCTCGGTAAAGCAAGTAGCTTCGAACTACTTAATCGAACAGATCTTTGGAACTTCTTGCGCCCCTGAGTAGTTACACGGACAATGGCATCACTACTGTGCATGCGCCAGTCCGGACCCACCCATGTGCAGTAGTGATGCACCCATAGTGATGTACTACTAGCTTGTGATTGCGTGATCCCCCAAGGCCACACCTCCCCCCTGTTGCAGCAAATCGGCGTACAGGGAGGGAGAAGGGGGATGCGCATCACCATGTAAAGCGCCACACAAAGAGTCCCATTGTCTGGGCAACCACACCCGGAACAGAACAGAGCCCCGCATGCGCGTAAGGAACGGGGATGGAGACTGGAGCACAGCACCGACACAAACACAAAGCACATACAACACCACTCTTATCATATACTTCTTACAAAAAACCCGCCATGAAAATAATGTAAATCAATTTACAAAAACTAACAGGCTGCTGATAGTAAACATACATTGCAGCCAACTCGCCGAAGCTGAGCAATACTCCTTTACATAAAAATATTTAAAAAAATCCAGTTATGGTGTCTGGAGAACAGGGAGCGGCAGGGACCCAAAACCGCCCAGGCAGCGGCACAAGGCAGTACCCCGGAATCGAAACAGGGACAAACGCCAATCGATGCTAAATACAAAAATGTATATTATGTCTAAACTGGGAGGGAGGACACAAAGCCCTCCATCTCATTCAGACCTGGGGGAGACGTGGCTCTCAGATCACCGACATTCCCTTTGTTTGAGAAACCTATCCTGATTACCCTCTCTAATTGACCCATGTATACGATCTATACCCACAAATCTCAGTCCCCTATAGTCGCCATCATGGTGTTGTCT
Source organism: Hyperolius riggenbachi (assembly GCF_040937935.1). Classification (NCBI taxonomy): domain Eukaryota; kingdom Metazoa; phylum Chordata; class Amphibia; order Anura; family Hyperoliidae; genus Hyperolius; species Hyperolius riggenbachi. Next base: position 249,480,147 of record NC_090653.1, read on the forward strand.
GAAATGCAACCTGACGGGTGCAGTGGAGTTTACACTTTTAATGCTCTGTATATGCTCAGACATACGTTCTCGCAATTCACGTGTAGTCTTGACGATGTAGAAAGCCCCACAGGGGCACATCAGCAGATATACAACGAATTTTGTTGCACAATTGAAGTAATGTGATAAACTCCACTGCCTACCATCCGGAAGCACGACAGACCCACCAATATGCATGTATCTACAAAACTTGCAACCACCGCAGGTGTAGGTGCCAAGGACCCGACAATGTGGTCTGGGGCCATCAATAACTTCAAAGTGACTCATAACCAAAGACTCCCTCAAGGAAGGGGCTCTGTGAAAAGCTATATTCGGTCTGGGTGGACCACTGGTTCGAGTGTTGTACACCGGTAAAGCAAGTAGCTTCAAACTACTTAATCGAACAGACCTTTGGAACTTCTTGCGCCCCTGAGTAGTTACAAGGACAATAGCATCACTACTGTGCATGACCCACCCATGTGCAGTTTTGATGCACCAATATTGATGTACTATTTGACACTCGTAGCACTGGCAACTTTTGTTTCCAGTTCTCTCCCCAGGACCACAGAAAGTTCCACTTGCTTGTGTTTGCGTGATCCCCCAAGGTCCTAGTGCTCCCCTATTAGTGGCTCCCAATGCAGCCACTAGATCTCATCTGCCTTGTTCTCGGTCTGAGTTTCCCTGCATGACGCGTGACATCATGTGACGTGCAGAGGACCAAGAGCGAGGCAGAGGGGACCTAGTGTTGTCAGTGGGGGTGCAGGAGAAACCCAATGCTGGAAGAGGTTAGCTTAAAGTGGACCTGAACTACTGCACATGAGAGACAGAGGACACAGAGAAATCCACACTGCATGTGTTTATAGAGAACAGTCTGTCTAATTCTCCCTTCTCAGGAAGTAATGAGCTAGTGGAATTTGAGAACCCAGCTGTCTGCTGAGTTTGCAGAGTTGAGAGCTAATATGTAAACACAGGAGTTTAACCCTTTCTGTGCTCCCAGCAAACCAGGCAGTACCTACACTCCAAAGGAGCTCGAAAAGCTGTAGCAAGGAAATGTTTTTTCTGCAAAGGTTATTATGCTGTTGCTTATCTGTTAGAGCAGAGAGGAAGTTCTGAGTTCAGGTCCCTTTTAAGCATTACTTCAGCTCTGATCTGTGGGTCTGTCAAAGGGAGGCTAAGTGGTGAGATCTAGGGAGCACTGGATGCGGGCCCAAGTGGATGAGGGAAAGAAGAAGTCCATGCTTCCCTACCCCAGTTACACCACTGACCATATATGGAGTCCAGGGTCTGCAGTTACTTCTCTGGTTACAGGGCTGTGAAGTTATGGAGAAGTGCCAGAATTATTTATTTTGTTGCAGTGGGTCTAATGTAACTTAGAAATTCTCCCCTGCAACCATTGCAAGACACTCTATTGTCTCCGTAAAACAGGAGATATGTACAAGAAGGTCCTCCGATGGTCTCCAGCCCATAGAGCGTTAGTAAATCAGGCTGCGTAAGTCTTTTGTGTGTCAGAAACAATGCAAAGCATCACAAATACAGCACAGAAATGGATAAAGGCTTTACAGGCCAGCATACATCAATGATTGTGTTAATGTGGGCTGTTTTCATGGGTTGGGGGAGTGGAAGCTTCATTGTGATTTCTTCCTATGTTAAGTCAATAGGAGGCCTTTCTGCCCTTGGCATACAGTGTGAAGCATAGGAAGGAGCGTGTGCTGCGGCTTGTACTGACCCGCCTCCTGCAAGCCTGCATTGGAATATGGTAATGCCTCCCTGCACTCACACACTGACCAGGAACAGATTCCTGCCCCGAGGAACTAACTAAATACAGTGCTTCAAACTGCAATGGCACAATGCTTAAAGGGGAACTGTTACAAAAATCTTAAAATTTAAAACACATACAAATAAGAAGTGCATTTTTTCTAGAGTAAAATGAGCCATAAATTACTTTTCTCCTATGCTGCTGTCACTTATTTATTAGAAATCTGACATTACCTACAGCTTTTGGGCTAGTCCATCTCTCCATAGGGGATTCTCAGCATGGCCTTTATTCATTATAAAGACATTCCCTGAAAAAGATTTATACAAAGATGCTGGGCCAGCCTCCCTGCTCACTCTACACAGTTGGACAGAGCAAGTGCTTTTAAAAATAAAGAACACCCTGAGAAACACCCCCCCCCCCTCCCCCATGAAAGAGATCAACTAGTCCAAAATCTGTCGGTAATGTCAGATTTCTACTACTTACTTTAAGTGACAGCAACATAGGAGAAAAGTAATCTATGGCCCATTTTACTCTGGAAGAAACATATTTCTTATTTGTACGTTTACATGCATTTTAAATTTTAAGATTTTCACAACAGAGGTTCTTCAATCAAGAGGGATATAGAGGCTGCTATATTTACAGTATGTCCTTTTAAACAATGCAGAGTGCCTGACTGTCCTGATGATCCTCTGCCTCTGGTACATTTAGCCATGGACCCTGAACAAGCATGCAGATCAGGTGCTCTGACTGAAATCTGACTGGATTAGCTGCATGCTTGTTTCAGGTACGTGATTCAGACACTGCTGCAACCAAAGAGATCAGTAGGACAGCCAGGCAAAGCTACACTTTGTGGAACATGGCAATACTGGGAAGCCACCACTGAGGGGACACGGCAGTGCTGGGAGGGACACAGCAATGCTACAGTGGGCGGAAATGGCAGCACTCCATGGCAAACATGGAGTGAGGTGAATCCTCCAAATATCTTTACATGTAGTCTAATTGGTTGTGCCTAAGCTGAAGTGAAGCATGGCTTGTAAGAATGTAGTATCGCATTAGATCAACCTGTGCATATTCCCCAAATAACAGTTAGGCAGCTTGTTCCCCTAAAACAGTGGTCCTCAAACTAGGGCCCGCAGGCCGAATACGGCCCCCTGAGGATTTTTTACCGGCCCCCCACACACAAATTGTATCACTTATACAGTAGATGCGGTCAGCTACATCTTTAAATATTGGTGGTCTGCATATAGAATAGCAGTGCTACCATCACCCATCCACAGGGAAGCCAGAAAGCAGTAATTCGCTGGTTACATAGTTACATAGTCATTTTGGTTGAAAAAAGACATACGTCCATCGAGTTCAACCAGTACAAAGTACAACTCCAGCCTGCTCCCTTACATATCCCTGTTGATCCAGAGGAAGGCGAAAAAACCCTTACAAGGCATGGTCCAATTAGCCCCAAAAGGGAAAAATTCCTTCCCGACTCCAGATGGCAATCAGATAAAATCCCTGAATCAACATCATTAGGCATTACCTAGTAATTGTTGCCAATCAAATTCCACATCAGGTGACACTGCTGTCCACTGCAGGTTGTCACCTGGGTATGCTTCACTGTCTGGCCTGCAAAGACTTCTACATTATTTAATGTATACTCCGGCCCCCCAGCAGTCTCAAGTACGTTGACCCGGCCCTCGACCCAAAACGTTTGGGGACCCCTGCCCTAAAAGATGTAACCAGGCATCAGAATTTCCACCAGATAAAAACTAGTATCTGTATGGAGAGCACAGAGTAGGGACACCAAGAGCCAAATATAGTGTAGTATGTACTGGTAGTTGAAATGAAGTATGATAGAGTAATAAGCTATACTCACAAAGCAGGGTTGCCTCAAAGGCAACCACTGTATAGGCAGGTGGAAAGATTAGACCTGACCCCTCTCAGGATTAAGAAGTCGCTCCATAGATAAGGAAAAAAGGGGGTAACACCCCTCTCCACTAAGGGTGGGCTTTATATAGCGTAGTCTGGATACAAAGGCACCAAAAGGATAAAAGTATCTAAAAAAGTTTAAAACATGAGGAGGCAGTGGTGGACTTACCTCCTCCAAGAAGATACAAAAATTGCCAGTGTTTGTCAAATACAAGAAGTTTATTTACATACTCCGAGGGACAATGCAACGTGTTTCTCAGGTTTGATCCTGCTTCATCAGGCAATAACAACGGAGCGATAGCAAATGTGGTCAGTAGAAGAGCCAGGCACCTGTGACCACATATTCACACCTTTAGCAGTGGGAGGAGACTGGCTGGGTCGGGTGATCTGCTCTGTGCTGGGGAAGGAAATCCCACTCTCCTCGCATTGAGGAGCTACTGGATACTGTCAGGCACTTTCAAAGTATTTACAGCAGACAGTGCCGACGTCTATTATACACAAACCTTTGCATACTGCTAATTAATGCAAATTGACTATCACATGCATTAACAAAGTGAGAGTCTGAAGTCAGGCTTGAAGGGGATGGTGGAAGAAGACTCAGGCACTATTGCTGGCTGTATATAAGAATTAATGAAATTATTTTTAATTACTATAGAACAGGATTTAATCATCTTTTTTGTTTGCCTGAAGTTAACTTTCACATTTTGTAATGAGGTGTTTTAAGCCTTTGTGACCCCCATCTTTCTGCTCAGCACAGAGCTACAGACATACATTTTACTGCTGGGAGAAGCAAACTCAATCACCAACCAGTTCAGCTAAGAGGAAAAGCGCAGCCATGTTTTACTTGTTAATGCACTCACACCGAAGTATGGTTGCATTGCTTTAAAAGGAGGTTCTGATCAGGAAGGCAATATACTAACATTAAGGGCTTGTTTCCATTGCAACGCAGGTGGTCGTGCGTCAGCGCGGCTCTGCTTTGCATCACGTGATTCCCTGAGACAGCGCTAGCGATCCTATTCATTATAATGAATGGGATTGCAGGCGCAATCACCCCAAAATGCATGCAACCATGCACTGCGATTCAGTATTGAATCGCAGTGTATATGTGGGAAACATCAGTCAGTGCAGTCTATGCACTCATTGATGTGCCTGCGATTGCGTTTCCATAAGCGTGACTAAAAGTGAGCATATGGAAACGAGCCCTTAATGTACCCCTGACCTGGTCTTATATACTTTTAAAATTGTTTTATTGCTGGTGCTGTGACTTTGTCACTGCACACAGCACCACCATCCCCCCTCCAACGCCCCCTGTGGCCCCATTCTGGCAATAATTATGAGTGGGAAGGAAGTGACAGATCTTCCTCCCTGCTGTGAGTGCATAACTCCGCCCCCTCCACCTGCCATTTTAGTTCCGTATCGAATTCATTGCACACAGCGCGCAGGGTAGCTGCACTGTGTGCGGGCTTGTAGTAATTGAGGTAGGAAGGATATTCAACCTCAATTATTACAAGCATGCACACAGCGCAGCTCCTCTGTGTCAGATACGGAACTAAAGCGGCATGTGGAGGGGGTGGAGTTATGGACGCACTGCAGGGAGGAAGAACTTCCACTTCCTCCCCACTCATATTCAACGTTCTGCCTCAGTCGAAGACTATGACTGAGCAGAACAGGGTACTGGAGGGGGGAGGATGGTGCTGTGACTAAGTCACAGCACCAATGGTAAAACATTAATAAAAGTTTAAGTGGAGGGGGGAACCGAGTCAAGGGGTACTTTAAGTTCTGTTTTAAAATACTTGCAAAATACTGACTTGGGACTCACTGTTTACATCACAGGTGACAAACACAAGGCCTACAGGCCAAATGCGGCCCTCCTTGCCATTGTATGTGGCCCTCCAGAACTTCAAATGTGCATCTTTGTAAGCAGTAAAATAAATGATAGCGCACTGCCTTTTAGTTCAGAGGAACTGACTGTGTTCTGGTTGGAACATTGCCAGTTTGACAGTTTGAGCAGCAACAACTCATGAAACACCTGATAAAAATACACCCCCCAGCTAACCAAAAAGACTTTCGGGGAAGTGAAGGCTAGCCTAGCATCTTGCCTTAGGTCACATTTCATCTTGATCCTTTTCTGCCAAAGCAGCAGTGGGGAAGGTTAAAATTAAACTGCTTCTCCACTGCACAACTCTACAGAAGCGGGAAGAGCTGGACCCCCATGTTTGCCATCATTACGCCACTTAGTTTGAGGCTGTTCAATAACTGTTAAATCTTAACAAACCATTTGGCCCGCAACTTAGAGGAGGTTTTACATTTTGGCCTGTTACGTGATTGAGTTAGAAACACTTGGTTTACACTAAGAAATGAATAATTAATCCTACTCCTCTCAGCATGTGCTGAAGCGTTTATAGGCGCTGCAAAGTGATGATAAGCAATGAAGAGAAATGCATGAAGGAAAAGAAAAACTAGAAGGAGGGAAGGGTTTAAAAAAGTAATCAGTCCTCATCCGGTGCATCCCCTAAAAGGCCAGTGACAAGCGGTTTGCACTTGTGCAGTAGCACTGCGCATGTGACGGCTCGCGCATGAGCAGTAGCATTGACCCAAGTAGGCTTTAGCGGAAAAAGCTGAGCTTAAGCGGGTCCGTGCTATTGCATAGGTATAAAGCGCGCATGCAATCTTCAGAGGTCTCAGAGCTGGAATGGTCTAGTGGAGGAGGAAAGGGGAAGCCTCCTGAGGTATCCAAAATGTTACGTTGCAGGCCTCACAGGTTTACTTTAAAGATGTCGGTTTGAAGATGACAAGGTTCAAAGAATACGATTAGTTGTAGTGTTGGGCAACCTCTGAACTTTAACCAGTGCTGCCAACTCCTTCCTATAACTACTGACACATATGAAGTATACAGATCTTATGGCTTGTTAGATGTCATTAAGGTTTTAATTTTGCGGTTGTAGCCACACTTGCATAACGTAAATGCGTTGTATTTAAAGCGATGATTTGGCATCCCTGAGTTTCACCTCACGATAGTCTAACATGAGCACAGTAGGTGTCAATGGGAGTTAGCTTGATGAGCTCAGCAAATCACAACTCGAAACACAAGTCATTCAGCACTGGACTATTATTGCAAGACACGAGATTCCAGTCATCTCTATGGACAATATTTTTAAAACCCTTTTAACAGGTAGGATGTTAAAGGACTACTGTAGGGGGTTAGGGGGGGCTTCTAACGCTCCCCGCAGATGTCCTGTGCCCGCACAGCCAGTCACTGATGCTCCAGTCCCCGCCTCTGGGTCACTTCCTGAATTTGCAATTTTAAAGTCGGAAAAACCACTGTGCGCCCTTGCTCCTGCTGATGGCACCAAGAGCGTACTGCGCATGCGCAGACAGTACTGGGCCTGCGCAGTAGGGGTGCACGGTTTCTCGGTTTTTAATCGAAACCGCGATTCATTAGAAGACGATCTTCTGATCGTCAGTATCTTGAAAATCGCGATTTTCCGGCTCCCGCCCGCTTTGTGGATGTTGCGCCTTTTACCCGCGCTGTGCGCTTTGCAGAGAGGATTACCAGGACTCTCCGTTCATCCCCGGCTTCCGGCTGGAGGGCAGTACTGACACGCCGAGCTGTCAGTGGACGGGGAGCTGGCTGCAGCTCCGCTTCTATGGCATCAACCAGCTGCTGGCCTTCTCTTAGGCGGGACTGGGCGGCCAGGACAGGACAACCGCCACTGCGGGGAAGGAAAAAACACCAGGCTGAACGTGAGCGAGGAGGCGGCGGGCATGGTCGCTCTGCTCCACCTGGAAGTGCTGCCCCATCACTTGCGGGTGTTTGCTCTGTGCTCCCCCCGGGGACCCGGACTCTACACCCGGGCCCTGACGGCCGCTTGCGGGTCCTGGAGGAGCACAAGCCTCTCATGCCAATCTGGCTGCAGGCGATCGTCATCGCGGTGCTTCTCGCCCTGTTCGGCATCTTCAGCGGCCTGAACCTGGGGGCTGATGGCGCTGGACCCCATGGAGCTACGGGTGGTGCAGCGGTGTGGCACGGACCGGGAGAGGAAGTACGCCGCCAAGATCGAATCTGTGCGCCGCCTGCTGTGCTCCCTGCTGCTGGTCAACACTACGCTCACCGCCCTGCTGGACGAGCTGATCGGCTCCGGGCTGGCTGCTGTGGCCGCCTCCACCATGGGCATCGTGGTGCTGAGAGAGATTGTGCTCCCACCACGGCCTGGCAGTGGGGGCCAACACGCTCTTCCTCACCCGCTTCTTCATGATTGTCACCTTCCCTATTGCCTATGCGGTGAGCCGCCTGCTGGACTGCGTGCTGGGACAGGAGATCGGCACCGTCTACAACCGGGAGAAGCTGCTGGAGATGCACAAGGTTTGTGTGTATGTGGCCGATGTCCTGCCAGGAGGTGTGTGTCATTACACCTGCCTGCTCCTCATTAGGGGTCTCCTTGTTTTTAAAAAAAAAATCGTGAAAAAAATAGAAATCGCAATTTCTGAAAGAAAAATTGCAATTTCAATTTTTTCCTAAAATTGTGCAGCCCTACTGCGCAGTACACTCCAGGTGATGTCAGCAGGAGCCAGGACACAGCAGTGCAATCACAGTGGTTTTCCGACTTTAAAGTCGCAAATTCCAAAAGGGACCCAGAGACAGGGACAGGAGCATCGGTGAGTGGCTGCGCAGGCACCGGACGTCTGTGGGGGACTGTTAGAAGCTCCGGGTAAGTTCAACTCATTTTCCCCCTACCGTACTCCTTTAAAGAACAAGCGACACCCATGCTAACCAGAAATAAAAAACACATATCTAAGTAGATAAATACTACTTCTACTTACATAACAGATGTATTGTGCTATCCACTTAATGATTCCTGTGAATTTTATAAAGGAAAAGCAGAAAATCCTATTCTGGGCATTGGCCATCTTGCCAAGCTAATGCTGACATCATATCCTCCCTGACTCTTGTTTTCCTCCTCCCTTCTCTTGCTCAATATTCATTAGCTGCCCTCCTCCCAGAGTCTTCAGACACTCCCACTGAGGTGTATACTAGGAACTACACCTTCTCATCCTCCAATCGCTGATTTACCTCAGCCTTGCTTGTAAACACAAGTGAGCAGAGGTGTTTCAGATAAGAAAGCTAGGCAGGGAAATAAATGGAAGAAGAGGAATACATTATAGATAAAAAGAACTCCCAGCATTCAACTCTTTGGCACTGTTTGGCACTAGGGCCAGTGCTTCTAAAGTATGTGATAACTCCAAACCATAACAGTAGAAAACATTTTGCAAGTTTTGAATGCAGGATTAGCATCTTTATCACTTAATACACTCAGACCAGTTGCTGTTGAAATTTGATTTTTATGGTGACAATACCGCTATAAAAAGACTGTTACTACTATGTTAATTGTTACAGTTACATAGTTATTTGGGTTGAAAAAAGACATACGTCCATCAAGTTCAACCAGAGAACAAAGTAAAACACCAGCCTGCTCACTCACATATCCCTGTTGATCCAGAGGAAGGCAAAACCCTTACAAGGCAATGGTCCAATTAACCCCTAGAAGGGAAAAAATTCCTTCCCGACTCCAGATGGCAATCAGATAAAATCCCTGGAACAACATCATTGGGCATTACCTAGTAATTGTAGCCATGGATGTCTTTCAACGCAAGGAAAGCATCTAAGCCCCCTTTAATTGCCGGTATAGAATTTGCCATAACTACTTCCTGTGGCAATGCATTTCATATTTTAATCACTCTTACTGTAAAGAACCCTTTCGTAAATAAATGGCTAAAACGTTTTTCGTCCATGCGCAGATCATGTCCTCTAGTTTTTTGAGAAGGCCTAGGGACTAAAAGCTCATCCGCCAAGCTTTTGTATTGCCCTCTGATGTATTTATACATGTTAATTAGATCTCCTCTAAGGCGTCTTTTCTCTAGACTAAATAAACCCAGTTTATCGAACCTTTCTTGGTGAGACCTTCCATCCCACGTATCAATTTTGTTGCTCGTCTCTGCGCCTGCTCTAAAACTGCAATATCTTTCCTGTAATGTGGTGCCTAGAACTGAATTTCATATTCCAGATGTGGCCTTACTAGAGAGTTAAACAGGGGCAATATTATGCTAGCATCTCAAGTTTTTATTTCCCTTTTAATGCATCCCAAAATTTTGTTAGCTTTAGCTGCAGTGGCTTGGCATTGAGTACGATTATTTAAATTGTTGTCGATGAGTACTCCTAAATCCTTCTCCAAGATTGATGTCCCAAACTGTATCCCATTTATTTTGTATGGTGCTAGACCATTGGTACGACCAAAATGCATGACTTTACATTTTTCAACATTGAATTTCATCTGCCATTTATGTGCCTATATAGCCATCCTATCCAGAACCTGTTGCAATATGACACTATCTTCCTGAGAGTTGATGATTCTGCACAATTTTGTATCATCTGAAAAAATAGCAACATTGCTCACTACTGCATCTACTAGGTCATTAATAAATAAATTGAAGAGCACTGGACCCAGTACAGACCCCTGTGGGACCCCACTGATAACAGTCTCCTATTTTGAGTATGATCCATTGACCACAACTCTTTGTTTTCTGTCCATTAGCCAGTTCCCTATCCATGCACACAGACTCTTCCCCAGTCCTTGCATCCTCAACTTTTGCCCCAGACTTTTGTGGGGAACAGTGTCAAAGGCCTTTGCAAAGTCCAAGTATATCACATCTACAGCATTCCCAATATCCATATTAGCATTCACTACCTCATAAAAGCTGAGCATGTTAGTCAAACAGGACCTGTCTTTAGTAAACCCATGTTGATGCTGAGAAATAAGTTTTCTACTATGAAGTAATGTATATTATCTCTTAGTAACCCCTAAAATAGTTTGCATACAACTGATGTTAAGCTTACAGGTCTATTTTTGCCCTTCTTAAATAATGGGAAAACGTGGGCTGTACGCCAATCCACTGGGACTCTGCCAGTTGAAAGAGAGTCACAATAGATAAGATAAAGGGGTTTATCTATAACTGAACTTAATTCCCTTAGGACCCGAGGATGCATGCCATCCGGGCCAGGTGCCTTGTCTATTTTTAATTTATTTAGTCTTGCCTTCACTTCTTCCTGCGTTAAGTATTTAATATTACAGTTGGAAGATTGAAACTCTTCTGCATCTGTAATTTGCAACAGTGATGTTTCCCTTGTGAAGACCGATGCAAAGAAAGCATTTAATAACTCTGCCTTACCTTGGTCATCCACCATTGAGTTCCTCCCTCATCCTTTAGGAGTCCAATACAGTCAACCTTTCTTTTTTTAGAGTTGATGTACTTTTAAAACTTCTTTGGGTTAGATTTGATATCCCTAGCGATTTGATTTTCAGCTTCAATCTTTGCCAGCCTAATTTAACTTAATGCAGCCTCAGTCCCCTCCTGTTTTAGGACCTTATATGCATTATTTTTCCCCTTCATTTGATCTCTAACCTTTCTATTCATCCATAGAGGCCTTTTTTATTCCTAGACATTTTGTTTCCATATGGGATATACATACTACAATATTTATTGAAAATAGGTTTAAAAGCTTGCCATATTGTGTTATAGGATAATTTTTTGTTTTGTTTAACCTTGATTTTAATTTTCTCTTTCCAAGAGTAGTTCTAATCCCAAAGGTAACTAAAGTAGTAACCACACATGAAAATGCAGAATCTATTTATTCCTTGCTTACCATCAGTTCCCAGTCTGCATCATTCACAAGGACTAGTATCCCCGGCCTCCTGCAGAAAGGAGAAACACAGCAATCAAATCTCAAAGTGGGCGGACAATGTCTCTGGATCTATACTGCTATAATGAAATGAGCTGATCCTGTAAGTGCACTCTGAATGACAAATGGCCTATACCCAATACGTAAGTGCGATTACAATTTGACAATGCTGCAATGATACAGTACTGCTTGGTGTTGGAGACTAAAGCCTTATATAGACAAGATACAAACACACACATGCGATCGGGATACTGCAGTTGTGATTTAACAGTTAACATACATGATTGGTTAGGCTTAGCGTGTGTTCAGTACTACAGAGGTGAGTATGACAATGACAAAAAAAAAAAGCATCCCTGGAAACAGCTAAGAGGACATTCTGAGCGCTTTTAAAAATATTATCGCTTTGTAAAGCGATTGGCTAATGTATTTTTAGAGAAGGATCACACCAGAGTGATGTGACTTTTTCCCAAATGCAAACGCGGGTCCTGCAGCATAAGCATTTCTACTTTGCTCTGAAAGATTCCTCGCAGCTTGAAAGCTACTATCCCAGAACATTTTTAGCAGAACATCACTGAAATGGTTACACAAAGCACTTTCTCCTGCTATTCAGCTTCAAATCCGCATCCAAACTGAAGAGAACAGTATCTTTTTTTACTTGTTATACACACATGTATTAACACTGGAATGTAAACAAACACTCTCTGAGAAACTGTCTCTGCTTCAGTCACACAGAGTGTTCAGAATAGCTCATTAGAAGATTTTAATATATAATAAAAAGCAGTTATAACAGAAAAAGAATAAAACACAATGGCAGGTTTCAGGGTAAGAAAAACTACACTTTGGAAACTTGTAATTTGTAAACAGACAATATTACGTGTGCACAAAAGCAAATATGATAACTGTATGAGTAATAAAAAATAGGAAATCACATTCTTATTGAATTTTATGTCAGAGTTTCAGACCACTTTAGGTATAGGAAAAGTGGAAAATCACTCTAAAAAAATGCTAGAACAGAGAAATTTTCCAAGCAGTTTTTTTTTTACAAAAGCTGTACACTTCCCGCACTACTGTACAAAAAAATTAAAATTGCTACACCAAAACGCTCCAAAACTCGCTAGCCATACCTAGAACATCGCTAGGCACATGCTCTGAAAATTTGCTTCCAAAAACGCTTAGCGCTTGTGCGGACATGCTCCCGTAAGTCTTGATCTAGAGGGGGTGTAGCAGCAACATCCTGGCTTTGGAGGGTGGAGAGAGAGAGGTGGGTGGGCAGAAGTAGTGAGAGGAAGTGGATTGCCACAGAAAACAGACTTGCCACAGCAAGAGAACTTGAGGGCTGGATGTGCCATTTGGACAGCCCTGTTGTAGAGGACAGTGCAGCAGATTTATCAAAAATGTTGCGGAGAAAATTGGAGCAAAACAGACAGAAAGGAAGAGCAGTCAGTAGCTTAGGACAGCCAATCAGATTATTTATCTGAGCATCTGCTTGTGCTGGCTTTGAGAAATCTGCCCTATTAAGAGTTCTGGCAATTTATAAGTTATATCCCAATCTTTATGACAGTATTACTGATTCAGCCGCATCCAAGGAAAAAATCCCTCACAACCACAAAGCCCCCCACAGCACACCCCACATGCAGTATACTATACTCACACTGTGTCCCCTTGAATAAATAGTTCGGGACGTTCCTTCAGCAAATTATCTTTAATCCACACCAGCAACTGCCTGATGTCCCCTGAGAAAAAAACAACACTGTCAAGTGGTGAACAATTTACTTCAGCAAAAACTTTGTGAGCAGCGTTAATGAGAACCTGAATCAATAAGTATATGGAGGCTGCCATATTTATTTCCTTTTAAGCAATACCAGTTGCCTGGCTGTCCTGCTTTGTGGACATGCAACCGATCTCAGATTTTTTGTCTTGTGATGGTCAGAAAACTTGCATTTTCTCTTTTCAGTTTCAGACTTTTCTGTTTCTTCTGAATTTGACGTTTTACAAAAACGTATTAGTTATTACCTTTTTAGACAATCAACCACTAGCCGCTGTCCACTAACTGATGTCTGGCGGAACTAGAATAGCCATGCCATGGTAACTACTTGATGTTATAATTGTTGACAACGTAAAGCAATGCCACGTGGGTGAATCGAGAATGGCTGAAGGTCGCTCAATCAAAGTGTATAGCATGTGTTATTGCGCTAGTCAAAAATGATTGAGGCCTCTTGCACACTACATGCAATTCCGATTGTTTATATGATCTGATTTTTGATTCCGATTAAAAACGTAGCAGCATGCAGTACGTTTTTTTATCGGAATTAAAAATTGGATTGTATACAAAAAAAATCGGAATCGCATATACTATGCAAGAGGCCTGACTCTGTGATTCTGTAAAAGGAGGACATTTTAACACATTTTTGGAATGCCTGGAGGACAGAAGAAACCATGGTAAAAAAGACCAGGAAAAGCCATGTGCCCTGAAAGAGGTGGTCAGTTCTATGCTCCCTCCAAACCCAGATCCAGGGGTCCTATGAAGAGCTCAGATAAAGCACACCACAGCCAAGAGCAAAGAGGACTATGTAGGTCAATGGAGGAGTGAAATAAAACAGTGACAAAAACTAACCATACACTAGTCCCAACAGAGAGAATATAAAATGGCAAATCCTGATCGTCTACATACTGCGTGCTCACAACCTTGAAATCGAGTCTGGGAGACACAGACAGACGTACAAACCCAGGGAGGATAGACTATGCCAACATCGCAAGCAGAAGACCCTCGAGGACGAGAATCACTTCCTGCTGCACTACCCCAAATATACAGCAACCAGGGAAACCTTCTTTAAGAAATTGATGGAACTATTTCCAGACTTTCACACATTAGAGAATGAGAAAAAAACTCTACATTCTACTAGAAGAGGATTCCACAATGACAATCGCTGCACACTATGTTACAGCATGCTACAGACTGAGAGGAGGAATCCACAGTGACAATAACTGCACACTATGTTACAGCATGCTACAGACTGAGAGGAGGAATCCACAGTGACAATCGCTGTACACTATGTCACAGCATGCCACAGACTGAGAGGAGGAATCCACAGTGACAATTGCTGCACACTATGTTACAGCATGCCACAGAGAGGAGGAATCCACAGTGACAATCGCTGTACACTATGTCACAGCATGCCACAGACTGAGAAGAGGAATCCACAGTGACCATCACTGCACACTATGTTACAGCATGCCACAGGCTGAGAGGAGGAATCCACAGTGACCATCACTGCACACTATGTTACAGCATGCCACAGACTGAGAGGAGGAATCCACAGTGACCATTCCTGCACACTATGTTAGGCTAGGTCCACACTAGACACAGTTGCAGGACGGACACTGCAGTCCGGATCAGGGGAAGATTAGGGGAAGTAAATCCGTACTGCAAACTGATGAAGGTGCATCAGTTTTGCATCAGTTTCCGTTCAGTTTTTTCCTGACAGAAAACGTCTCTATCATTAGGAAGGAGTGGGAGGATTTTTTTGGGCCAATCATAAAGCTCAGGCTATCCGTTTTCACATCAGTTTTTTGCCTGTGGAGCTGGAGTTGCGTTTTCTCATTGCTTTTCACTACCCCTGCGTGTATCCATGGTCCTGATCCGTTGCGTGAAAATGCAGCAGGTCCGGACCTTCCGTTCAGGTTTTGAAAACGGGTCCCCGCAAACGCAGACGGATCCGTTTTTTACTTGGGTGAGGCTGGCTGCTATTTTCAACATTAGTATCCGGGACTCCGTTTTTCATCAGGTTTGAAAAACGCAGCCACGGATACGTTTCCGGACCTAGTGTGGACGCAGCCTTACAGCATGCCACAGACTGAGAGGAGGAATCCACAGTGACAATCGCTGTACACTATGTCACAGCATGCCACAGACTGAGAGGAGCATAAATTAACTGTGAACCCCAAAATGTCCATGAACTGCTTACCCATTGTACCCCTACCCCACTCACTTCCATGTCCCACATTTTTAATTGCTTTGGCAATATCTGTATGAATCTTGGTCATGCCAATAAAGCTATTTTTGAATTTATTTGATGCAAAACAACTATGCCAATAGAAAAATCTTGGTACGGATCGCAAGTCGTTTTAGAAAGTGGTGAAGCATCGGTTGCCAATTCAGGAAAGTGCAGTTCTTATGACGCCAGCAATCTGTCACATATGGCACAGAGAACTGCACACGCTGTGTGGTGACCAGGGAGTGATGCCCCCAGTGTGGGAAGGGCAGAATGCTGAGCTGGTCACTGCAGGGTCAGGTGCAGACTTGCGGAGGCTCGTTTATCAGCCTGACTCAGGAGGGTCAGAGAGTTATGCCTGTTTCCCACCCGCCCACATTCTCTGTCCAGGGATGCTATTGTATAGGGGCGTTACCATGACGATTCCAGCATCAGCCTGCTTTCTCCATTGTTCCCAGTCTGGGAAGGGGCCTTCCTTCTATCTAATCAGGGAGGGATAGTAAGACCTTGCAGGAATATATATATAGTGCATTGCTGTTTCTGACCACACACTGTTCAATAGGTAAGCGTCTGATCTGTGCTGCAAGAAACCCAATTGATTCTGTTGTCATATCAGACCACAGCAAAGATTTGTAAAAAGTCAAGGAATTGGTGCCTCTGTTACTGAAGTTGCTTGCAGTAAAATGCATGTTTAATAAATATAGGACAGTCTGGAATCATTATAACAAAAAACCTGGCTGCTCATCACTGCAAGTCACACAACTGCTTATTTCCTAACTTATCCTGGTATGACCCAGGCAGAAGTTTCACACTTTTGCCCCCTATAGGCACATACATTTTAAAAAATCCCAGTCTATGTGTGATGGATCACTCAATCATCACTGCTGATTTATTTCTGATCAAAGTCAGTCCTAGTCCTAACTCTGGGGATACGTGGCAGCGCTGGACTGACAAATGATATTGTGCTGTGAAAAGACTGGCTTGTGTTGTTCAGTCGTGGCTGGATAGTGTACTGGTTAAGGGCTCTGCCTCTGACACAGGAGACCTGGGTTCAAATCTCGGCTCTGCCTGTTCAGTAAGCCAGCACCTATTCAGTAAGAAGTTTCTTGGGCAAGTCTCCTCAAAGAGAACCTGTACTGAGTAAAAATATTTAAAATAAGCACATGAGGTAACTTCAAATGAACATTACATAGTTACCTTGCCATCAGTTCCTCTCAGAAGCTCACCATTTTCTTCTGACAATAATCCCTTCCAGTTCTGACAAGATTTTGTCAGACCTGAAATATATCAGTTGCTGTCAGTAAAATATCAGTTGCTGTCAGTTATAGCTGAGAGGAAAACTGATGTACCAGGTAATATCCATGTTTCCCTATGGCTCAAGTGGGCGATGTTACAGTTTAACTGTGTGCTGACCAGAAAGCTGTTATGGGTAATGGCTATTTTCAAAATGGAGGACGGAAAATTTCCCTGATCACAGTGAACAAACAGGACGCAGGAGAGGAGAAAGAGACTGAGGAGTAGACTACACAGGCGGTAAGTATGACTTGTGTATGCTTATTTTGACTTTTAATGTTCAGTTCAGGTTTTCTTTAACACTGCTACTGCCTACTGAGTGCGCTCTAGTGGCTGCCTCGCAAGTGCTTTGAGTCCGACAGGAGAAAGGTGCTATACAAATACTGCAATTATTATTATTATTATTATTATTCAGTTATTATTTGGGATCTGGGAGAAACAGGTACGTTTGATCCCTGTGGAGTGGATTGTATATTTAGTTAGTAGCCCATCTAGTGGCAAGGTTTTTGTTTATGTTTTGTTGCCTGTTTTCTGTACACATTGTAAATAGCTTGTAAATAGCCTGTGGAGCACAAACAAACGCTGGTGTTTTCAGGCTTGCTTTGCACTGCCTATTTGTGTTACAGAAGCAGCCATCTTACAGAATTATGCAATACACAGTTCAATTAGAAAGCTTTGCAGTCAGGAAAATATATGTGTAGCTGCACATAAAATCTGCTTCTGCACTGGGACATCAAAGAACACAAAAACATAGTTCAGTGACTGATAAGGTTCCCAGGTGAAAATGAAAATAAACTATTTAATCTTCAAGGCACTTTTTTTAAAATAACAAAAGAAGATTTTGTTCTTCATAAGTTACAACTGTGTAGCTAATCGATTGGAGCAGACAGGTAATTTTAAGGCAATTACTCTTTAACCACTTAATGACAACCAGACTTACAAAAACGTCCTGCTAGAGCCTCTTAATGGCTCCAGGACATTTTCATAAGTCAAACGGTGCTGCTGCTGCTACTGTGCGCGCTCTCGTGACATTAATGAGAAAAAAAAAAACATTAAAAAAAATACACGTTTATTTCCAAATAATATATTGTCACCCTATTTTGTACTAGGGACATCATTAAAATCTTGTGATAACCAGGAAAAATAGATAAAATTTGTGGGTTTTATGTACAGTAGCAGTGTTTATATTAAAACTATAGGGGATGAAATTGGAGAAATAGTGTATTTTTTCATTTTTTCCTTGTTTTTCCCTTTAAAATGCATAGAAAAAGTAATTACTGTAAACAAATATCAACCCCAAAAAACCTAATTGGTAGTGAAAAAACCAAGATATAGATCATTTCATTGTGATTAGTAGTGATTAAGCTATTGGCAAATGAAAGGGATGAGCACTAAAAGTTGAAAATCGCTCTTGTCCATTAGGGTAAAAACCGCTTTGGGTTGAAGTGGTTAAAGAGAAACTGTCGCAAACATTTTCAAATTTAAAACACATACAAATAAGAAGTACATTTCTTCCAGAGTAAAATGAGCTATACATTACTTTTCTCCTATGTTGCTGTCACTTACAGTAGTTAGTAGAAATCTGACATTGCCAACAGGTTTTGGGTTAGTCTATCTCTTCATGGCCTTTATCCTTTATAAAGACATTTCCTGAAAAAGATTTATACAAATATGCTGGCCAGCCTCCCTGCTCGCTGCACACTTTTTTGGCAGTTGGACGGAGCAACTGCCATTCACTAAGTGCTTTTAAAAATAAAGAAAACCCTAGGAACCCACCATGAGAAGATGGGCTAGTCCAAAACCTGTCGTAATGCCAGATTTCTACTACCTACTGTAAGTGACAGCAACATAGGAGAAAAGTAATTTCTGGTTCATTTTACTCTGGAAGAAACATACTTCTTATTTGTATATGTTTACATGTATTTTAAATTTTAAGATTTTCGCGACAAAGGTCCTTTTAAGGAATAGAAGATTTTCTTGAAGATAAAAATGAGTATTTTGTCAGCTTGGTCAAGATTCTGTGGTTCCCTTCAATGAAATCTGCAGGTCTACATTTTGGGTTGTTCCAAAGATTGAAGCGTATGTAATGAAGACAATGGGGAGGCGGGTTTGAAGTCAGCTGAACTTTGCTATTGGTCAGTAAAATCAATCATAACATTAAACGACCAGTAGTAAGGCTTGAAAAGTCAAACAAAGGGGAAGAACTTCCTCCTGACAATATTATTAGTAGCATTAATTAGCATATCTTTCCCCTGGGTATAGTTCTGAAACAAAAAATATAGTTTTATTTTGCTGTTTTCAGTGGTAGTAACCACTGCTTACGTCCTTTCAACAGATGCTAAAGTTATACTCGTAGTTATGGTGAAAGGCTTATTGCAGTGTTCTACCCAGAATATTTTTCCAGCCGGGTGGCATGAAAAAGTAGCCAGGTGTGGTGCAAGGAGGGAATGCAGGGCTGGTGCAACTCTGCTTACAGCATAGGAGGCGAGCCGATGACAGCCAGGTGCTTACCAAAATTAGCCGGGTGGAGCATGTGGCTAAAAGGGCCTGGGGAGACCCCTGGGCTTAAGCCGCATCTACACGAGTAGATGCGGCTGCGATGCCCCCTTTTCAATCGAGCCGCTAATGCGGCTCGATTGATAAGATCCGACAGGACGGATCTCCGCACCGCCGATTCCCTGCTCGCTCCCCGCGAGGGGACAATGGCAGGGAATCGAGCGGAAGATAAGCGGCGCCGGTGGGGACGAGCGGGGAATCGAATGCGGCGCACGCGTGGCGAGCGGGGACGCGGAAGAGGCGATCCGGCGGCTAATCGAGCCGCCGGATCGCTGCAACATCTCATAGTGTAGACGGGGCTTTATGGATTTCACCAGTCTCAAGGTAGGTGCCATCTAATATTTTGTTCACTTTGCAGAACTACTTATTACAGTTGCTTATTTAAAGATGATGCTCCATCCTCTGGGCTTCAGGTTATCTCTGGAGCCTTTCAGCGATGTGCGGCCTCATGTGAAAATTTAGCTCCCAATCAAGGTACCTACAGTGCTGTACTTACAACACAGAGCCTGGAGGCTCTAATGCAGGGATGTCAAACCGGTCCTTCGTGGGCCGAGGTCCTAACACATTTTTGACACAGCTCATATTAATTGATGGGTCACATTCCTCTTTCTCAGTCCATCCTAAACACCGGCATGGATCTGGCCCTCCAGGCCTGGGGTTCGACACGTGCTCTATTGGGATTCATGGATGCTTGAGGGGTAAGGCTCCACTTTTGCTGGTGGTAGTTAGTATTTTTTGTGGCACAGTATGGGTTTGTCATGTGAGCAGTAGCATTTCTTCTCACTCACCGTCCCTCACAATCTAAAGTTCCAACCACAGTCACAGATCAGTTTTGATTGGGAAGTGTATTACTCTAACCACATAGCTGGATAGTGTACTGGTTTAGGGCTCTGCCTCTGACACAGGAGACCAGGGTTCAAACCTCGGCTCTTCCTGTTTTGTCCTGTATTCAGTGAGGAGACCTTGGGCTGCTACTGCCTATAAAGTGTGCCCTAGTGGCTGCAGCTCCAGAGCTTTGAGTCCACCAGGAGAAAGCGACATAAATGTTCTGTGTCTGCCTGTCATGTTTTTGGACTGTGAGAGGAAAATCCATGCAATCTCAAGAACATACAAATCCCATGCTGAGTGTGTCCAGCTCAAGATGCAACCCTTGTCCAGCTCAAGATGCAACCCCCAGCACTCAATGCTGCAAGCCAAAAGGCCCACTTGATGCAACTATTATATGTTGGTTGGTCGACACAGCCAAAACCAGCCGCTGCAGCCGTCCACGCTCTGCACTAAAGATATTATTCCATTTGAACTAAAGATCTCTCTTGAGCGAAAACCGGATCTGCCAGGAGGGGTCCTTTCTTGCATAGGATTGGGACAGCATCGTGTAACCATGGCAAACCAGGCTAGCAGTGAATAGAGAATCTCCTTGTCCTGCTGCATCAGCTTACCACCAGTCAAAGTTTGTTGACTGAAAAGGGGGCCAATAGGTTGCATTTCAGCAGACATGGCTCAGCAGTGTCTATGGACCAGACTGCAGATGGTAGACTGGCTGTTGAGTGTTGCCTTCCTATCACTTGCCGACTACTGTCTACAGTCATAGACTTTAGTCTTAAGCCTACAGTCACCATGCTATATTTCCATTATAAGGTTTCCTTTTTAAATATCCATTGAAAACTGTGGAGCATAGACATGACTTAGCGCTATGGCCAGGCGGCAGGTAGCCAGCACACTCTATAAGCTCTTGAGTCGAATCTCTGGGTGGGACTGAAAGGGATCAATATCAGTATAATAGGAGAGCAGGAAAACTTCACAGATGTGTTGACTCTTTGTGTAATTAAGCAGAAAGTAGTCCTTTTGAAAAGCAATTCTGCGCAGGGGGCCTCAGAGCTGAGCAAACAGTAGCGGTGGTCAGTTAGCAGGAGGGGGCGGAGGGAGTGGGAGGAGGGCAGTGGAACAGCTGGCATCATCGGCCATGTGAACTGCATCCTAATCAGTTTAAAGAGCTCCCAGCAGAGTCCAACCCCCCTCCCACTTTATACATTATCCTGACAATAAATTCCGCAGGGACCAAAGCTGCTGTGGCTGGACTGTCCCCTATACAACCCCCACCATCATGGAGCAAAAGATGCTATCCTGGCAGGACCTCCATCACTTTATTACAGGGCCAGTATACTTAAACATATTAAAAGTGAAAGCTACCAGTAGTATTCACGACGGTCTAAGGGGAATGCTCGGACTGCTTAACTTAAAATTTACTTATTTTCAATACAGATTGCTTTTGTGCATTGCGCAGCCAATGGAAAAATTGCGGTGCTGTGCATAAAAAGCGCATCCGATTTTGAAGTGAAGTAGATACATTCTCAAGTAGATCAGCTTGAAAACATGCACAAAAATCACAGAGGAAGAATCAAAGGACAAACTGCCCCAAATCGCAAATATGAACAAAAAAAACACCGGAAATCGCGCTAAATGTTACTTTTAGCTCTTCCTCTCCTCATATCCCCAACCCCCAGAACCGTAAATTTGGGCGCCATGTGGAGGATTTGGGTGCCGCCATAGGCCGTAATGAGATGAGGTAGAAGAACAGTTCTCCCGGGGCGGCAGTTTGTTCTTATTCTCGGATCGGCCGTCATTCAGAGTGGCTTCATCCTGTGCCCACATTTCCCCACGTTTTTTTTTCACATGCACACGCTAACTCCTGTCACTTCCACCTACACAACGCCTCCAGCTAAAACCCTTATCTCAAGAGTCAACCAAATGCCTTATATGCGGCCCCATATTCTCTCATCTCAACCAATGGCACATCCTCATGTTTAGCATTCCAGTAACACAGCTTTCACCTCAATAATCCATCCTGAATGCCACAGCGAGACTTACTTATCCGTATCACGACCCCTCATCATCTACTGCTTCTCCCTGCAGATCTCCACACTGGCCCGCTGTCCACCCCTGCAATGGAAACCAATGTGCTTTGACTTTAAATCACCTCACAGCTCTCTTCTCAGCTATATTTCTGACCTTGTACAAAAATATGCCTCTGAGCACTTTCTCCACATATTCAGTGGCTTGCTTATGTCTTCCTCACTCATCACTTCTTCCAATACATAACTCTAATGCTGGGTACACACTATGAGATTTTCTGGTCGATTTACTGTCAGATCGATTATTTCCAACATGTTCGATTTGCTTTTCGATCGTTTTCCGATCGATTTCCGTGCACTTTAATAGGAAATCGATCGGAATATGCTCGGAAAACAATCAAAAAGCAAATCGAACATGTTGGAAATAATCGATCTGACAGTAAATCGACCAGAAAATCTCATAGTGTGTACCCAGCATAAGACTTTTCCAGAGCTGCTCTGTATTTCTGGAAATCCCAACCTCACCTGCGTTATACATACCTTTCCTATACCTGTACAACAGAGTAACCAAGCAGCTCAGGGTGACCCAAACTACTAGGAATGTATAGGGGGATAAAAGGAACCAAAAAGCCCTCCTACTAAAAAAGCAAAGCTTGGTGTAATTTGCCTTCTTAAAACAGATGGAAATTTGCAATAATTCAGTTATAAGTGAAAATTTGTGGTTACCCACAATGCACAACCACTGAATATGCAAATTATCCCTTTTCACCCTTGTTAAGCCAAGCAAGCATCCAGAACCGATGGTGTATAGCAAGCCTATAGTTTTAAGTTTTACACCTGCATATGCTTTCAGTTCCAGCATTATCGGGCCCAGAGGAACAGTAACAGCGCAAACTCAATATCCAGAACAAACTGCCTGGTATGACCTCTACGGATCTTGACACATCTACCTAGCTTAATGCAGGTCATACAACATACAATCTTGATTATACAACACACTACACAATATTAGCACATCATTGTAGTAATTGTGTTAGAACACTGAAAATTCTTTAAAATTGATTGTTAGGCTCTCATGCTACAAGAAGGTTGTAAAGCTGGGCAAGATTGCACAACTAAGACTGCATGGTGTATTCTAAGCTCACCCACTGACTTACAGTATGAGGACCCTTAAACTTCCTCTTTTTCTGTGCCTCATACATTACTGCTAATCTGGCCTCATATGTATCCTCCACTAGCCTAGGGGTGGATAAATTAATACACAATTCAGAAGCAGTCTGTCTAATTCAGTACCCAGTAGGAAGTTTTAAAGCAAACCTGTATGACCGTAAGGGCAAAACATTAGATACCGTACTGTATACACTTGCATATAAGCCGACCTGTGTATAAGCCGAGGTACCTACTTTCCCCTCAGAAACAAGGAAAAAGTTATTGGCTTGTGTATAAGCCCCCTCCCCAGTATAGCCCCCTCCACAGTAGCAAGATGTGCCCCCAGGACAAGTTGACCCCCTCTCCATTGCCTGATGTGCCCAAAGGATGAAACATATGCCAGATGCCACTAGATAGCATCATAGACATGAGAAACAGTGATTGCCACACAGGAAGAATCCCTGATCATTGCACTGCTGACCTGTTGCTTGTACACTCCAGTCCACAAGCCAGGGGATACAGGTAGTCTTGAGCAGCGCACTCTATACACCATGTTGCAGGGGATGGACACAGCAGGGAGCCAGCTGGCAAGAGCAGGATCACTAGTGCACGATCCTTACACTCCTCTACCGGTAACAAAACCTGCTCCACCATCTGTTCTACTTTACTGACTCGCATATTAGCCGAGGGGGTAACTTTTCAGCACATTTTCTGTGCTGAAAATTAGGCTTATACACAAGTATATACGGTAGTTACCACAGTAGAGGGAAGCCTCCAGATCCTCTCAATCTTGTTTCAGTGCTGGGACCACCAGAGTTCGCAGCTGCAGTCCCGTATGAGAAAAAGCAAAGCTGCACTGCACAGGTCAACTCGCTCTGCGTAGTAGCGTGGAGCCGCTGCTAGTGTGCAGGTGCAAGCCGTCTGAGCATGCACAGTGCGGCCGAGCTCCATCAACAGGCTACAGGCGGTCCCAGCGCTTGAGCAGCAAGGAGGAGGGCAACGGGGGAAGCCTCAAGCTTTACTGAGGTAAGAACCCAAATTAGGCACTTTTTGAACTACAGGTAAACTTTAAGAGCAGACTCCATTTCCAATGGTTAGAAAAAAACTCTAAAGTGACAGGGCAACTTCAATTTTTAAGGAGTACTGGATAGTGCTGTTGTGCCGCACTCCATTTTCCCAACACTTCCACCTTCACAGCCAAACTTCTGGTTGTGAAGGTGGAAGTGTCAGGATGATGAAGAGCGACGTGCAGCGCATCAGAGAGGAAACATAGGAAAGTTAACACCATCTGCCGTGGAGCGCATCCCTGTAAACGCACAAGCAGTTTTGCATTTAGCAAAACTGTTCCCACTCATCTCTACTGGTTACCTGACTTTAAGATTTATCCAACCCTGGCCTAATAAACTGGCCTAAGTCCTAAAATTAAAGGGAACCTTAACTGAGAGGGATATGGATTTTTCCTTTTAAATACCAGTTGCTTGGCAGTCCTGCTGATCTCTTTGCTTGGCGGATCGGTCAAAACCAGCGTTATCAGCTGAACGACCAACTGTACACACGCCCGATTTGACGTCCAAATGACCGGACGTTTGGACAGTCGGTCCGACCGGTCGTTTGGAAAAATCCGACATGAGCCTTTAGAGACACAGGATCAGCAGGAGAGTCAGGCAACTGGAATTATTAAGGAAAAATGTATATCCTTCTGAGTTTAGGTTCCCTTTAACACCCCCTCCCCTCAAATCCTAACCCACAACTAGCAATACTCACCTATCTGGATAAAAGTTCCAGTAATTATTCTGCCCACAGCTCTGTGCCCTAGTAGAGAAGTGCTTGTATAACACTGAAGGTGCTGTAGATATCAGCAGGATTGCGGCAGGAGGGGAGGGGGGGTTGTGGTAGTTAGACATGGGTGGGGGGTTAGTTAAGGTTAGGCATTGGTGGAGAAGGGGGTCGGGGGATTGGTTAAAATTAGGCATCGGCGGGGGAAGTCGGTTAGGGTTAGTTATCGGTAGAGGAAGTACCCTTGTGAGAATAGGGTTCGGTGTTTGATAGTAAAAATTTTGGTAAAATTAACTGATATTTTACTATCAGAATTACCACTGCCCGATTGTAGCATTTCAAACATTTTACCAATATTCTACCAATGGTTATTTCCAGGGCCCAAAATTACATGGCACCAATTTTGCACATACGCCACAATCCTTCTGTGCCACAGGTTCATTTCTTTTCTTTTTTTTGGAAGATTGTATTTTGCACATATTATTTATTGTTCGTCGCTGCATAATAGGTTGTTGCTTTATTAATAAAGGTTAATAATAATAATAATGAGGTGTCACTTCGGAGGATACTCACAGGGAGCGTCTCGGCTGGGCAAGGTCACCTGATGTTTCTTGATGCCATGAAAGAGCAGCTCGGCACCACCCCTGAAAGCAGATAATAAAAACATGAGTTATGCTGACATCCCGGCCACAGAGGAGGGGAGGTGTAACACACACACAGACAGCAAAGTGCCACAACAGAGTCAGCAGCAGACAAAGGTTCCCCCACAGGCTCCTGCAGGACACGGGCTGCTCATTAGCATCTCTATGTCGGCCTCTCTAGGGTACCAGCGGAGAGGAGGACAAGTCCTGGCCGTGGAGATGACACCAGCCACAGGAAGGTTTTCTTCCCTCCCATAGATGGGGGGAGGAGCAGAGCGACTTCTATGACTGAATTATTGGAACCAAACACAGGAGGTCAAAAGGCAGAGAGGATACAAACTGACATGTCTAATCCTATTTATTAAAAAAATGGCTCCCTTCCGCGCCTTTCTTCTGTGTGTTTGTACGTACACAGGCATCGCTGGTAATGGCTGCTGCCCTGGGATACCGCGGCCTACTCTGTGCCTCTCAATGAAGATAACTTATGCTCAAATCATCTATACAGATGGCCATACACTACTTGACTTAGCAGCCGATCGACCATCCAATTCAATAATAATCAAATTAGATAAAAATCAGTAACGCCAAGTGCATGCCTGATCGATGAATCGACCAATTTTGGGCCTAAATCGATCGCATGTATCGATTGGACATGCTGCAAGGTGTCAGGCCGCCGTGGTGCACGGCAGTAAGTCTAGCAGTATCGAGATGAGCAACAAACACGACAAAAAACACTGGCACTGTTCCCCCAGTAAATAAATGTGCCCCCCAAGTGCGCATTTATTCATTACTTTTCCAATGTTGCCCCCTGTGCAATGCCCAACCGTCTTCCACTTCCATTTGCGTCTCACACACCGCCAGCGTATAGCTAAATGCCGGTGGCATGTGAGCCACAAATGGAGGAGCAGGAAGCGAAAGACAGATGGGCACGGCGCGGTGGGTGGCACAGGACAAGTACTGTATAAATTCACACACGGAAGACACATTTATACACTGAAGGTGAAGCCAAGGATTCAGCTGATTCCCGAGAGATTCCATGCTGAAATCGATTGGGAATCGGCCTGCAGTGTATGAGCAGCCAACAGATCTCTCTCTAATCAGATTCGATTAGAGAGAGATTTGTCTCTTGGTCGAATCTGTCCATGGGTACCTTAAATGTGGTTAAAGCTGATCTAAAGCAAAAATAAACTTACTAGATAATGAATTGTATGTGCAGAACAGATAACAAATAGAACATAAGTAGCAAAAAAAAAAAAAAAAAAGCATCATGTTGTTTTCCAGTACAGGAAGAGTTAATCCATTTGAGTTGTTATCTATGCAAAAGTGATTCTCGGAGCTATTCGCTTAACTTGGCCAAACTCAGTCATGTTTTCGCAATAGCTTAAACAGCCAAGAAACAGCGAGAGACAACTTGTGATAAGGTTTTACTGCAGGAAAGTTCAAAAGGTCATTAGCTCTGCTCCGTTTTACAGCTTAAAGAGACACTGAAGCGAGAATAAATCTCGCTACTTGTCTCATAGTCAGCAGGGGCATGTGTGCCCCTGCTAAAACACCGCTATCCCGAGGCTAAATGAGGGTCCCTGAACCCCCAAACCCCCCCCCCCCCCTGCAAAATCAACGACCATTTTGGTCGTAGATTTTGCTGCTCTTCAGGCAGGGCTAACGGCTGCAGCCCTGCCTCTCAGCGCCGTCTATCAGCAGCGCATCGCCGCCTCTCCCCCGCCCCTCTCAGCGAAGTAAGACTGAGAGGGGCGGGGGAGAGGCGGAGATACGCGCTGACATAAGCGCGTGAGGCAGGGCTGCGGCGGTTAGCCCTGCCTTAATCCGGAAGAGAGGATGCGCTGCTCGGTGGGGATTTCGGGGGGTAAGGGACCCTCGTTTAGCCGCGGGATAGCGGAGTTTTAGCAGGGGCACACATGCCCCTGCTGACTATGAGGTCTGAAGAGAGATTTATTCTCGCTTCAGACTCTCTTTAAAATACAGACTGTGGTTTCTAAACTGCAAATGTGACAGAATGATTTAATGTTATGAATAAAGCTATATAACTGAAAATAAATAAAATGTTCTATTAATTATCCGTATTACATATACAACGGGAAGGGGGCAACAGCGCTAGTGTCACCAGGTGGGTACTTGCCTTTAGCCTCCAAGATGGACTGCAGTTCCACATTCCATGGTGTGAGCGGTGCAGTTTGTCAGTCCCTGGAGAAATTAGACCGATTTATGTGTTCCCTTTATTTCAAGGTAAAACCAGAGATTGCCTCAGCTTGACTTTCAGGTCCAAGAGTATGAAGTGCTTGCAGACTGGCGTAGGTAGATTAGGGACCAATTTTAAGCAGGGAACTTCAACGCTAGTGAATTGGTCTAGTACAAAATCACTGCAGCCCATTTTAAATGCTAAGATTCTACATTTTTCTAACCTAGTTACTTTTATTACTACTAGAGTTCAAACTTGCTGTGAGTGTGTGTTTTGAGTGCAGAGGGTTAATGATGGTTTCATCATTGGTCTGCTACCAATAGAGAAGGTTCCTGCTTGTTTGGCTTGGTTTGAGCTGATGTACTGTCTTTCAGAGAAGGGATGGGAGAAGTGGGAGGCTCCCCATAGGTCCTGGTACAAAGTAATCAGCTGAAATAAAATCTGACCTGACCAACTCCTTGTCAGCTACATTCATTTTGTACACAGACATACTAGCAGTTAAAACTTCAGCAACAATAATTTCCAAAGGAGCAACGTTGGAGTGAGAATGCTCGCACAGGGTCCTTTTCCACCAGCATTTTTTAGATTGCATCCCCTGCGCCACCACAATTAACGTGCTAAATGCAGTGCCCCCTTTCCACTGACGAGCTTTGTTTTTTACGGGGGGGGGGGGGGGGGGGGGGGGGGAACAATCGCTAACGCACTGCATGCTGCATTTTTTTAATGCGATTGGCCTGTATTCGTTTTCAATACCCGCCGCAAATTGCCGCTAAAAACACACTCGTTTTCAATTGTAAAAGTCTCAATCCCTGTGCGTTTGTGATGTCAATCACAATTTTTGGTGGAAAAGGCCCCATAGGGTTACAATGACATAGCTCTTTGCTGGTCACCAGTGTAACCCCCCTTTGGTGGGCATCTTATAATTTCCCCTGAAGGGAACTAATAACCCTCCCCCCCCTTTGGTGGGCAACTAATAACACCCCATGGAGGGAACTAATGAACCCTCCCCCCCTCGGTGGGCAACTAATAACCGTGTCAATGTATGCTTTGGTAAGTATGCTAGGATGCAGGAACACTGGCAATCTGCACACTGCTAACACCCCTCACCCCCACAAGCACCCAAGTGTGAACTGGCTCAAATCATCTTGCATGCAGCATGGATGGGAATATCTTATATTAACTAAGGGGTAGTGGGAGGAAAATGTGAATTGTGCTGGTAGGATCCTACTTCACAGACTGCCTGTCAGAAGCCAATTGTGATCAGTGCCATTTGAGCAGCCTGTGATCTGTGGCATGTGAACAGCCTGCAAACTGTGATCAGTGCCATGTAAGCAGTTCACAGTCTGCGATCAGTGCCATGTGGACAGCCTGTGTGTACTGTGATCGGTGCCATGTAAGCACCGTGCAAACTGTGATCAGTGCCATGTAAGCAGTCCACAGTCTGCGATCAGTGCCATGTGGACAGCCTGTGTGTACTGTGATCTGTGCCATGTAAGCACCGTGCAAACTGTGATCGGTGCCATATAAGCAGTCCGCAGACTGTGATCTGTGCCATGTTAGCAGCCTGTGTATACTGTGATGAATGATCAGTGCCAAGTGAACAGCCTGCAGACTGTAATCAGTGCCATGTAAGCAGTCCACAGTCTGCGATCAGTGCCATGTGGACAGTCTGTGTGTACTGTGATCTGTGCCATGTAAGCACCGTGCAAACTGTGATCTGTGCCATGTTAGCAGCCTGTGTATACTGTGATGAGTGATCAGTGCCAAGTGAACAGCCTGCCGACTGTGATCAGTGCCATGTAAGCAGTCCACAGTCTGCGATCAGTGCCATGTGGACAGCCTGTGTGTACTGTGATCAGTGCCATGTAAGCAGTCCGTAGACTGTGATCTGTGCCATGTTAGCAGCCTGTGTATACTGTGATGAGTGATCAGTGCCAAGTGAACAGCCTGCCGACTGTGATCAGTGCCATGTAAGCAGTCCACAGTCTGCGATCAGTGCCATGTGGACAGCCTGTGTGTACTGTGATCTGTGCCATGTAAGCACCGTGCAAACTGTGATCAGTGCCATGTAAGCAGTCCGCAGACTGTGATCTGTGCCATGTTAGCAGCCTGTGTATACTGTGATGTGTGATCAGTGCTATGTAAGCAGTCCGCAGTCTGTGATCTATGCCATGTGAGCAGCCTGCAGACTGTGATCAGTGCCATGTTAGCAGCCTGTGTATACGGTGATCAGTGCCAATGTAAGCAAGTTCGCAGACTGTGATCAGTGCCACAGGGACAGCCTGTGTGTACTGTGATCTGTGCCATGTTATGGTAGCAGCCTGTGCATATTGTGATCAGTACCATGTGATCAGCCTGCAGTCTGTGTATACTGTGATCTGTGCCAGGTTAACAGCCTGTAGGCTGTGATCTGTGCCATGTTAACAGCCTGTGTATACTGTGATCTGTGCCAAGTTAGCAGCCTGTGTATACTGTAATCAGTGCCATGTGAGCAGCCCGTGTATACTGTGATCAGTGCAATGTAAGCAGCCTGCAGACTGTGATCAGTGCCATGTTAGCAGCCTGTGTATACTGCAATCAGTGCCATGTGAGCAGCCTGCAATCAGTGCCATGCAAGCAGCCTGCAATCTGTGCCATGAGAGAGCAACATGTGTATACTGTGATCAGTGCCATGTGAGCAGCCTGCAGACTGTGACATGTAAGCAGCCTGCAATCTGTGCCATGAGAGAGTAACTTGTGTATACTGTGATCAGTGCCATGTGGGCAGCCTGTGTAGACTGTGATCTGTGACATGAGCAGCGCGCAGACTGCAGCCCTCTTACAACGGATCACATCTCTAGGTTGCGATATACGAGGCTGGGCTACTCGTTACCTCCCGACAGCCGCCCCAATCTATATCACCCGCTTACCCAAACTCCAACAGGAGACCTATGGGCGCCGCCATGTTGCTACTCCCACCGGAAACAGGTAGTTGCGGATGCGGAAGTGCTGCGTCCTGTGACACGCGTCTGGTTGCTATGGTGATCAGACTTCAATGAGAAACGCCACAAGTCTGCTTTCAGTATGCTTCAAAAACATTAGCGATGAAGATTAAATGATTGATAAAAACTGCTAATGCAAATTATTTAATGAATCATTAGTAGTAGTTATACCATAACCATCAACGCAATTATATTATTATTAATTATTATTGTTAGTATAATATTAATACTTTTATTATTTATTCATTGATTTATAAAATGCGAACATATTCCGTGCTATACAGAGAATAACACATGGGGATAGAAGAGTCCCAGCCCTTCTGTTAGTTGGTAGTCCACAAAGTAGTATATAATACTTTTAGTATTACATTATTACTACCATTAACATACCTCCCAACTTTTTGAGATGAGAAAAAGGGACACTTAAGACACGCCCCTGCCACACCCCTGACCACGCCCATCACACCCCTAGTCATGCATACCATAAAGTTTTCATAAGAAAAATATGTTGTTTTATAATTCAAACCACATTGGTCCTTTCTATCCTGCTTAATTTTCCCTTCATATTAACATTTTAAAATTAGTAATATATCAATTTAAAAGTTGGGAATAAAGTTTAGAGTCAATCAAACACATTTGTAGTAGAGAAATATATATATTTACATAGAAAGAGGGACACAGTCCTGAAAGAGGGACAAATGAGTGGGAAAGTGGGACAGAGGGACAGGGCTCCCAAAGAGGGACTGTCCCTCCGAAAAAGGGACAGTTGGGAGCTATGCATTAATCAGTTTATTATTGATACTGTATTAGTATTATTGTAGAATTTATAATTTTTCCACCCTCTATGACAACTTTTTTGTGGCTCCGCTTACATGTTCATCAGCCGACCTGCCATTTAATGAGCGACATCCGTGTACTATTATTGATTTATAAACAGGGCTGGATTTGTACTCTTCAATGCCCAAGCCCACTGTTAGCACCCGAACCCCCCCCCCCCCCCCCCCATTAGTATAGATAGCCTGAAGACCCCTCTCTCCCTCCAGTATAGGTATCCTGGTGCCCCCCCCCCCCCCCCTTTCCTCCACTATAGGTATTCTGATGACTCCCCTTCCCTCTAGTATAAGAAGCCAAATTACCCCCCCCCCCTTCCTTATAGATAGGCTGATGGCCACTCCCTCCTTCCAGTATAGGTAGCCAGATGACCCCCTAGTATAGCCTGCTGCTCACCCGCCCTTGATACTGTGGTGCCCTAGCAAAGAAAAAAAAAACAACCCTCATGATATAATGAATTGTGTAGTATGGATAATTAATAGAACATTAGTAGCAAAAAAAAGTCACATATTTTTATTTTCAACTATGTAGCTTTATTTTTATAACATCACATCATTCTCTAATATTTGCACTTTACAAACGACACTCTGTATTTTAAACCATGATACAGAGCAGAGCTAATGAACCTTTGAACTATGCTGCAGTAAAAAGGACTGACACTGTACACTGTAGCCAACCAAGCTTGGTCGGAGAGATCAGAAAAGCTATTTTGCATAGATAACAACTGAAGTTTCTTAAAGGTGCCCATACATCAGGCAATTTTGGCTGCCGATCGACCAACCAATTTGTTTTATTATTATTAAATTGTTTGAAAATCGGTGCCGCCAAGTGCAGGCCTGATTGACGATACGACCGGGTCAAAATTGGTCACGTTAGTGGAGCCGAAGTTGGTTGCTCGGGTGTGCGATTTTGGAACGAGCAACGGAATGATGAAACCCGCACCGCTGCCGCCGTAATGCATAAATGTGTCTCCCCCCGTGTGTGCATTAAAACATTACCTGTCCCATAGCCTCCACGCAGTGTAAGTAACCTCCGGGCGGCCTCTGCACACACCACTTGTGCATAGCGTCTGACAACATCAGCGCATAGTGTCTGACGTCTGACGCTATGTACGGAGAGCCGCCTGGAGGTTACGGACACCGCGTTGAAGGCTGACACAAGACAGGTAATGTATAAATGCACACACTGGGGGGACACATTTATACATTAGAGGGGCAGCGGTGAGGTGGGCACAGCGGATTCCCTTAAGATTTCATGCTGAAATCGGACGGGAATCGGCCTGCAGTATATGGGCAGCTTCACCGAACAGACAAATTTATCTCCAATCAGGTTCAATTAGAGTAAAATTTGTCTTATTGTCGAATCTGCCTATAATCTCCTGAAGTGTGGGCACCTTAACCAGGGCCGGTCCTAAACTGCGGAAAAATCAAAGCCCCCCCCCAAGCTATGGGTGGGGGGCCGCCGAGCTGGAGGGGGTAGCCGGGAAGAAGGGGGTATTGGGCACAGCGGCGGGGAGGGGGATCGGACCCCACACTCCGTCGCCTGGGCGGGGATGACTCACCTCTTCCACGTTCCAGCGTGCGTTCCACTGTCGTCACTTCCTGCAATGCCGTCCACTTACAATACAGTGGGCGGCATTGCAGGAAGTGACGACAGTAGAACGCACCCTGGAACGAGGAAGAGGTGAGTCATCCCCGTCCGCTGCCTCTTACCAGTAGTGGCTAAAAGCTGGAGGGGGAGCGCAGATAGGGGGACCCCCCTCCCCGCCGCTGTGCCCAATACCCCTTTCCTGCCCGCTACCCCTTCCAGCTCAGCGGCCCCCCGCCCCCACCAGAAGTGTCGCCTGAGGCATTTGTTTCACCCCGCCTCATGGGCGGACCGGCCCTGAACTTAACTCTTCCTTTACTGGAAACAATATGAGACTCATATCTGTGCTACTAATATTCTATTTCTTAGCAGTACCACATGTGCAAATCATTATCTCATAAGTTTATTTTCACTTTAGATTCTATCTAAAAACAAACATCAGGTCCATAATAATACAGACATTGGCATACACAAAATATAGACATTGGTACATAATGCAGAATTGGTAGACATAGTAATTGCAGTGACAAATCCAACATGATGATCAAAATGTATAGCAAATTCCAAGACACAAAAGAGTGAGAGAACTCTGCCCTCGCAAGCTTGCAATCTAAAGAAATAGGGAGGAAGCAAAAGATGGGGTAAAAAACAGTAAGAATACATAGAAGCAAATGTATTTTTAGGTTATATTTAGTATCGTATGGAGCACAACTTGATCAAAGGTAGAGATGGCCCGAACGGTTCGCATGTGAACTTGTTCGCGTGAACAACGCGGGTTAGCGTTCGCATCGAAACGCGAACATTATGTGAGTTCGACCCGCCCCCTATACTACATCATTGGGCTAAACTTTGACCCTCTGCATCACAGTCAGCAGACACATGGCAGCCAATCAGGCTGCACTCCCTCCTGGAGCCCCCCCCCTCTTACAGTATATAAGGCAGCAGCGTCTGCCATTTTCTCACTCTGTGTGCTGCTGTATTAGTGAGAGAAGGGAAAGACATTGGAGAGATAGGGAAAGCGATAGGAGGTCTGTTAGCTTGCTCCTTTCTGATATTTGTTGATGAAAAGCACCACCAAAACAGCTCTTTTGAGAGCTAATGTTCTTGTGATATGTTTTTTTTGTGTGTGGTCCAGTGACTGCATATACAGCCCTGTCTGTCGCAGTTGGCCCTTGCTAATTGCTATACTGTGCCAGGCCCAGCACATTTAGTGCCTACCTTTTCACTGCACCTGTGTGACTGCTGCACATTGTATTATAATACCAGTCACTGCATACCTTTCACTGCACCTGTGTGACAGCACATTGTTATACTTGCAGTCACTGCATACCTTTCACTGCACCAGTGTGACCGCACGCTGTTTTATATACCAGCAGTCAGTGCATCCATTTTCACTGCACCTGCGTGACTGCACATTGTTCTACCAGCAGTCACTGCATACCTTTCACTGCACCTGTGTGACTGCACATTGTTATACCAGCATTTATACCTTTTCACTGCACCTGTGTGACTGCACATTGTTATACCAGCAGTCACTGCATACCTTTCACTGCACCTGTGTGACTGCACATTGTTCTACCAGCAGTCACTGCATACATTTCACTGCACCTGTGTGACTGCACATTGTTCTACCAGCAGTCACTGCATACATTTCACTGCACCTGTGTGACTGCACATTGTTCTACCAGCAGTCACTGCATACCTTTCACTGCACCTGTGTGACTGCACATTGTTATACCAGCAGTCACTGCATACCTTTCACTGCACCTGTGTGACTGCACATTGTTATACCAGCAGTCACTGCATACCTTTCACTGCACCTGTGTGACCGCACACTGTTTTATATACCAGCAGTCAGTGCGTCCATTTTTTTAACAATTATTTTCTGGTGAAATGCTGCCCACTTTACGATTAAACAATAGTGAAACTCTGCCCCGTTACGATTATTTGGCACTTATGGGGGGGGGGGGGGGGGGGGCACATCCAAATTTTCACAGGGGGGCCCAGTGATTTCTAATTACACCCCTGCTTGTGAGTAATCTTATATACAGTATATGAATACAGGGAGGTGTTTTTAGCGGTGGACAGAAGAAGGTTGTGTGCAGAGCGGAGAGTGCATTTGGGTTAGTATCTGGAAACTGGTGAGGAGATGTAGGGATGGAGAGAGATTGCGGAGGGCTTTGTAGGTTAAAGTTATGCAAAACAAAAGTTTGCTTTCTGAAAACAGAAAGTATTTGCAATAATTCAGGTTGGAATGAGCTCCGAGATGTCTCCCAGTGCATCACTGCTGAATTGCAAATTGCCCCTTCGTGATCGTTACCTTGCCGCGGTGAAGGGGCTTGCATATCACAATGAAGCAATGACCGGCTATATGAGTGTGTTGGGGGGCACACCTGACCCAAGATAATAAGGTCGTTGCTTCATTGTGGACAGGCCAAATTCGATCAGCTGGACACTCAGTCACTGTTCCGTCATTGAGCTAACGCAGCCCGACCATATGGGCTTGTAAACCGCCATCGCCTGCACTCTCGCCATCGTGCGCACCAGTCCAGCACGGCCATCACTACACAAACAGCTGTTTGCGGTGTGTTACACAGTTAGTTTGGTCTGTTAGTGTGAAGCAGTACTCTAATTACACTCCCTGATTGATGTATACACACGCAAGATGTTTAAAGCACTTTATGCTTCCAATTTAGCATGCAACGTGATTTCTGCCCTTAAAACCCTGCTGTGCGTCAAATCCGGAATATTCCTGGGGACTTTTGGCGTGTATCCCACTCCGCCATGCCCCGCTCCAGGTGTTAGACCCCTTGAAACATCTTTTCCATCACTTTTGTGGCCAGAATTAGGCCCGGTTCACATTAGCGGTGGCTATCCGGAATCGCCGTGCCGGAGCCGCACCGCATGCGGAACGGACGAAACGGACGCACGGCATAGCAATGTAAGTCTATGCCACCGTTCACATGCGTCCGTTTCGTCCGGACCGGAGCCGGACCGGATCCGGACTCCGGCGTCCGTTCCAACATGCGCTATTTTTTGGTCCGGCTCCTCCGGCAGCCGTATCCGGGGCGGAGCCGGACTGCACCATCCGGCCAATACAAATCAATGAGAACCGGATAGCGCACAACACACTGGCTAAAACTCCGGATGTTCTACCCCACTTCCTATGAGGATTGTTGCGGCGATATTGGATCGGGGACACATGGGCAAGCATTTTGGAGTGGAGCAGCACGAGCTGGAGATGTTGGCAGCATGTTGGAGGTGGAGGTGAGTGCTAAACAGCGGAGGGCCTGATTCCACAGGTCCCCCTTCTGCTGACCTCCCAGACCCCAACATTTTTTTTGTTTTTTACGTAACTTTTGCCAAACGGATCCGGATCGCATCCTGATGAACACCTGATGCAACCTGACCGGATCCGGATCGGATCCAGATCAGAACCGTACGGTTCCGATCCGGATCCGGTCCGGATCCGGTCAGGTCATCCGGTCCGTTTGGCAGACAACCGCAAGTGTGAACGGGCCCTAAGTGTTTGTAGTTTTGAAATTTCGCCTGCCCATTGAAGTCTATTGCAGTTTGCATGGTTCGTGCAAACGCAAACTTTTGCGGAAGTTCACGTTCGATGTCCGCAAACCTAATATCGGAGGTTCGAGCCATCTGTAATCAGAGGTGGAAAGGGAAAGGTCTAATTTAGAGCATATGCTTGTCTAAAAAAGTGAGATTTCAAAGTTACGATTTTCTGGTGAATGCTGCCCACGTTACGATTTTCTGGTGACTGCGGCCCACGTTATAATTTTCTGGTGACTGCATGCATTTTTTTTTTTGCCTCAGGCGGCAAATAGTCTAGGGCCGGCCCTGACTGCATGCCCACATTACGATTTTCTGGTGAATGCTGCCCACATTACGATTTTCTGGTAAATGCTGCCCACATTACGATTTGTGGTGAATGCTGCCCACATTACGATTTTCTGGTGACTGCTGCCCACATTACGATTTTCTGGTGACTGCTGCCCACATTACGATTTTCTGGTGAATGCTGTTCACATCACAATTTTCTGGTGAATGCTGTTCACGTCACGATTATTTTCTGGTGAAATGCTGCCCACTTTACAATTAATCAATAGTGAAACTCTGCCCCGTTACGATTATTTGGCACTTATGGGGGGGCCCACATTCAAATTTTTGCCAGGGGGGCCCAGTGATTACTAGTTACACCCCTGCTTGTGAGGAATCTTATATACAGTACAGTATATGAATACAGGGAGGTGTTTTTAGCAGTGGACAGAAGAAGGTTGTGTGCAGAGCGGAGAGTGCATTTGGGTTAGTATCCGGAAACTGGTGAGGAGATGTAGGGATGGAGAGAGATTGCGGAGGGCTTTGTAGGTTAAAGTTATGCAAAACAAAAGTTTGCTTTCTGAAAACAGAAAGTATTTGCAATAATTCAGGTTGGAATGAGCTCCGAGATGTCTCCCAGTGCATCACTGCTGAATATATGCAAATTGCCTATTGTTGTCCCTGCAAGCTAACCACACCTCCAGGAGCAGATGATGAATAATTGCAAATACTTTTTTTTTTTTTTTTTTTTTCAATAATTTTTATTAAGTAACCAGTAATAAGGAACATAACAGGTACAATAATCCGTCTGGTCCATTAATGCAATTTTAAGTTTGTGCTACATAAATCACAATTAGTTTGAGTTCAAGCGTTTTAAGAAAGCAAACTTTTGTTTTCAATAACATTTTAGTAAGAGGGCTTTTTCTTCCATGGTTGCCCCTTACACACTCCTAGGCGTTCTGGTTCTCCAGGAGCTTTCTGGGTACTCTGTAACTCTGGGTGTTTCAAGTCCTACTCCATAGAGCCACATTAATCCATGGCATGCACTGGTGAAGACCAACCAGTCTGAAACAGTCTGTATGCATTTTGGATTAGTGTGGCTCTGTAATATTAACAAGCTGACACATCATTGCATTCCAGCAGATGTAGAGGTGTGGCTAGCTTACAGGGACAACAATGGATAATTTGCATATTTTAGCAATGATGCATTGTGGGAGATATCTCGGAGCTCACTCCAGCCTAAATTATTGCAAATACTTTCTGTTTTAAGAAAGCAAACTTTTGTTTTCTATTCCAATTTAATAAGAGGGCTTTTTGGTCCTTTGTAGCCCCTCCTTTTGGTCCTTTGGGGCGGGGAGGTCCTGCTAGCGACATAATTTACGATTATGTCCAACCGAAGCCTCCCGCCTGAATGCTGCCTAATTTATGCAATTCCTGCTAGATTTGGTACAGCAGGGAAAGGGTGTATAACTGTGCACCTGATTGGCTGACAGGTGCCTGCAGACCAGATAGAGGTAGGCAGGGCCGGCCTTAGGTTTTACAGCGCCCTGAGCGAAACCTGATTTTTGTGCCCCCCTTCATCCTCTTCACACACGCACTCACACACACACACACACAAAGCCCTATATGCAATTCACCTTTTCTCCTGAGATATCTTCTAGGACAGCGGTTTCCAACCTTTTTGACGTCGTGACACATCACGCCAAATGCTCAGATCTCTGTGATACGTCACATTTGTATAATAGGAAAAATACTATTAATAACCACAAATGGATGGAAAGAGTGCACTATCCTGAATATACTTAAAAATGAAGGCTAGAACCTTTCTGGAATATTAATAAAAACAATCAGTGGGACAGTTAGCCGCCCCCCCCCCCCCCCCATTTAGAATGATAGCACAGCACCGACAATTTGCACCATTCGTTATAGCCGCAGTGCGCCCCCCCCCCCAAAAAAAACCGCCCCCCCCCCCCCCCCCCCGAATCTCATGTGTAGGTGCCCTCAATATAGGTTGCCAAGCATAGGTGCCCCCAGTATAGGAAGACAGTTGAAGGTCTCCATCGCCCCCATAGGGAGCCAGGCGTAGGTGCTTCCAGTATAGGTTGCCATGTGTTGGTGCCCTCAGTAAAGTTAGCCAGCTATAGGTGCCCCCAGTATAGGAAATCAGGTGTAGGTGCCCTCAGTATAGGTAACCAGCTATTAGGCGCCCCCTTGGAAGCCGGCGCCCTGAGCGACCGCTCTGGTCGCACAGGTCAAAGGCCGGCCATGAAGGTAGGAAATTGCTAGACCTGGGAGTGAGCAATTGTGTGTGTTGCAGTCAGCATTCAGGGCCAGTGCACACCAAAAAGCTCTAGCAGATCCGCAAAATGCCAGAGGTTTTTGAAGCAGATTTTCAGAGCGATTCTAGGCATGTTTAGGCCCCATTTGCACTTACAAAACGCAAAACGGCGATTTTTGCTGGCGTTTTGCAGGAGTGATTTTTCCGCGATTTCACGCGGGAAAAAAAATCACTGAACACTGCAGTGATTTTGCCGCAATCGCGTGTAGCGCTTCTATAGCACTGAAATGCGATGGACGGGCAATCGCCTGAAAATGGTGCAGGCGACGCGTTTGTGTTTCGCGTTTTTTTCCATTTTTGGCCGATTTGTGGTGATTAGCTCAAATCGCCCAAGTAAGAACGGGCCCATAGGGTTTCATTACGCTAGCGCTTTTAAAAAGCGGTAGCGTTTGAGCGTTTTGCCGAAATCGCGGCAAAACGCTTTAGTGTGAATGGGGCCTAAGAGAGATTTTCTAAACATGCCTAGCGTTTTTTGGAGCGTTTTTGTGTAGCAGATTTCATATATTGTTACAGTAAAGCTGTTACTGAACAGCTTCTGTAACAAAAACGCCTGGAAAACAGCTCTGATCTTGCGTTTTCAGAGCGGTTTTCCACTTTCCTATACTTTAACATTGAGGCAGAAACGCCACCATTAACTTTCTTGTGTTCCTTCACACTCCGACTTTGTTTCAGTGTCCCTGTTCTATATACAGTGTAGATTGCATGAGAGTGTAAGTTGCTCGATCAATACTTATCCACATGTTGGGGGGATACATGTTAGGGGAAATGTGGCACTGATCAAGAAGACTGCCCACATTTGATGGCCCCATGAAAGTTTTGCTATGGGGCCCCATGTTCTCTAGCTACGCCACTGAGTCTCGATCTGATGCAAGTGCTGCTGTAGAGGCCTGCACAGGTCTAATTTTTCAGCCCCGCACCCCTGCTACCCGCACCCGACCCGCAACCCGCTTTCTGGTGAATTTAGTACCCGCAGACCCGCTACCAGCACCTGGCCCGCAACCTGATTAAAATCAAAACAGCGTACCTGAACTGCATTTTGGGTAAACCGCGGGTACATGACCCGATGCAGGCTGCAGTGCGTTGCCGCAAACACATCGCTTAACACACGGAGCTTGGGGTAATGCAAGTCTATGGGCGACACAGTAAGTGTAAACGACGGAGTCCGGTGCATTGCGGTGAGCATGCACGGGCCGACGGAAATCCCAGTGACGTACTTGCCCAGCAGGGAAGTACGTCACTGAGCAGGGGGCGGTCCTATGCATATGACTCTGCCGCCGCATTGTGGCGCAAGGTCATATGAAGAAGGAAAACTGCGGTCCAATGATGTGGCGGCAGGATCCCCTGCAGCATAATCACCGTACCGCTATAGTCAGGACAGTTTCTAGGCTAAATTGCACCCAGGGTCGAGGGTGTAAAGATTGCGCCCCATTCCCCCCCACCCCTGTGGACTCTCGAATCCTTACTCTTTGGGGACAGTCACACAGCCACAGGTCACAAGTAGATCTGCCTACTTACTAGTGACTAGCCACTCATCCAGGACGAAGCAGGGAGCAGGAAGAGGTGAAGAGAGCCCAACAAGCCAACTCCTCCATGGGCGCCACGCACTGACACACTGCAATACCGCTACAGGACATCAGGTGTCATCACGCGGTGGTGACGTGATGATGACTTGACGTCTGACGTAGGCAGCCCAGGAGGAGTCAAGGAAGGCGATTGTGCTGGTAATCTTTATTCTTCCATTTGGTTGCACCGAGCATCACCAGCTCCCTAGCAGTTTTGTCCTTCTGCCTGCGCCCCCCTTCTTCTACTTGCCGGTCTGCACCCAGCGCGGTCGCCCTGCCCGCACTGCCCAAGAAACGGCCCTGGCTATAGTATAAAACCGGCCTAAAGATTGATCGAAATCAAAAATCGCTTTTCTAATGTAACCCTAAGAGGGCGATCCCCCTGCAGCGTTGCAGTTTGTATTAATTTGCATTTGCGCTGCATGCAGCATTTTTTTGAGCGGTTTGGTTTCGAAGGAATGATGCAAAATCACACCTTTCTCCAAAATCGCTTTGTAAATACGCAATAGCCAAGCGTAAACACATTTCCATGCATTGTTTGTGAACAGTGAGAGGGATGCTGATGCGGAGCAAAGCTGAGACAAAAGCTGAAATGGAGTCAAAGAGAAGATAAAAAGATAATGCTTTCCATTTAAACTCCAACACAAAGCAAGGAATAATTGGAAGCGAGGTGATTACAGCCAAGAATGTGAAGAATGCCCAAGAATGACTCTGCATTTTGCTTCCAAAGAGACTTGCTGATCCCGCCTTTGTGACAGTGACATTATTAGAGCATAAATAGGTGTCATACAGGGAGGATGAATTGGCCTGTGCTCTTTTCACTCTGGCCAGCTGCACCTGTTACTGAGCTCAGTTCCTTCCCTTTTGTCTTTAGTGTTTTTGTTTATTTCTTACTTACACTACATTTTACTGCATGTTTTGTTTTCACCAAACTCATTTGCCACACAGATATCACATATACTTATCTAAACTACATCTAAAGGCACACAAAAAATAAAAATGGCCCATCTCCTAGCCACGGGGGAGGGCGTTTTGAGTACAACCAGAATTTTAACAGCTTCGGGACATCCGATAGTTAAAACTATGCCGGGCGGACTTGTAATCCTGATGCAGCGTAGTTTTAACGCCGGTGGCTCCCATGCACGGGACGCAATAGCGCGTCCCTGCCGATACAGATCTCCACTGTCTAAAGACAGCTGAGTTCTGTACATCTGTCACGAGCCCTTTTCATTGGCTCCTGACTGCCTGATCACTGTGGGCCAATCACAGTGATCAGGAAGTGCAAAATTATAAAAAACAAAAGGCTCTGGTTCTTAAAGGGTTACTAAAGCCAAAATAAAAAAAATCAGTTTAACTTACTTGGGGCTTCTGGCAGCCCCCTGGAGTCATCCGAATCCCTCCATCGAGCAGCGTCAACCTCCTCAAAGCTGACCAGTGAAGGACAGTCAGAGGTTACTGCACATGTGAGCCGCACACGCTCTGTTCGCGCTACCGCTGCCAGGAGCATTCTGCGCATGCGCTGTATGTGAAAATTCCTGGCAGTCCCGAGCTGCGCATACCCTGATTGCGTTCCCACAGCCGGAAGCGCTCTGCACATGTGCAGTAGCAATTTCAGCAAACTGCACATGTGCAGAACCCTCCCGGCTCCCGGCTACGGGAGCGCAGTGAAGAGGGGCGTGGCTTGCCAGCTTTGCTGGAGTTGCCGCTACTGGCCGGAGGATCTTGGAAGGACGGTGCAGGCACAGGATGACTTCAGGGAAACCCCAGGTAGATTTCCTTTTAGAGGCCAGAATATGCTGGTCCCAAATGAGTTAATGGAAATTCTAATTTATAAAATAGCCAAAAGCACGGATCAGTGTTACTCATGTCTTTTAATGTTATTAAAAATTATTTTTCCATTTCCATTTGCAGGCAACTAATGGCTGTTTTACATTATCACAATTAACCTTCCTGGCGGTAAGCCCGAGCTGAGCTCGGGCTATGCCGCCGGAAGGCACCGCTCAGGCCCCGCTGGGCCGATTTGCATAATTTTTTTTTTTGCTGCACGCAGCTAGCACTTTGCTAGCTGCGTGCAGTGCCCGATCGCCGCCGCTACCCGCTGATCCGCCGCTATCCGTCGCGCAGCAGCCGGCCCCCCCCAGACCCCTTGCTCAGCGGCTATCATGTAGCGAGACTTTGTCTCGCTACATGAAAAAAAATAAAAATAAAATAAAAAAAAAAAGATTTGCTGCCCCCTGGCGATTTTTTAGCAAACCGCCAGGAGGGTTAAAGAAACTGCGTGCGCAGCCTTACTGGGTCCTGTGTGCGATCGTCACTGCACCATGGGACCCAGGCTTCTCTCCCCCACATCCCTACCTCTTCCCAGGCCACAAGGATCCTTTCTGCCCCCGCTATTCTTCCGGGGACCCAGTGGCCAATCCGTGCGGCGGGTGGCGTGACGTATATACACATAAATATACATTTATATACATATAAACAGTGGCTTGCAAAAGTATTCGACCCCCTTGAAGTTTTCCATATCTTGTCACATTACTGCCACAAACATGAATCAATTTTATTGGAATTCCACATGAAAGACCAACACAAAGTGGTGTACACAAGTGAGAAGTGGAAAGAAAATCATACATGATTCCAAACATTTTTTACAAATCAATAACTGCAAAGTGGGGTGTGCATAATTATTCAGCCCCCTTTGGTCTGAGTGCAGTCAGTTGCCCATAGACATTGCCTGATGAGTGCTAATGACTAAACAGAGTGCACCTGTGTGTAATCTAATGTCAGTACAAATACAGCTGCTCTGTGAGGGCCTCAGAGGTTGAATAGAGAGAATATTGGGAGCAACAACACCATGAAGTCCAAAGAACACACCAGACAGATCAGGGATAAAGTTAGTGAGAAATTTAAAGCTGGTTTAGGCTACAAAAAGATTTCCAAAGCCTTGAACATCCCACGGAGCACTGTTCAAGGGATCATTCAGAAATGGAAGGTGTATGGCACAACTGTAAACCTATCAAGACAAGGCTGTCCACCTAAACTCACAGGCCGAACAAGGAGAGCGCTAATCAGAAATGCAGTCAAGAGGCCCGTGCACTGCACAAAGTTGGCTCTTATGGAATAGTGACAAGAAGAAAGCCATTGTTAACAGAAAAGCATAAGAAGTCCCGTTTGCAGTTTGCCACAAGCCATGTGGGGGACACAACAAACATGTGGAAGAAGGTGCTCTGGTCGGATGAGACCAAAATTGACCTTTTTGGCCAAAATGCAAAACGCTATATGTGGCAGGAAACTAACACTGCACATCACTCAGAACACACCATCCCCACTGTCAAATATGGTGGTGGCAGCATCATGCTCTGGGGTTGCTTCTCTTCAGCAGCGACAG
Organism: Hyperolius riggenbachi; assembly: GCF_040937935.1. Classification (NCBI taxonomy): domain Eukaryota; kingdom Metazoa; phylum Chordata; class Amphibia; order Anura; family Hyperoliidae; genus Hyperolius; species Hyperolius riggenbachi. The sequence goes on from NC_090653.1 coordinate 249,524,544, forward strand.
GGAAGCTACTCAAAGTTGATAGGAAGATGGATGGAGCCAAATACAGGGCAATCTTGTAAGAAAACCTCTTGGAGTCTGCAAAAGACTTGAGACTGGGGCGGAGGTTAACCCTCCAGCAGGACAACGACCCTGAAGATAAAGCATAGCTACCAACTGTCCCTCTTTCGGAGGGACAGTCCCTTTTTGAGAGCCCTGTCCCTCTGTCCCACTTTCCCACTCATTTGTCCCTCTTTCAGGACTTTGTCCCGCCTCTTTCTATGTAAATATAAGTATTTATCTACTAAAAATGTGTTTGATTGACTCTAAACATTATTTCCATCTTTTAAATTGATATATTACTAATTTTAAAATGTTAATATGAAGGAAAATGAACCAGGATAGAAACGACCAGTGTGGTTTGAATCATAAAAACAACATATTTTTCTCATGAAATCTTTATGGTATGCGTGACTAGGGGTTTGATCAGGGGTGTGGCAGGGACGTGGTTTACAGTGGCTTGCAAAAGTATTCGCCCCCTTGAAGTTTTCCACATTTTATCATATTACTGCCACAAAGATGAATCAATTTTATTGGAATTGCACATGAAAGACCAGTACAAAGTGGTGTACACATGAGAAGTGGAACGAAAATCATACATGATTCCAAACATTGTTTTACAAAGAAATAACTGCAAAGTCAGGTGTGCGTAATTATTCATCCCCCTGAGTCAATAGAACCACCTTTTGCTGCAATTACAGCTGCCAGTCTTTTAGGGTATGTCTCTACCAGCTTTGCACATCTAGAGACTGAAATCCTTGCCCATTCTTTGCAAAACAGCTCCAGCTCAGTCAGATTAGATGGACATCATTTGTGAACAGGCAGTTTTCAGATCTTGCCTCAGATTCTCGATTGGATTTAGATCTGGACTTTGACTGGGCCATTCTAACACTTGGATATGTTTTGTTTTTAAACCATTCCATTGTTGCCCTGGCTTTATGTTTAGGGTCATTGTCCTGCTGGAAGGTGAACCTCCACCCCAGTCTCAAGTCTTTTGCAGACTCCAAGAGGTTTTCTTCCAAGATTTCCCTGTATTTGGCTCCATCCATCTTCCCATCAACTCTGACCAGCTTCCCTGTCCCTGCTGAAGATAAGCACCCCCAGAACATGATGCTGCCACCACATTTGACAGTGGGGATGGTGTGTTCAGAGTGATGTGCAGTGTTAGTTTTCTGCCACACAAAGCATTTTGCATTTTGGCCAGAAAGTTCCATTTTGGTCTCATCTGACCAGAGTGCCTTCTTCCAGTGGCGTACCTAGGGCATCTGACACCCGGTGCTGGGTATTATAAGACACCCCCCCCCCCCCCCCCCCCAAAAAAAAGTAAAGGGGCAAAAAATGGGTGGCGCTACGGCAAAAAATGGGCGTGGGCCATGACCGGATAAGGGCGGAGCTAACTGTAATTTGACGTGAACCCGGGTGAGAGTGATATGGAGGCTGCCATATTTATTTCCTTTTAAACAATACTAGTTGCCCTGCTAATCTATTTGGCTGCAGTAGTGAACTGAATCACACCAGAAACAAGCATGCTTGTTCAGGGTCTGTGGTTGAAAGAATTAGAGGCAGAGGACCAGCACGGCAGCCAGGCAACTGGTATTGCTTAAAAGGAGATAAATATGGCAGCCTCAATATTATTCTCACCTCGGGTTCCCTTTAAAAGTGCAATGCAAAGACAGTGGGCCCAAGTTTTGGTGACCCTTTCCCCAGAAAATTCACATAATTGTGCAGGTTTTCTCAAGAAAATACACGTAATGTGTGCAGATTTGCCCAGAGAATACGTTCAATCATGTCGGCAGATTTGCCCAGAAAATACATGCAATCATGTCTGCAGATTTGCCCAGAGAATACGTTCAATCATGTCTGCAGATTTGCCCAGAAAATACATGCAATCATGTCTGCAGATTTGCCCAGAGAATACGTTCAATCATGTCTGCAGATTTGCCCAGAGAATACGTTCAATCATGTCGGCAGATTTGCCCAGAAAATACATGCAATCATGTCGGCAGATTTGCCCAGAAAATACATGCAATCATGTCGGCAGATTTGCCCAGAAAATACATGCAATCGTGTCGGCAGATTTGCCCAGAAATTACATGCAATCATGTCTGCAGATTTGCCCAGAGAATACGTTCAATCATGTCGGCAGATTTGCCCAGAAAATACATGCAATCATGTCGGCAGATTTGCCCAGGGAATACGTTCAATCATGTCGGCAGATTTGCCCAGAAAATACATGCAATCATGTCTGCAGATTTGCCCAGAGAATACGTTCAATCATGTCTGCAGATTTGCCCAGAAAATACATGCAATCATGTCGGCAGATTTGCCCAGAAAATACATGAAATCATGTCGGCAGATTTGCCCAGAAAATACATGCAATCATGTCGGCAGATTTGCCCAGAAAATACATGCAATCATGTCGGCAGATTTGCCCAGAAAATACATGCAATCATGTCGGCAGATTTGCCCAGAAAATACATGCAATCATGTCTGCAGATTTGCCCAGAGAATACGTTCAATCATGTCGGCAGATTTGCCCAGAAAATACATGCAATCATGTCGGCAGATTTGCCCAGAAAATACATGCAATCATGTCGGCAGATTTGCCCAGAAAATACATGCAATCATTTCGGCAGATTTGCCCAGAAAATACATGCAATCATGTCTGCAGATTTGCCCAGAGAATACGTTCAATCATGTCGGCAGATTTGCCCAGAAAATACATGCAATCATGTCGGCAGATTTGCCCAGAAAATACATGCAATCATGTCGGCAGATTTGCCCAGAAAATACATGCAATCATGTCGGCAGATTTGCCCAGAAAATACATGCAATCATGTAGCGGATTTGACCAGAAAATACATGCAATCGTGTGGCAGACCTGTCCACAAAACACTTCAATCGTCAATAGTTGCCCCCAGTATAGCTAGTATAGTTGCCCCCTGTATAGCTAGTATATTTGCCTCCTGTATAGCTAGTATATTTGCCCCCTGTATAGCTGCCCCCAGTATAGCTAGTATAGCTGCCCCCAGTATAGCTAGTATAGCTGCCCCCAGTATAGCTAGTATAGTTGCCCCCAGTATAGCTAGTATAGTTGCCCCCAGTATAGCTGCCCCCAGTATAGCTGCCCCCAGTATAGCTAGTATAGCTGCCCCCAGTATAGCTGCCCCCCAGTATAGCTGCCCCCAGTATAGCTAGTATAGCTGCCCCCAGTATAGCTAGTATAGCTGCCCCCAGTATAGCTAGTATAGCTGCCCCCAGTATAGCTAGTATAGCTGCCCCCAGTATAGCTAGTATAGCTGCCCCCAGTATAGCTAGTATAGCTGCCCCCAGTATAGCTAGTATAGTTGCCCCCAGTATAGCTGTCCCCAGTATAGCTAGTATAGCTGCCCCCAGTATAGCTAGTATAGCTGCCCCCAGTATAGCTAGTATAGCTGCCCCCAGTATAGCTAGTTTAGTTGCCCCCAGTATAGCTGGCCCCCAGTATAGCTGCCCCCAGTATAGCTAGTTTAGTTGCCCCCAGTATAGCTAGTTTAGTTGCCCCCAGTATAGCTGCCCCCAGTATAGCTAGTTTAGTTGCCCCCAGTATAGCTAGTATAGCTGCCCCAAGTATAGCTGCCCCCAGTATAGCTAGTTTAGTTGCCCCCAGTATAGCTAGTTTAGTTGCCCCCAGTATAGCCAGTACAGTTGCCCCCAGAATAGCTAGTATAATTGCCCCCAGAATAGCTAGTATAATTGCCCCCAGAATAGCTAGTATAATTGCCCCCAGTATAGCTAGTTTAGTTGCCCCCAGTGTGAGGAAAGCCTGGAAGGAGGGGTGGCGGGGAGGGGGGCCGGACCCCCCACCTCCCTCACCTGGGTCCCCCTCCTTCTGGCGCTTCCCCCTCCTAATTAGCAGCAGCGGGCAGGAGCGGCGAAGAAGACTCACTCACCTGCTCCTGGCGATACCGGCGGCGCATAACGTCATCCTCACGCGACGCTGGTCTCCGACTTCTCTGTTGCTCACTGTGCTTCCGCCAATCAGGAAGCACAGTGAGCGGTGGAGAAGGCGGAGACCAGCGTCACGTGACAATGACGCTATTTGCCATCGCCTGGAACGCAGGAAGGAGGTGAGTAAGTCCTCTTGCCCGCTGCTGCTAATTAGGAGGGGGAAGCGCCAGAAGGAGGGGACCCAGGTGAGGGAGGTGGGGGGTCCGGCCCCCCTCCCCGCTGCTTTCCCCGCCACCCCTCCTTTCCGTGCTGCTTCCCCCTCCTGTCCTGCACAGGCCTTTGTGGGAGGCCTTGATGACACCCCCTGGGGCGCCCGACACCCGGTGCGGGGCGCCCCCTGCCGCCCTATGGTAGGGACGCTACTGCCTTCTTCCACGTTTGCTGTGTCCCCCACATGGCTTGTGGCAAACTGCAAACGGGACTTCTTATGCTTTTCTGTTAACAATGGCTTTCTTCTTGCCACTCTTCCATAAAGGCCAACTTTGTGCAGTGCACGACTAATAGTTGAACTTGTCCTATGGACAGATTCCCCCACCTGAGCTGTAGATCTCTGCAGCTCGTCCAGAGTCACCATGGGCCTCTTGATTGCATTTCTGATCAGCACTCGGCCTGTGAGTTTAGGTGGACGGCCTTGCCTTGGTAGGTTTACAGTTGTGCCATACTCCTTCCATTTCTGAATGATCCCTTGAACAGTGCTCAGTGGGATGTTCAAGGCTTTGGAAATATTTTTCTAGCCTAAGCCTGCTTTAAATTTCTCAATAACTTTATCCCTGACCTGTCTGGTGTGTTATTTGGACTTCACGGTGTTGTTGCTCCCAATATTCTCTTAGACAACCTCTGAGGCCGTCACAGAGCAGCTGTATTTGTACTGACATTAGATTACACACAGGCGCACTCTATTTAGTCATTAGCACTCATCAGGCAATGTCTATGGGCAACTGACTACACTCAGACCAAAGGGGGCTGAATAATTACGCACACCCCACTTTGCAGTTATTTGTAAAAAATGTTTGGAATCATGTATGATTATCATTCCACTTCTCACCGAAGTGAATACTTCACCGAATACTTTTGCAAGCCACTGTAAGTGTCCCTCTTTCTCATCTCAAAAAGTTGGGAGGTATACATAAAGCCAGGGCAACAATGGAATGGTTTAAAACAAAACATATCCATGTGTTAGAATGGCCCAGTCAAAGTCCAGATCTAAATCCAATCGAGAATCTGTGGCAAGATCTGAAAACTGCTGTTCACAAACGCTGTTCATCTAATCTGACTGAGCTAGAGCTGTTTTGCAAAGAAGAATGGGCAAGGATTTCAGTCTCTAGATGTGCAAAGCTGGTAGAGACATACCCTAAAAGACTGGCAGCTGTAATTGCAGCAAAAGGTGGTTCTACAAAGTATTGACTCAGGGGGGCTGAATAACTACGCACACCTCACTTTGCAGTTATTGATTTGTAAAAAATGTTTGGAATAATGTATGATTTTTGTTCCACTTCTCACGTGTACACCACTTTGTGTTGGTCTTTCACGTGGAATTCCAATAAAATTGATTCATGTTTGTGGCAGTAATGTGACAACATGTGGAAAACTTCAAGGGGGCCGAATACTTTTGCAAGTCACTGTGTATAAATATATATATATATATATATATATATATATATATATATATATATATATATATATATATATATATATATAAAATACATCTGCTGCCTGCACCGACCTCTGCCTGGATTTTGACTACTCTCTGCCTGCTGCCTGCACCGACCTCTGCCTGGATTTTGACTACTCTCTGCCTGCCGCCTGCACCGACCTCTGCCTAGATTTTGACTACTCTCTGCCTGCCGCCTGCACCGATCTTTGCCTGGATTTTGACTGCTCTCTGCCTGCCACCTGCACCGACTTCTGCCTGGATTTTGACTACTCTCTGTCTGCCACCTGCATCGACCTCTGCCTGGATTTTGACTACTCTCTGCCTGCAGCCTGCACCGACCTCTGCCTAGATTTTGACAGCTCTCTGCCTGCAGCCTGCACCGACCTCTGCCTAGATTTTGACAGCTCTCTCTCTGCCTTATTTGTACAGTTTCAAATTTTTTTCAGTTTATTCATAAATTTAATTCAACAAATTTGGTGTTCTAGTCTTTTATCTATATGCAGAATGTCTAGCAGACTTTTAATCTGGCATATTTTGGTAAGTTATGACTCAAGGATTGGGTTCCTAAAATTCTTGAAAAAAATGTACTGCTTTTGACTCATAATTCCAGACAGAAATGCAGCACCAGGGAGGTTAATATAGGCAGGGAACACACTAGCTGTGATTGTGTTTATTTTGCCACAGATGCCAAAATGCGCATGATTTCACAGGCTATTGAAGTCAATAGCCTTGTTTGGGAGGTGCTTGTTGTGATCACTCATTCGCATTTTGCGTTCGCAAATTTCTGTGTATTTTTCAAAGCACAGTGTATATTTTCTCCAGTGTGGAGATATGAAAATGCTATTTTGCCTTATGAATTCTACATGGTTCACAAAACTGAAGGTATTGTGGAGGGAGGCATAATCTTTGCTTAAAGGGAGACTTAAGTCAACTTTAAAAAAAATGCTTTTTAACTTACCTGGGGCTTCTTCCAGCCCCTGGAGTCCTCCTTTACCCACGACGCTGATCCAAGACCCTCCAGCCAGCAGTGGCAACCCCGGTAAAGCTGGCCGGTTGCCTCCATTCGGCAGCTACTGCGCATGTGCAGCCACGAGCTGCGTGGACCCTGATCGCATTCCCACAGCCGGGAGTGCTCTGCACATGTGTAGTAGCGATTTCCGCGTACTGCGCATGTGCAGAACCCCCTCGGCTGCTGGTGCACAATGAGAGACTCGGCCCGGCATTGTGGGCACAGGAAGACTCCTGCAAGAAGCCCCAGGTAAGTTAAAATCATTTTTTTTTCAGTTGACTTTAGATTTCCTTTAAATACTTTTGCACCCAGAGTCGGGACAAGGTCCTCCAGCACCCAAGGCTGAGACACCAAAGTGCGCCCCTCCATCCCTCCCACCCCAGCCGTCACACACTGATTGCTCTTAGACTAAGAGGCACCCCAGGGCCCCCAACACCTTAATCTCTAGTTATCTGGCTTGCAGTCACTGCTATGTATCTCCTTTTCTTATTTCTTTCTGCTTCAAACACAATTAGGAATGACAGCTGAATGAATTGTGTGCCCCCTCCTACACTGCGCCCTGAGGCTGGAGCCTCTCCAGCCTATGCCTCGGCCCGGCCCTGTTTGCACCAAAGGGTTTCCCCTTGACAATTTACCAAAAATGGGAGCTATTAATCTATAGACATCTTGTGCAGTAATATACTGAAAACACAAACCATTTATATCAGTCCCCACAAGAGGCTCATAACCGTAGGCTCCCGCCGTACCCCACCACACGCTCAGCCACCGTGCCGCCTATCTAAGATGCTATTTTCATTTTCTGAGGTGAAAAGGTGAAGTTTCACTTTAAATTCAATGCCTCTCATCCGCCGGGGCTTCCTTTTTTTGGCTAATAAGGGCCGTTTTGTTGCCGTAATCTCTGCAGCATGTGTTCGTGAGGACGGAATGGGCTGAGGCGGGGAGGAGGGGGAGAGAAAAAGGCCATCTATTTCTACACAGAGCACACGGCGGGCCTGGAACAGCTGTTTGTATCCTGCGCAGTGAAAGCATTTAATAAAATGGCAGACAATAGTTGGTTTGAAACAGAGGAGGACCCCTCGGCAAGGGTGACAATGGAGGCCTGCCTGCAGCAGCATTGTGTGATTCGCAGTCTCTCAGCATAAGGAGTGAGGGGGTCAGCGAAAGTGAGAGGCCTTTTTCAGCCACTCTTGCGTATTCATGTGGTAATTGGGTGTCAAGCAGAGATCAGTGAGTCTCCCTGCCCGGGTTAAACTGCAGAGGGAAGAAGAAGAAGGAGGAAAAAAAAATCAGACAGAAAGAAAGAGGGAGTTGAAGCGATGGAGGCCGTGAATACCATCACGACCCGCAGGAAGCTCCAGGCCTCCCCCATACGAAGCACTTGTGTTCCGGCTCAGGGAGGAGGGAAAAGAAAAGTGGGGGCCCCCGGTGCATTCTTATTCAAGGAACCATTGAAAAGGGCTCCACAATGCAGGAGAGGCCCTTAACAATAAACCCCCTGCTCGGCCTTCAATGCACAGCTCTAAACAGTCATTTAACCTTCCAAAAAGGCTGAAAGTGACACTAAAGCCGCAAATGGGGCTTCATAGCCTGACTCCCTCCCCCTGGTTTCTCACTGAGCTGCAGGCCGCCGTGGTCAGGCTGCCCCAAACCTGTTCTTTATTGGACAGCGCCCCCTAACTCCGCCATAGTTATGTCAGTTTAGTTAGGCGCCGGGCTTTACTATTTTTTTTTTTACTGTACGGAAACTTTGCTCAGCTGTCTATCACTGCAAAGCCCTGCACTGTGACTGCAAAAGTAGTACAGAGGCGCCAACAGGGTAAAAACAATATTTCTTTAAAATAGTTAAAATGAAGTAGGTAGCGGTGGACTTACCCCTCCAAAACAGACACAAAAATTGCTGTTTTAAGCAAAAATCAGCTTATTTACATACTCCGAATAAGGTGCAACGCGTTTCGCGGGTATATCCCACTTCCTCAGGCAATAAATAGGAGCATATCATCAATGCGGTCCGGTACATAGCCTGGCGCCTCTTCTTCTTTTTTCCCGATCTACAGAGAGCGACTTCTTAATCCTGAGTGGGGACAGGTCTAATCTCCTCACCTGCCTTCATAGTGGTTACCTGGACGGTAACCCTTGTTTGTGAGTATAACCTACCTATACTTACCTTCCATACCCAATTTACAGTACATACTACACTATACTGGGCTCTCGGCGTCTTCCCTTATATTTTGACACTGCACTGTGACTGGGTACATATACCATAAAGATAGCCTCCTACTTGCAAGCCCTCAAGCTACAAACATCTCATACTGGCCTGGATTTACATCACAAGAATTGTAGGCACAGATGTTCTGGCAACCTACACTTGGCCCTCCACAAACCTACAACCGACCAATCCCCCCACCCCCCGCCAAACTGCACCCACAAACGTTTTGGCTGGCCCCGCTGTCACTTCTCCCTTATTTCCTCTACCCGGTGTAGGTAGCCACAAATGTCATTTAAAGGACCTTTGCTCCAAAAAACTTAAAATTTAAAATACATGTAAACATATACAAATAAGAAGTATGTTTCTTCCAGAGTAAAATGAGCCATAAATTACTTTTCTCCTGTGTTGCTGTCACTTACAGTAAGTAGTAGAAATCCTACATTTTTGACAGATTTTGGACTAGCCCATCTTCTCATGGGGATGGGGAGTTCCCAGGGTTTCCTTAATTTTTAAAAGCACTTAGTGAATGGCAGTTGCACTGTCCAACTGCCAAAAAAGTGTACGGTGAACAGAGAGGCTGCCCAGCATCTTTGTATACATCTTTTTCAGGGAATGTCTTTATAAAGAATAAAGGCTATGCTTAGAATCCCCTATGGAGAGATGGACTAACCCAAAAATCTGTCAGTAATGTCAGATTTCTAATACTTACTGTAAGTGACAGCAACGTAGGAGAGAAGTAATTTATGGCTCATTTTACTCAGGAAGAAATGTACTTCTTACTTGTATGTGTTTTAAATTTTAAGATTTTCACGACAGTTTCTCTTTAACCATTTCTGCTCTGCTGTGGTTCAGCGCGCGATCGCGGGCACGCCCCCGTGGTGTCCCCTGGCAGCCCTAGGATGAGTGAACAGGGACATGTTTCCCGATCACCGATCCGTGTCTCCCGCAGAAAAACCGAAGCGCTAATACAAGAGGCATCAGTCTTTCTGTGCGTCAAAACTTCCGCATCCCCCTTGTACTTCCGCTTAGCGAGAAGCACAAGGAGGGGGGGGGGGGAAATGAAGGTGGCCATCTTGTTGCCAAATAGTAAAACTACATCTACATATTTTTTACATTACAATTTACACATATAACAATGAACTGTTTATTTCCCACACCAAAATATTACCCAAATAAAATTTTTAATGTAAAAAAAACAAAAAAACAAAAAAACATAAATAGTTACCTAAGGGTCTGAACTTTTTAAATATGCATTTGAAGGGGGTATACTACGAACATTTTTAAATTATAAGCTTGTAAATAGTGATGGACGCAAAACGGAAACAATGCACCTTTATTTCCAAATAAAATATTGGCGCCATACATTGTGATGGGGACAAAATTTAAATGGTGTCATAACCGAGACAAACGGGCAAATAAAATACATACAGTGGCTTGCAAAAGTATTCGGCCCCCTTGAAGTTTTCCACATTTTCACATTACTGCCACAAACATGAATCAATTTTATTGGAATTCCACGTGAAAGACGAATACAAAGTGGTGTACACGTGAGAAGTGGAACGAAAATCATACATGATTCCAAACATTTTGTACAAATAAATAACTGCAAAGTGGGGTGTGCGTAATTATTCAGCCCTCTGAGTCAATACTTTGTAGAACCACATTTTGCTGCAATTACAGCTGCCAGTCTTTTAGGGTATGTCTCTACCAGCTTTCACATCTAGAGACTAAAATTCTTGCCCATTCTTCTTTGCAAAACAGCTCCAGGTCAGTCAGATTAGATGGACAGCGTTTGTAAACAGCAGTTTTCAGATCTCGCCACAGATTTTCGATTGGATTTAGATCTGGACTTTGACTGGGCCATTCTAACACATGGATATGTTTTGTTTTAAACCATTCCATTGTTGCCTTGGCTTTATGTTTAGGGTCATTGTCCTGCTGGAAGGTGAACCTCCGCCCCAGTCTCAAGTCTTTTGCAGACTCCAAGAGGTTTTCTTCCAAGATTGCCCTGTATTTGGCTCCATCCATCTTCCCTGTCCCTGCTGAAGAGAAGCACCTCCAGAGCATGATACTGCCACCACTATATTTGACAGTGGGGATGGTGTGTTCAGAGTGATGTGCAGTGTTAGTTTTCCACCACACATAGCGTTTTGCATTTTGGCCAAAAAGTTCCATTTTGGTCTTATCTGACCAGAGCACCTTCCACATGTTTGCTGTGTCCCCCACATGGCTTGTGGCAATCTGCAAATGGGACTTCTTATGTTTTTCTGTTAACGATGGCTTTCTTCTTGCCACTCTTCCATAAAGGCCAATTTTGTGCAGTGCATGACTAAGGCCCGGTTCACACTTGCGGTTGTTTGCCAAACGGACCGGATGACCTGACCGGATCCGGCCCGGATCCGGATCGGAACCCTACGGTTCTGATCCGGATCCGATCCGGATCCGGTCAGGTTGCATCAGGTGTCCATCAGGATGCGATCCGGATCCGTTTGGCAAAAGTTTACGTTAAAAACAAAAAAATGTTGGGGTCTGGGAGGTCAGCAGAAGGGGGACCTGTGGAATCAGGCCCTCTGCTGTTTAGCACTCACCTCCACCTGCGACATGCTGCCAACATCTCCGGATCCGGATCCAGCTGTGCTGCTCCACTCCAAAATGCTTGCCCATGTGTCCCCATCCAATATCGCCGCAACAATCCCCATAGGAAGTGGGGTAGAACATCCGGATTTCTCAGCCAGTGTGTTGTGCGCTCTCCGGTTCCCATTGGTTTGTATTGGCCGGATGGTGCAGTCCGGCTCCGCCCCGTATACGGCTGCCGGAGGAGCCGGATGAAAAAATAGCGCATGTTGGAACGGAGGCCGGAGTCCGGATCCGGCCCGGATCCGGTCCGGCTCCGGTTCGGCAGAACGGACGCATGTGAACGGACGCATAGGCTTTCATTGCTATGCCGTGCGTCCGTTCCGTCCGTTCTGCAAGCGGTGCGGCTCCGGCACGGCGATTCCGGAGGGCCACCGCAAGTGTGAACCGGTCCGTTTGGCAAACAACCGCAAGTGTGAACCGGACCTAATAGTTGTCACCATGGGCGTCTTGACTGCATTTCTGATCAACGCTCTCCTTGTTCGGCCTGTGAGTTTAGGTGGACGGCCTTATCTTGGTAGGTTTACAGTTGTGCCATACTCCTTCCATTTCTGAATAATTGTTTGAACAGTGCTCCGTGGGATGTTCAAGACTTTGGAAATCTTTTTGTAGCCTAAGCCTACTTTAAATTTCTCAATAACTTTATCCCTGACCTGTCTGGTGTGTTATTTGGACTTCATGGTGTTGTTGCTCCCAATATTCTCTTAGACAACCTCTGAGGTCGTCACAGAGCAGCTGTACTTGTACTAACATTAGATTACATACAGGTGCACTCTATTTAGTCATTAGCACTCATCAGGCAATATCTATGGGCAACTGACTGCACTCAGACCAAAGGGGGCTGAATAATTACGCACGTCCCACTTTGCAGTTATTGATTTGTAAAAAATGTTTGGAATAATGTATGATTTTCGTTCCACTTCTCATGTGTACACCACTTTGTGTTGGTCTTTCATGTGGAATTCCAATAAAATTGATTCATGTTTGTGGCAGTAATGTGACAAAATTTGGAAAACTTCAAGGGGGCCGAATACTTTTGCAAGCCACTGTAGGTTTTAATTATGGTAGTGTAGATTATTTTAAAGCTATAATGGACGAAAACTGATAAATATTTAACTTTTTCCATTTTTTTCTTATTAATCCTGTTAAAATGCATGTATAACAAAATAATTCTTAGCAAAATGTACCATCCAAAGAAAGCCTAATTAGTGGCGAAAAAACAAGATATAGATCAATAAATTGTGATAAGTAGTGATAAAGTTATTAGCGAATGAATGGGAGGTGAAAATTGCTCTGATGCACAAGGTGAAAAATCCCCACAGGCTGAAATGGTTAATAGTGAGTGTATCTCTGGCTACCTAAGTAGCCAGAGGTGCCCCCAGGTATTAGGTAGCTAGAGGTACCCCTGACTAAAGGTAGACCTCATCAGTGGAATAGGTGAGTAACCTTTCAATCATGCTCCACTTGGAACTCTGCATAGGGAAGGAGGGAGCCACTCAAGGAGGGGAGTGAGCCGCCTTTCCATCAACAGGCGCCTGTAGGCACGTGCTTACAGTGCCTTATGGTAAATCTGGCTCTGTTCTCATACTTATACAGTTGTCCTCATGTGCAAAATGTACTGTACTGTTTTTGTTGTGACATTTTTGTTATTACCAGGGTCAGATTACTGGAAAGGCCAAACAGGCCCCAGCCTAGGGTGCTTACAGCCTAAAGGGGCGGAGCAACATGGAAGAGAGGCTGCTGCATATGGAAGAGGAGGCTACAAAGTGGAAGCAGCACAAAGAAGAGGGAACTGCCCAAAAAGAGTTTTACATGAGCATACATGAGCATAGCAGGGTATAGAAAGAATTGTTGAAAAGTCAGTGAATACCGTCCATTTCACAATAATAGTAGTGCAGCCAGCTCAGCACTGCTGCTGGCTGTAATATATTCTGTGCAGCACAGCCCCATTCTGTACAAGTGAATGGGGCATCACTTTGAAGTGTACCTTAAGAGAACCAGAGACGAAGCACCCTCATGTATTTTACCATATTTATTAATGGGAACATGACAGTAAACACCTACCCTGCTTTTGGTTTCATTCTGCTCTGCTAAATCTGCCTGTTCTCAGCCCTGGTAAGAATCCCTGACTGAGCATTCAGTCTGGCTTTGCCTGGAATGATTATAGCTGTGTAAGGGATAGCGGACCCGCTGCCAGTATGCATGTGGCAGCGGGCTCCGCTTCCCAGGCTCTCACCGCCGGTGTGCCGCCGAGCGGGGCAGTGCGGACGGAGGAGTCCGCATGCTCGGCGGACTCCGCCGCGCAGTTGCTTCTTGTGGGGTCTCCTTCGCCGGCCCTTACCCTCCGCATGACACGCGCGCGCGTGAGGAGGCAGGATCTTTATGCCTCTAGACGGGGAGTCAGCTGACCAGGCCAGTCAGCTGACTCCCTCTGCTCTGGTGATTGGCTGGGGCTCTGGGGCGGCGCTGGGCAGCTCTCTTGCTACATATAGGACTTGCTTGTCAGTAGCAAGTTGTCTGCTGTTGTGAATACATCCGTGTTAGCGCTCAGACCTTAGCTCAGTTTCCCAGGTGTTGATACCAAGCACGTCACACCATAGATTAGGATTGTATTGTATATTTACCTGTGTTTTGACTCTGGCTATCCCTGACTACTCTTTACTCTAAACGCTCTTTACTTCTGCCTATCTGATTCAAGTTGCCGACCCTGCCTGTTTACCGACTCTGAATCAGGTTTCCGTTTCTGTACTGCTGCCGCCTTCTCTGTTGTCGAACCTCCGCTTGTCTGACCTTTCTCCCTTCAGTGGAGCGTCTCCCACTGTAGGGTTATCTCTGAGGCTTGCCTCTCCGAGACGCCTGCCCCAGCAGACGATTACTGCCTGGGGCTGAGATTCCTCTCTTTGCTGGGTTTGAGGATCTCACACACGGGGTTCCCATTCAGAGGTAACCACACCTCTGAGGAATTGCTGTGTGGTGGATATTTCCACAATCTTACATATTATTGCTGTCGCTATTGTTATTTACTGTGTTAGGTGTTGGAGGTTAGTTTCACTTGTATTATTGGTGATTCTGCAGATCATCAATAATCAGGTGATATCTGTATTGTTGATGATACTGCAGATCACCAATAATCAGATTCTCTCTGTTCGCTGACATCGATCCTGACAGAACAGCAGACCACATTATGGATGCATTGCGCAGCCAGGTTGAGGCTTTGACCACCTCGGTAAATAACCTCATCGAGGTGGTTAATACGCAACAAACCCAGATCAATCAACTGACTGGGTCTGTGCAGGTCCTTCAAACGACTGTTACCTCAATGCAATCCCCTTCGGTCACAGATCTTCGTATGTTAGTACCTGAGAAGTTTTCAGGGCATAGGTCTGACTTCCAGAATTTCCGCAATCGAGTATTGTCCTATTTTGAATTAAGGCCAAATTCATTAGGTTCTGAGTCTCAAAAGGTGACGTTTATAAAGACCTTATTAACCGGGGACTCACAAACCTGGGTCTACCGCCGGAAGATACGGCATTAACCTCAGTCCAGGAATTTTTTAAAGCAATGGCTATAATATATGATGATCCGGACGCTTCCATCACTGCCGAGAGGAAGCTTAAAAATCTTAAACAGGGTCGGGATTCTGTTGAAGTCTATGTGGCAGAATTTCGAAGGTGGGCTGTGTCGGCTAGGTGGGGGTCATATGCGTTGTTGGACCGCTTCCTTTCAGGTCTATCAGACGCGGTCTCCGAGCTAATGTTGGGTCATCCTGAACCTAAATCTATTGATGACGCTATTTCGTTGGTCGTCCGAGTGGACCTCCGCTTACGCTATCAGCGTCAGTCAAGAGGGAAAAGTGCGCTAAGGTCACTCTCCTATGCCTCCTCGTCACTTACCCAACCCACTGATGAGCCGATGCAGATCGGAACATTCCCGCTTGACACAAGCAGAGAGGGATCGCCGGAGGTCTTAGAACCTTTGTCTGTATTGTGCAGAGGAGGGTCACTTTGCAAAAAATTGCCCCAAGAAGTCGGGAAACTCTGCCTCCTAGGAGTAGTTGGAGGTAGCACCCTAGGCGAGAAGACATTACCTCTGAACAATAAGCGTTTACTCTTACCTTGTTCTATTTCTTGGGAAGGCCGGGCCGCGTGCTCTGAGGCCTTTGTGGACTCTGGCTCGGGGCCAATGTTATTGACTACGAGTTTGTAAAAAGACTGGGAGTTCCGTTACATTCCTTAAACCGTCAACTAGTAGTCACTGCAGTAGATGACTCTCCATTGCAATACAGACAACCCCTCTCTCAGACCCCGCTGTTGTCATGCACGATAGGGGTCTTACACAAAGAGAAATTACAGTTTCTGGTGCTACGCATGACAACCTCCACCATTATCCTTGGTATGCCCTGGTTGCAGCTCCACTCCCCGCAGATGGACTGGGCCTCCAGCCAGTTACTCAGTTGGTCACCGTATTGTCATAAGCATTGTTTGGTAAAAATAGCTATTTGTACCACCAAGGTGGAGGTTAAAGGGGTGCCAAAACAATACACTGAATTTGCGGACATCTTCTGTCCTTGGTCCGCTGATAAACTCCCACCTCATCGGAGTTTCGATTGTCCCATTGACTTGAGATCTGGTTGTATGCCCCCTAGAGGTCATCTCTACAATTTGTCCGGGCCTGAGAAGCTGGCAATGCGGGAATACATTACAGAAAATCTGGCAAAGGGTTTCATCCGTCCTTCCCGGTCACAAAAAAAGGACGGTGGTCTTAGACCTTGTATTGATTATCGTGGTCTAAACAAGATCACCATAAAGAATCGCTATCCTCTGCCCTTGATAGACGATCTGTTCGCTCAGATAACTAGTGCCAGTATTTTTTCAAAATTGGACTTGCGTGGGGCATACAACCTGGTACGCATCAGGGACGGCGACGAGTGGAAGACGGCTTTCAACACGCCCGACGGGCATTACGAGTATCTAGTTATGCCCTTCGGGCTGTGTAACGCCCCGGCCGTCTTCCAGGAGTTGATCAACGAGGTCTTCAGGGAAGTGCTGGGAAAGTTTGTACTCGTGTATCTAGATGATATATTGATTTTTTTTCCCAAAATCTTGTTGAACATCGTAAACATTTTAAATTTGTATTAAAGAAATTGAGACAGAATTCGCTCTATGCAAAACTAGAAAAGTGTCTCTTTGAAGTCACTCAGATTCCTTTTCTGGGTTACATTATTTCCACTTCAGGTCTCTCTATGGACCCGGAAAAGGTCTCCGCTGTCTTGGAGTGGCCCCAACCGGTAGGCTTGAAGGCTTTACAGAGATTTCTTGGTTTCGCCAACTACTACCGGAAGTTCATCAAGGGGTTTTCCTCAGTAGTTGGCCCCCTTACCAGTCTTACCAAGAAGGGGGCTGATCCATATCATTGGACATCGGAGGCCCAGGCAGCCTTCGATACCCTAAAAAAGTTATTTTGTTCTGCACCCATTCTGAGACACGTAGATGTTACCCTTCCATTCATCCTGGAGGTGGATGCATCAGAGATCGGGGTTGGAGCTGTGTTGTCTCAGCGTTCAGGACTTCAGGGTAAACTGCACCCATGTGCCTTCTTTTCCCGTAGATTCTCTCCGGCGGAGAGAAACTACGAAATTGGTAATCGGGAACTGTTGGCCATTAAGTTGGCCTTTGAGGAGTGGCGCCATTGGCTAGAGGGGGCAGAACACACGATCACGGTCTTCACAGACCATAAGAACTTGGAGTACATCGAAGGGGCTAAGAGGCTTAGTCCTCGTCAGGCCCGCTGGTCTTTATTTTTCTCGCGTTTCAGATTTGTCATCATATACACCCGAGGTAGTAAGAACGTCAAAGCGGATGCTCTCTTCAGATGTTTCGAGCCTGAGACAGTGCAGTCTGCAATTCCCGAGAGCATTCTACCTCGCAAAGTGGTGCTTGCTGCCACTGAGACCTGGGAGGATTGGGCAGTCACATTAGCTGCCTACCAGTTAGATACTCCGGAAGGGAAACCTGAGGAGGTTTTGTTTGTACCATTTCCCTTCCGATTACAGATCATGCAGTTGTTCCATGCCCATAAAAACGCAGGTCACCCTGGGGTTACTCGCACTCTGGACACACGAGGTGTGTTTGGTGGCCTTCATTGACCTCTGATTGCAGAGAGTTTGTCAGGGAATGTGTTGTGTGTGCCAGGAGCAAACCTTCTCGCCAGGCCTCGGTGGGTACCCTGCAACCCCTGCCACTGCCGAGTGACCCATGGACCCATCTGTCCATGGACTTTGTTGGCGAGCTTCCTCGGTCCGAGGGTATGACAGTCATATGGGTGATCGTAGACAGGTTCAGCAAAATGGCCCATTTTGTCCCCCTGAAAGGATTTCCTTCAGCTCAAGAGTTGGCAGATCTCTTTATACAACACATTTTCCGCTTGCATGGGATTCCGGATGATGTGGTTTCCGATAGAGGAGTCCAATTTGTGTCTAAGTTTTGGAGGGCTTTTTGCTGTAGTTTGGATATGAATTTGTCCTTTTCATCTGGGTACCACCCACAGACCAACGGACAGACCGAAAGGGTTAATCAGGCACTAGAACAATTTCTCAGATGTTATGTGGCGGATGCGCAAACTGAATGGGTTAAGTTTTTGCCCTTTGCGGAATTTGCGCACAACAACCTGAAAAGTTCCTCTACGGGGTTGTCTCCTTTTCAGGTTGTGTCGGGGAGGTCTCCTAAATTTTCCCCTTTACCGGTGTGTTCCTCTCCCTTCCCAGCCCTGGAAGAGTGGCAGAAGGTTTTAAAGGAGCTTTGGGCACAGGTGAAAAAGAGTTTAGTGGTAGCCTTTCAAAATCAAAAGAAACAGGCAGACAAGAGGCGATCTGTTGAGTGGCACTTTACCCCGGGGGACATGGTGTGGGTGTCGACCAGACATTTGGCACTCAGACAACCGTCCACCAAGTTGGGTCCTAGGTTTATAGGGCCTTATCCAGTGGCCAAAAAGATCAATGATGTATCTTATGTGATTGATCTCCCAGCCAGCATGAGAAGTGGGAGATCATTCCACGTCTCTTTGTTGAAACCGGCAGTATATGTGGATTCCTCTCCCCCCCCCCCCCCCCCCCCCCCAGTGGTAGTGGAGGGCCAGACAGAATTTGAGGTGGAAAAGATTTTGGATTCTCGTTTGGTACAAAATTCTGTGCAGTATCTGGTCCATTGGAAGGGGTATGGTGTGGAGGACAGATCTTGGGTACCAGAGGATCGCCTGCATGCCGAGAGGTTGAGGAAGAGGTTTCATCAGTTACATCCTGAGAAACCTGGTAGGAAGTATCCGGAGTCCACTCCTCAAGGGGGGGTACTGTAAGGGATAGCGGACCCGCTGCCAGTATGCATGTGGCAGTGGGCTCTGCTTCCCAGGCTCTCACCACCGGTGTGCTGCCGAGCGGGGCAGTGCGGACGGCAGAGTCCGCATGCTCGGCGGACTCCGCCGCGCAGTTGCTTCTTGTGGGGTCTCCTTCACCGGCCCTTACCCTCCGCATGACACGCGCGAAGGAGGCAGGATCTTTATGCCTCTAGACGGGGAGTTAGCTGACCAGGCCAGTCAGCTGACTCCCTCTGCTCTGGTGATTGGCTGGGGCTCTGGGGCGGCGCTGGGCAGCTCTCTTGCTACAAGAACTTGCTTGTCATTAGAAATTGGTCTGTGTAAGGAAACGCGGAAAAGCCGCCGTCTCTCAAGGTGAGGCGGCTGTTTCCGCGTCCAGCAGGGCGTCACAACGCGGAAAAACCGCCGCATGCCGCTTAGGCAGGGCGGCGGAATCCGCATTGGGAACGGCGGAATCCGCATTGAAAACGGCGGAATCCACATTGGAAGCGGCCCCCACACGTGGTGCTCAAGATACATTGCAAGACAGTTCTGGTGTGGCTGGGACTGATAGTCCACCAGGATTCAGAGTGACACGCGCGCGCGCACAGAGACAGAGCTTATATAACAGCCAGAAGTAGTCAGCTGACCAGGCTGGTCAGCTGACATTTTCCACAACTTTCATTGGTCCAGCAATTAGGGAGGTCCTGGAAAGGTCCTTGAGTATATATACTGCTGGCTGTTCACTTGTTCATTGTCTGGCGTGCGATCACATACGTGGGAGCACTCAGATCCGTAGTCAGATCCGCAAGTGTGCCGGGACCAGCTGGAGCTGTAATCCTACACTTAGCTAGATTCTGTTGATAGCTAAAGTACTAGTTTGATTGTGATTATCTGTTATGACCCTTTGCCTGTCTCGACTATCCTCCTGAACTCTGATCTTGTACCTCGATATCTCTGATACTCTGTTGCCGAACCCCGGCTCGTCCTAGACCCTGCTTCTGTCTCCTGATTTTGTACCTTGATATATCTGATACCCTGTTGCCAAACCTTGCCTGTACTTCGACTCTGCTTTTGCCTCCTGATCTTGTACCTTATCTGTCCGTGTGTATCGACCTGGCTTGTCCGACCTCGAGAACCGACCTCACTTTTGGAGGCGGTTCCCCGTCCTGTCAGTGGCATCTCCTACTGAGTGTCACTTTCAGACTAACCTTCCTACTATCAGTCTGACTCCTCCCGTCTTGGAGAGTCCAGATCTGCGGAAGGAATCAGCGCAGTACTTCCGACTGCGCTGAGGCTTGTTACTGTTACACCAAAACACTACACTCTACTCAGGTGAACAGAGGTTAGCTAGTATATTGGATTATCGGTGAGACTGCAGATCACTTATAATCTGGTATACGTCTGTGTTCCCCGTGATACTGCAGATCACCGGTAATCAGACCTCTCTGTGCTTCACCGATCGTTACAGTCTGCTGTCGTGAATACATCCGTGTTAGCGCTCAGACCTTAGCTCAGTTTCCCAGGTGTTGATACCAAGCACGTCACACCTTAGATTAGGATTGTATTGTATATTTACCTGTGTTTTGACTCTGGCTATCCCTGACTACTCTTTACTCTAAACGCTCTTGTACTTCTGCCTATCTGATTCAGTTGCCGACCCTGCCTGTTTACCGACTCTGAATCAGCTTTCCGTTTCTGTACTGCTGCCGCCTTCTCTGTTGCCGAACCTCCGCTTGTCTGACCTTTCTCCCTTCAGTGGAACGTCTCCCACTGTAGGGTTATCTCTGAGGCTTGCCTCTCCGAGACGCCTGCCCCAGCAGACGATTACTGCCTGGGGCTGAGATTCCTCTTTTTGCTGGGTTTGAGGATCTCACTCACGGGGTTCCCTTTCAGAGGTAACCACACCTCTGAGGAATTGCCGTGTGGTGGATATTTCCACGATCTTACGTATTATTGCTGTCGCTATTGTTATTTACTGTGTTAGGTGTTGGAGGTTAGTTTCACTTGTATTATTGGTGATTCTTCAATAATTACAATCTGTTGTCCCAAACAAATCACTTTTTTTTTCATTCGTTCGAGCAATCTCATTACATTTTATGTGATAAAAATGTTGGCTTTTTCTGACCCCCCTCCCTCACCTCGGGCTCTCCTTTCAGCGCTTCGGGACCTATAACTGGCTATCTATACTGAGGGCACCTATAGCTGGCTATCTATACTGGGGGCACCTATAGCTGGCTATCTATACTGGGGGCACCTATAGCTGGCTATCTATACTGGAGGAACCTATAACTGGCTATCTATACTGGGGGCACCTATAGCTGGCTATCTATACCGGGGGCACCTATAACTGGCAATCTATACTGGGGGCACCTATGGCTGGCTACCTATACTGGGGGCACCTATAGCTGGCTATCTATACTGGGGGCACCTATAACTGGATATCTATACTGAGGGCACCTATAGCTGGCTATCTATACTGGGGGCACCTATAGCTGGATATCTATACTGAGGGCACCTATAGCTGGCTATCTATACTGGGGGCACCTATAACTGGATATCTATACTGAGGGCACCTATAGCTGGCTATCTATACTGGGGGCACCTATAACTGGATATCTATACTGAGGGCACCTATAGCTGGCTATCTATACTGGAGGAACCTATAACTGGATATCTATACTGAGGGCACCTATAGCTGGCTATCTATACTGGGGGCACCTATAACTGGATATCTATACTGAGGGCACCTATAGCTGGCTATCTATACTGGAGGAACCTATAACTGGATATCTATACTGAGGGCACCTATAGCTGGCTATCTATACTGGGGGCACCTATAACTGGATATCTATACTGAGGGCACCTATAGCTGACTATCTATACTGGAGGAACCTATAACTGGATATCTATACTGAGGGCACCTATAGCTGGCTATCTATACTGGGGGCACCTATAACTGGATATCTATACTGAGGACACCTGTAGCTGGCTATCTATACTGGGGGCACCTATATCTGTCTACACTGGGGGCACCTATAGCTGACTACCTATACTGGGGGCACCTATAGCTGGCTACCTAAACTGGGGGCAATTATATCTGGCTACCTATACTGTAAGTTTTTTTTTTTTTTTAATACCCTGCCTGGCCTGACCTTCCAATTTCCGATCTTTTTTTTTTTTTTTTGCAGGGGGGTCCAGTGATTTCTAGTTACACCCCTGAATTTAAACATGCCCAGTATTATCTGTAATATGCTAGAAGGTTTAAGCCTGGCCACACTGTAAGCTGGCTTGCTTTATTTGCATTAGTAGAGTTACACTTTAAATAGGTCTCAGACGGCCAGCATGCTTGAATACTGGGGAGCTTTTTTCAGTTTTACGCATTGACAGTGAATTGCCCATTCTAAAATTAATATAGGCATTGCCACTGTTACTATCTGCAATATTAATAGGGCACAAGTCTTATTCTGTACTGCTGGGAACCAAGTCGACTGCGTGCCAAATGATCATATAAAGGCTCTTTTTCAGCATAAACACTGGTAATTGGCTTGCTGAGGATTGAGACGGGAAGAAATAGCGCAAGGCCTGTAATAAACAAGAATGGGAACGCCAGCTGCTGCAGAACTCCATCTCCCATGATGCTCCTCCCTTCAGCTGCACCTGCAATGCTCTCCTTATATAGCAGATTGGCAAACAGTGATTGGAGCACAAATGTAGCTTCGAGCTTCGCACTGTTGTCAACATCTGTAATGACCATGGAGGGACACGTAAGGTTTTATGCACACAGATGCACTTTTACATTTGTTGTGAGACCTGTGCAGATCATTTGGAACCAGCCCAGTTAGAAATTCAGCAACTTTATTTTACAGTAAAGCAATGTCTTCACGTTGCAGGAGATGATGGCGACCTTATCACTTCCATGTCAGCTATAAGAATTTAGGTTCCATTATGGCCCTAAGGCCTTCTTCACATTGCGTTCGGCTCGTGTGCCCGTCAGCATTGGACTGTTTTTGAGGCGTCTTTTTTTTGTGCTTAGCGGTTTTCTAAGCATTTTTCCCGAGCGGTTTTGTAATTCACTCCCTGATGCAAGTCAGGTAGTGAGCTCTTTGAACCGGAAAAGAATAAATACAATGTATTTATTCTTAAAACCGTGAACGCAATCGAAACACAAAGCGATTTTGGGAGCGTTTTTCATTTCTCCTATACTTTCCATTGTGTGATTTCCTTATGACCTTGTGGCTCTGGCCCCTTAAAGAGACTCTGAAGCGAGAATAATTCTCGCTTCAGAGCTCATAGTTAGCAGGGGCACGTGTGCCCCTGCTAAACCACCGCTATCACGCCGCTAAACGGGGGTCCCTTCACCCCCAAACCCACCCCCGCAAGACTTGGTCGCAAAGTTGGTCGTGAAATGAGGCAGGGCTAACGGCTGCAGCCCTGCCTCCAGTTGTGTCTATCAGACGCGCATCGCCGCCTCTCCCCCGCCCCTCTCAGTGAAGGAAGACTGAGAGGGGCGGGGGAGAGGCGGAGGTACGCGTCTGATAGACGCGCGGGAGGCAGGACGCACGGGAGGCAGGGCTGCGGCGGTTAGCCCTGCCTCAATGCGGAAGAGATACCGCTCTGTACGGGGTGGGTTTGGGGGTGAAGGGACCCCCGGTAAGCCGCGGGATAGCGGCGGTTTAGCAGGGGCACACATGCCCCTGCTATCTATGAGGTCTGAAGCGAGATTTATTCTCGCTTCAGACTCTCTTTAAGGACCTGAGGATTTTTATTTCCCCTCCCTCGCCTGGGTCCCCTGATCTGCGCTCCCCCTACAGCTTTTAAATAAGCAGCACCCGCTATTAGTAAGAGGCCGCGGGCGGGGATGACTCACTCTTCCGCGTTCCAGCGTGCGTTCCACTGTCATTACTTCCTGCAATGCCGCCCACTGTATTGTAATTGCAGGAAGTGATGACAGTGGAACGCACGCTGGAGCGCGGAAGTGGTGAGTCATCCCCGCCTGCTGCTCTAAATAGGCGTGCCCCTCACCATTAATAAAAAAAAAAGCAGCATATCACATAAATAGGTATTGTCATTTAAACATAGTTACCTGGCTTCTGGATTTCTGCTGTGTGAGCTGGCCTGCCGCCAGGTTATCTAGCAGTTCCCCCATAACATTCCTTGACCTTCTAGTGGACCCCTCCTATGCTCCCACTGGCCTTCTATTGATGCACCACAAATCCTAGCATGCCCCCAAAGAACCACAACTCCCTTCATGCCCCCATAAAGGCATCACAATGCCCAGCATGGCACCACAGAACCCAGTATGCCCACACAGAAGCACCACACTACCCAGCATGCCCCTGATTGATGCACCACAGCTCCCAGCATGCTCGCCATTGAGGCACCACAGCTGACTCTGCCTAGGGGACATCCGGGGCACCCCAGAATAGATCTGGAGCACGTGCCACTGATCTTTGGGGCTAGCAACGCCAGGTGGCTATTGTCCCCCCACCCTCCCCCATAGTAGCACCAAGGTGGCCTTTGTCCCCTACTCCTCCCCAGATAGCAGCATTAGGCCACCTTTGTACTCCCCTCTCCTAGAGACAAGTATTGGGTGGTCTTTGCCCCCACCACTTCCCAATATAGCAGTATTAGGGTAGCTTTTATCCCCTCATCTCCCCAGACAATGGTGGTAAGATGCCCTCTGTCCGGCCTCACTAATAATCTACAGTGTAAAATGGAGCACAAAGTGTGAAATGTCACGTGGATGCAATGGGGTAACCAATAGGTCAGAAATGACCCTGAGAGATACCCACATATTTATACTGCTTCCTTTTAAAATGATATACTATATAACATCCAAACTGTACAAATAGCAGGTTTGGTTGGCACCTTGCCTTGGATATGCAAGGACCTTGTTCTGTACTGCCAACATATTGGTTTCATTGAAAGTCACCTTTTGGTACATAACCATAGCTACAGAGTCTTGGGCTCCAATGCAAATTTTAAGCGTGTGTGTGTGTGTGTGTGTGTGTGTGTGTGTGTGTGTGTGTGTGTGTGTGTGTGTGTGTGTGTGTGTGTGTGTGTGTGTGTGTGTGTGTGTGTGTGTGTGTGTGTGTGTGTGTGTGTGTGTGTGTGTGTGTGTGTGTGTGTGTGTGTGTGTGTGTGTGTGTGTGTGTGTGTGTGTGTGTGTGTGTGTGTGTGTGTGTGTGTGTGTGTGTGTGTGTGTTAATCAAGATGAAGATAAAGATGGCCAAAACTGTCTCTGCAAAGACAGCCAAAGAGCAGAAAAGAAATGGAACTTGAGGTGATAAAACATGTTAAAAGTTGTACCTACCCTAAAAGAGTTAGATATGGAAGTGAACTACATAAGCAATATGGAAAATACAGTAATGACACTACAAAACCGGTCTGAACTATACTCTAAAACCTGGAGAATGTGGTCCTTTTACAGAGAAACAGAGGAATTCCGCAACCTCCTGTTGTCGTAAAGTCCAGTGATTGTCTTCCTCGTTCTCGGGCCCCACCCCGATATCCTTGCCCCCTCCTTTGGTGTTATTTCACAAGTTACAGTGGTTGTTTGGCCTGGGATGTGCTGGCTCCTCTTCACCCGGACTTAGTTAGCTGAGTTATATTCACCTGTTACCCCTTCTCTCCCTTCCCCTTATCTCCCCCCCCCTTCCTCATCCACACTTCCACCCAGTTGTACCCTCCAACCCTTCCCCTCCCTCCTCTACCTTCTCCGTTCCCTACTGTCATATTAAGATGATGGAGATGTATTGGCATAAGAAATGCACGGCCGTTTAAAATAATGGCCCCATAAGCTATCTACGCTATAGACGTGAAGATTTGTACCACCTGTGTATACCTTACCCAACATGTTATACTGAATGTACTCATTCTATGTCAAAATGCACCTTTTAACTTTCTCCTGTATCTGTATGACAGTACACGCCTTACCTCTGTTTTGTTTGTAAATTACAAAATCCTACAAATAAAAGTATTTGAAAAAAAAAAAAGTTATGCTGACCTGCATAATCTGTAGGGATGACAGGCACTGCATGGGCCCTTATTGTACTTTACAGAGCCTGGCCTAACCCCTCCCCCCCCCCTGGGCTGCTGCTGTAGCCCCCGTGCTTAGCTGCAGTGGAAGCTCTAGGGCACATGCTCTGTTCACTCTTTGTGCACTCCTGCATGGCCGTGTGTAGCAGCTGTCAGTGGAAGCATTTTGGGCATGAGCACTTCCGAATGTTTTCTCTCTGCATGCCTGGAACGCTCTCAACCCCAGTGGTTTTGCACAACCTACTAGTTGTAGGAACAGAGGCACCAGCAAAGGATAAAATATGCTAAAAAAAAAATTTCAAAAAGGGAGGTAGTGGTGAACTTACCTCCCTAAAAGTAGACTTGATTCTGTAGATAATAGTCAATAACTTATTTCAGTAGAATACTCCACAATGCAACGACTTTCGCAGGTGCAATCCTGCTTCATCAGTCAAATAATGGAGTAGCTAGGGTAAGTCCGTAGCAAGCCAAGAGCCTTGATTTTGCACAATGCACAAGGTTGTGCAGAGTTGACAGCACATACGCCCGTGAGCTCCTACTGAAGCTAAAATCAGGATCTGCAGCATGGAGGTTGAGCCCAAGCACAATAACAGGCTATGCTATGTTTGGTTGGGTACCTTAGAGATTAAGCAGGTATGCATAAGTTATAAAATGTTTATGACTTTAAAGGGGCACTACAGCGAAAAATTATAAAATTTAAAATATGTGCAAACTGTAATGATCTGCTCAGCTGCCTGTGCAGACAGGCAGCTTTTTGACCATTGTTCAGGTCTGCATTCTGCAGGACTCTGGAAGAGAGACCTTTTGTCAGTATTGCAGCTTGCTGCTGAGGAATTTGCATATGTTTGTCATGCAGATTGCCTAGCCACATCCTTTGTAGGCTTGCTCTATAAATACTATGTGATATCACAGACCTGGGCTGGTCATAAGGAGTCTTCCTGTGAAACACTCTGGAGAGTGTCAGCCTTGCTCATTGTTTGTATATCAGCTTAGAGTAATCCCTGGAAACTGCGCTGGGCAGGTTTCCTTAGTGCAGTTAGGATTGCTTATCTGTTTTGTTTGTCTGTTGCGATTGTCCTGTCCCAGCGGTGGTCGACAGGAAATCGTTCTGTGTGTCTGGGTGCTAACCGGAACAGCGGTTGTTACTGGTAGCCCCTTCTGTTCTGTCTTCCTGGATCGCGCTAGCCACTTTCACTAGTGCTGTGGATCCTTCTGTTCTGCTACTCTGTACCTGGATCGCGCTAGCCACTTTCACTAGTGCTGTGGATCCTTCTGTTCTGCTACTCTGTACCTGGATCGCGCTAGCCACTTTCACTAGTGCTGTGGATCCTTCTGTTCTGCTACTCTGTACCTGGATCGCACTAGCATCCTGCGCTAGTGCTGTGGATCCCTCTGTTCTGCTACTCTGTACCTGGATCGCACTAGCATCTTGCGCTAGCGCTGTGGATCCTTCTGTTCTGTCTTCCTGGATCGCGCTAGCCACTTTCACTAGTGCTGTGGATCCTATCGTTTGCTTATTCCTGTTTTCGTGTGTCTGTCTTGTCTGCTACGAATGCTTGCTGGAGGCTCGGTGAGGTAACCGTTAACCTCCTGAGCGGTATGGACGAGCTCAGCTCGTCCATCACCGCCGGAGGCTGCCGCTCAGGCCCTGCTGGGCCGATTTTCTTCAAATAAAGTGCAGCACACGCAGCCGGCACTTTGCCAGCCGCGTATGCTGCCTGATCGCCGCCGCTCTGCGGCGATCCGCCGCGAGCAGCGGCGAAAGAGGGTCCCCCCAGCCGCCTGAGCCCAGCGTAGCCGGAACAAAAAGTTCCGGCCAGCGCTAAGGGCTGGATCGGAGGCGGCTGACGTCAGGACGTCGGCTGACGTCCATGACGTCACTCCGCTCGTCGCTATGGCGACGATCTAAGCAAAACAAGGAAGGCCGCTCATTGCGGCCTTCCTTGTTTATTCTGGGCGCCGGAGGCGATCGGAAGAACGCCTCCGGAGCGCCCTCTAGTGGGCTTTCATGCAGCCAACTTTCAGTTGGCTGCATGAAATAGTTTTTTTTTTATTAAAAAAAAACCCTCCCGCAGCCTCCCTGGCGATCTCAATAGAACGCCGGGGAGGTTAAGCAAGCGCTCTCGTCATCTGTTTCATGTTTGTCTGTCGGTGGTTAGTTAGGCGTGCTTGTCTCTATTGTGCTTATCACGTGGAGACCGCGCATAAACGCGTGCACTGTTGCGATGTTCGCGTTTAGCTAGCGTTTGTTATTTTCCGTATCTCCTCATTGTATGATTTGCTGTGCCTTTGCTACTCTCGTGCTCTGCCTTGCTGTAGCCTTGTGCCACGTCTGGCGATCGCACCTCTCGCGATCGCGTTCCTACTTCATATCTGCTGTGGTGTGTGCACCGTCGCGGGTTGGCGACTGGTTTGGTGCACACACATACAATCTGTCTCTGTGCTCATTCTCAATCGCCTCTCTTGCGATTGCGTTCCGTCCCTTCGTGCAATTCCTGTCTGGCGTGTGTGGTAGGGCAGAGGAGCTGTTCCTCTGCACTCCACAGCTCCCCCTGTCGACAGGAATTTTCCCTCTACAGGTGCATTGCACCTTTTGCTGGGTTCCCGCAATTATACGCTTGTGGAGGATTTCCGCAGTGTCAGCACACGTCTTGTGCGCTGATCATGGAGAGAATTCCACAATCGTTACAGTATGACCAGCCCAACCAAAATTCCCAGTGTAGAGGGAATTTCTGATTTGTACGATTTTGTTCAATATGGGTCCTGTATCTTTAAGAGGTTTAAGATACTGGACTCTGGAACCAGAGATGAGTTTATATCAGAATGTTTCAGATTTTTGGCAAATCCTGAATTTCAGGCCACCAGCATTTCCACTTGGAGTGCTCAGATTGCTTACAATCTTTTCCAAGAGGATCTGTTTGTATGGGCGGATGAGTGTGCCAAACACGTGAATCTGAGACATAACCCTCGCAGATTTCTGAGTCATGTATTTTCTCGTAAGCTTAGAATTCCCCTGCCAGGTAATTTCTATGAGTTTTTTCCTGCAGAGCATGATGCTGATCAGATCAGCTCATGCAACATTTCTGTGTCATTACCATATGTCAATGAATTGGTGCTTGCAGGCCAATCTGCTGATTTGGCTTGTCAGCCAAAAGATTTGTTGCCCATAGCAACCACAACTAAAAAGGTTATTTCTGTCAAGTCTGAAATGTGCAAAACCATTCAGTATGATAATGATGTTTACCATAATGTTGATCTTTCTCCGGGTTTTTTGCCTCAATCCAAAGCTTGTGTGGATCCTACTATAGGTAGGATCGCCCACTATATTAAAGCAGTTAAAAAATCTGTTCTTGTTCCTGAACTCCACCCATATGGAGATTATCTGGATACTGGCCTGTTTGAACCTCCATTTGCCTCATGGGACATTGGGGCCTTGATGGAGGAATTTGATTTTGATTGGAAAGCCTTTTGCGATTTTTACATCGCAAAAAGCAAAGAGGTCTTGAATGATTGTCTCGATTCTATGTACCTATTGATTGATTCCGATGAATGTGACGAGGGTGATGTGGATCTGATGATTTATGTATAGCAGACGATTTTGGATGAGTTGCACACACACCAACCAATTGATTTCAATAAAGAGACATCGTTGTCGGATGATTGTACCTGCCTTTCTGGGGTAAAGCATGTGAGTCGTGACATTGTGCGATCTGAAATGAGTGGGTGTGCCACTGTGGTTAATTCCTGTGCGAATCCTGGAGGATTCCCTCCTGACTGCGTGAAGTTTAAATCTGTGCGATCTGATGCCTGTTTCTCTTATGTTCCTGCAGATTGTGATCAGCATGAATGTGCCAGTTTTCTCAAGGATGTGTGGGACCCTTTATCATTTAGAGACAGACCTTTAAGATCTTCCATCTGTGATTCTGCCATGGGGAAAATTCCTAAATTTTGCAGCATCAAAAGTAAAATTAATATGTCTAATAAAGTTTTTCCTGATGTTGTCGCTATTTCTACTGCAGATGCGTCTTTGTCTCACCCTGTTCACACCTGTAAGGGCCCGTTGCCTGGTGACAGTTGCTCCAGTGTTTCTGTCCTGAACGCCTTACAGTCTGCCCCGCAGATCGCGGAGGTTTGCGCTATGGAAGCGTCAGTTTCACAACCTAAAGCGATTTTTGATTCACAAGTTTTGCGTTCTGACTCCTCGGATTTGACATTGTTAGCCGAATCTAAGAGTGAGACAGCGCTTCGGTTTTGCTAATCTGACTCTGAAGCATCTTTGCTGGGTTCAGAGAAAGTTTCTCTTAACCTGCCCTGTACCATGAATAACAATATGATGTCCAATCACACTGACATTTGTGAGTCCCTTTCTTGTTCTGAGGAAAATGCTGATTCTGCACCCTGTACTCTGGATGAGTTAATATGGCCTTGTTTAGAGTCTCCTGCAGTGTCCCTAGAGGCTCGTCTAGGTATTGCTACTATAATCACCTGTTTTTCTGCAGTTTTTGAGTTGCAAGCTAGTTTGACTGCTACGCAGACTTCTGGGTGCAGTGAGATTAAAGTTAGGGAGTCAGTGTGTGTTCCAGTAAATATTCCTGTACGTTCCGCTCATGATGATGAAATTCAGTCTCAGTTTATGGTGGAACCTTCAAAAAATATGTATATGTGTATGGACCTTTTTCTACGATACACTTTATTCTAAGTTTAGGTCGCCCCATGAGGCGGAGATGGGTATCCCCAGCTTGGACCTGATCGGATAGGTTTATGGGGCTTATCCTTGTCCTAACATAGTGGACCCCTGGCACCTTATTCTCTATTTAGGTTGTATATCGCTTGACATCATTGGATCATATTGGTCATGTTCATTTATGCCCTCCGTGAGTGGTTATGACCCTTTATTTTGCGTTATTTCTATTGTGGTCTCCTCGCGGAGGTAGATAAGGATATCGCCAAGGTCCATTTTCTATGTGAAGGCTGTATGTACATCCTTTAGGCCCCTCCCTTCCCTTTCAATAGGCTTAGAGCTGATAGCTTTTATACATATATATATATCTATTCCTACCTGATCAATTTGTCCTGCCTAGTCACAGGTTCCTCCAAGGGCCAGGATATGAGCATTGCTGGAAAAGATCTATTCATTATGGAGGTTCCCCCCTGGGTGATCGGTGTCAGCAGCAGCACTTTGTATTGCATTATCATACAATTCTGTGTCAGTAAATTCTGACATTATTTAAATATAGTGTGTGCGTATATGCATAATTGAATTTTTCAATACATATTCATATTTTTAATAAAGTGTAGTATTTTTCGAGCAGCATATACTGGTTTGTGCTTTTTGGTAATTTTTTGGAGTTTTTGGTTACCAGTGCTGGGACCTACACATTACGCATACTTTTTTGAGCAAATTTATCCCATTATTATATCCTATGGTGGAACCTTCCCTGGGATATCTGCCCTGTCCACAAAATGAAGTTCCAGTTTTGCCCTGTAACATGGATAGTTCAGAATCCTTCTTAGAAAACTTGAAAAATGATGTTCCTGAAGTCTTGCCTGATGTCCTGGAGACCTCTGAGTTCCTCCCAAAGGGTGCAGAACTTGTAGGAGATGTCTCCTGCCCCCCAAGTCCTTCTGAGGTGTTGCCCACTTCAGTAGGCATTGCTGTTGTGCTGACTACCTTTGCAGCTCTGATGGAGCTTCACGCCTGTGTAGTCAATGATGATATTGCAGTCACAGAAATTTCTGAATTTGAGTCCGAGTCTTCTTTTGAAAGACCAGTGCCTGTGGCCCCTACTCGTGATGAATTTATGCCCGGTCCTGGTTTTGTTTTTCTCGTATCGGACTCTGAGGTTGGCAGTTCCCCAACATGTCCTGAGGTTTCTCCTGTGCTGGTGTACCCCAGTGTGCTCTGTGACCCAGAAAGCCCGAGTGTGCCTCGGTTACCAGCATACTCAGATGCTTCCTCAGTGGAGACATGCTCTGATATGGCCTGCCTGGTCGCATGCCCAGAAGTTGTCCCGGAAAGTCCTGATCTTGATGGGTGTCTGGGTAATTCTGAATCCAGAATAATCATTGGTTCCATAGGGGTTCTTGGCGGTTCTCCATGTGAGCCTGGTGAGCGTTCTGGCCTCTTGGGATCTCTGCAGGGCTCCAAAGGGTTTTGGGAGATTCCGGGAGAGATTTTGCTTGATACCCTGGATAGGATCAACAGTGGCTTTTGTTTTGAAAGAGACACTTCGAACAGGTATTGTGGCAGGTATGGTGTCTTCGGACGCTCCTTGGAAGGTGGTGGGTATGGTCTGGAGGGTGTCGATGGCTTCTTCTCTGGCATTCACAGTCCTGATGGGTGTTATACTGAGACTGGTAGTACTGATGGGCATGTTTCGGTGGCGTTTGCTTCCGATGAGGTCGGTTTCGGGTGGACTGACTGTGGAATTGGACCTTGTCGGGCTGTCCCGACCTTCATGAGTCTTCGGTTGGAGTCTTTTGCTAATAGCAGTTTTGAGGGTCGTCTGGAATTCGACCCTAGAGGGGGGGGGGGGGGGGGGGGGGTACTGTAATGATCTGCTGAGCTGCCTGTGCAGGCAGGCAGCTTTTTGACCATTGTTCAGGTCTGCATTCTGCAGGTCTCTGGAAGAGAGACCTTTTGTCAGTATTGCAGCTTGCTGCTGAGGAATTTGCATATGTTTGTCATGCAGATTGCCTAGCTACATCCTTTGTAGGCTTGCTCTATAAATACTATGTGATATCACAGACCTGGGCTGATCATAAGGAGTCTTCCTGTGAAACACTCTGGAGAGTGTCAGCCTTGCTCATTGTTTGTATATCAGCTTAGAGTAATCCCTGGAAACTGCACTGGGCAGGTTTCCTTAGTGCAGTTAGGATTGCTTATCTGTTTTGTTTGTCTGTTGCGATTGTCCTGTCCCAGCGGTGGTCGACAGGAAATCGTTCTGTGTGTCTGGGTGCTAACTGGAACAGCGGTTGTTACTGGTAGCCCCTTCTGTTCTGTCTTCCTGGATTGCGCTAGACACTTTCACTAGTGCTGTGGATCCTTCTGTTCTGCTACTCTGTACCTGGATCGCGCTAGCCACTTTCACTAGTGCTGTGGATCCTTCTGTTCTGCTACTCTGTACCTGGATCGCACTAGCATCCTGCGCTAGTGCTGTGGATCCCTCTGTTCTGCTACTCTGTACCTGGATCGCACTAGCATCTTGCGCTAGCACTGTGGATCCTTCTGTTCTGTATTCCTGGATCGCGCTAGCCACTTTCACTAGTGCTGTGGATCCTATCGTTCGCTTATTCATGTTATCGTGTGTCTGTCTTGTCTGCTACGAACGCTTGCTGGAGGCTCGGTGAGGTAACCGTTAAGCAAGCGCTCGCGTCCTCTGTTTCATGTTTGTCTGTCGGTGGTTAGTTAGGCGTGCTTGTCTCTATTGTGCTTATCACGTGGAGACCGCGCATAAACGCGTGCACTGTTGCGAATGAGTGCGGTGTTCGCGTTTAGCTAGCGTTTGTTATTTTCCGTATCTCCTCATTGTATGATTTGCTGTGCCTTTGCTACTCTCGTGCTCTGCCTTGCTGTAGCCTTGTGTCACGTCTGGTGATCGCACCTCTCGCGATCGCGTTCCTACTTCATATCTGCTGTGGTGTGTGCACCGTCGCGGGTTGGCGACTGGTTTGGTGCACACACATACAATCTGTCTCTGTGCTCATTCTCAATCGCCTCTCTTGCGATTGCGTTCCGTCCCTTCGTGAAATTCCTGTCTGGCGTGTGTGGTAGGGCAGAGGAGCTGTTCCTCTGCACTCCACAGCCCCCCCTGTCGCCAGGGATTTTCCCTCTACAGGTGCATTGCACCTTTTGCTGGGTTCCCGCAATTATACGCTTGTGGAGGATTTCCGCAGTGTCAGAACACATCTTGTGCGCTGATCACGGAGAGAATTCCACAATCGTTACACAAACATATACAAATAAGAAGTACACTTTTTCCAGAGTAAAATGAGCCATACATTACTTTTCTCCTATGTTGCTGTCACTTACAGTAGGCAGTAGAAATCTGACAGAAGTGACAGGTTTTGGACCAGTCCATCTCTTCATGGGGGATTCTCAGCAAGGCTTTTATTCTTTATAAAGATATTCCCTAAAAAGGATTTAAACAATGATGCTGCCCAGCTTCCCTGCTCCCTACACAGTTTTTTGGCAGTTGGACAGAGCAACTGTCATTCACTAAGTACTTTTGAAAATAAATAAATCCCTGAGAATCCCCTATAAAGAGATGGACTAGTCCAAAACCTGTCACTTCTGTCAGATTTCTATAACCTACTGTAAGTGACAGCAACATAGGAGAAAAGTAATGTATGGCTCATTTTACTCTGGAAAAAGTGTATTTCTTATTTGTATACTGTATGTTTGCACATATTTTAAATTTTATAATTTTTTGCTGTATTGCCCCTTTAATGACTGCCACTATTCAAATATATAAATTAAAATAGAGAAGATCATTACCACTACATTAAAGAGTTAATGTAGCGACTGGAGGAGGGCCCCATGTTGGCTGTTCAAGTCTAGAGGCCCTGGTGCAGTCACAACCTCCTCCCATCATTTACCATTTGCTTTGAATAGTGGTAATCATTTACAAACCATTCATTTTCCCCTGCTTACACCTCTCTCACAAAGTGGCTGGTTTTGTGGTCTGTATAATCTAATTATTATACATACAGTGCTGAAGGGGGACAGGGTTACATTAGTACCGGGTCTATGGCCCTCCAGCTATTCCACGGGCTGTATTACAAGGCAGTTTCCTTGCTTCAAAAAGCCCTTGCAAATTGTAAGTAGTGTACTACGTATGGTACACACGTTTCAGCAGTATATTATGCATGCTCCCTGCCAGTGAATCAACTACACTCTCTAGTGGCCACTTTAGAGAATGCAGACACCTGCATCACTTTATGTGGATGAAAAAGTATACATTAGTAGCATAACAACTGTCATGATCCTGTCATCATTATCAATGGACATTGGAATTCAAAAGAATGCAGTAAAGCAGAAAACTGTCAAATGTAAATTCGCAAAGGCTGCTACAGCGTGGAAAACTAAAAAATTACAGACTAATGAGATACATAACCGACTTGTGAGGTAAACCCCCCATGAATGCTAATTTACAAAGGATAACACACACGATAAAAGAAGCGAGACTCAACAATAATGAGATAAAACGAGTACCCACAGTCAGATGGATTGGGGATCTCTGCCGATGAACGATCGTTCCCGATCAAATGGCCAAATCGGCCAGCATCATTGGCGCCATCGTAAACAATTGATTTACAGGATCGAGGCAAAACTTGCGAATGTTAATGAAGATTGGAACAATATCCTCTGATTTAATCCAACAGGGCAGTCGTTCAAAATGAACGATCACCACAGGTGGCATGCCTTGTGAAACATTGTTTAACACATTTTCTTTAAACAATGTTGCTGCGCGAAATCGTGAAAAAAATGGTGTCACCAAAAATCGTGCTTAAAAATCGCGTTATGAGTATGGTCCTTAAGACTTCAATGGACATAGGACTATGGTAGGGAGCCCTGAGGGATAGTTAATGACAAGACTATATACTCTATACAGCGCTGCAAAAGATTTTGGCGTTATATAAATACAAAATAATAATAAGAAAAAAATAACCAGGCGTTTGTAAAGCTACACAAGGGTGTTAAAGGAGTAGTGAGAGGTATAAGGAGGCTGCCATATTGATTTCCTTTTAAGCAATACCAGTTGTCTGGCTAACCTGCAGATCCTCTGCCTCTAATACTTTTAGACATAGACCCTGAACAAGCATGCAGCAGATCAGGTGTTTCTGACATTTTTGTCAGATCTGACAAGATTAGCTGCATGCTTGTTTCTGGTGTGATTCACACTACTGCAGGCAAATAGCTCAGCAGGTCTGCCAGTCAACTGGTATTGCTTAAAAGGAAATGAATATGGCAGCCTCCATATACCTCTCACTACAGTTCTCCTTAAAGGAGGAGAGAGAAGGGGAAACAGTGAGGCTGCATTTCCACTTGTGCGGTGCGAATCGCCGCGGTAAAAATTCGCATGTGGATGCGAATTTCGCATGCGAATCTATGCGAATTTAACCATGGCAGTGCTGGTGTGCTTTTCCATTGTTTCTATGCGAATTCGCATGAAAATTCGCATACCAAAACCTCATGCGAATTTCCTATTAAATACATTGTATGTGATTCGCATAGCGGTACGCGGTATGCGAATTCTGATGGCTCTGCCATGCGAATTTTTTCTGGACAGAAAAACGCAAAGAAAACCTGACAAGTAGAAACAGTCCCATTCACTTGTATTGCTATGCGAATTTGCATGCGAAAAACGCATGCAAATTCGCGATAGTGGAAATGGGCCCTGAGAGGAAAAAAAAGGAAAGCTAGTTGAACTATTAAGAGGAAGAAGGAAAGTCAATGGAAACATTTTCCCCCTAATTTCACATGTTGTAAAACACAAATCTACAATATTATGTAAAAAAATCAAAATGGGTAATAAGGTGATAATGTTTTTGAGCTGATACAAATTTAATAAA
This sequence comes from Hyperolius riggenbachi, assembly GCF_040937935.1. Classification (NCBI taxonomy): domain Eukaryota; kingdom Metazoa; phylum Chordata; class Amphibia; order Anura; family Hyperoliidae; genus Hyperolius; species Hyperolius riggenbachi. Next base: position 249,561,036 of record NC_090653.1, read on the forward strand.
AATTGCTATCTAGATCACATCTGGCTTCCATCTTCCAGGCAACGCAATAATCCATCAAATACTGATGATATACTATACCCTACAAACCCTTAAAGCATGGTGGCATAGTGGTTAGGGCTCTTGCCTTGCAGTGCTGAGTCCCTGGTTCTGAACCCAGCCAGAGCATTATTTGCATAGAATTTGTATGTTCTCCCTGTGTCTGTGTGGGTTTCCTCTGGGCACTCCTGTTTCCTCCCACATGCCAAAACATACAGATAAGTCAATTGACTTCCCCCGAAATTACGATATGTACACTATACAATACATGCATAGACATATGACTATGGTGGGTTAAATTGTGAGCTCTGCGGGACAGTTAAGTGACAAGAAAATATACTCTGTATAGCACTGGAGAAGACGTCAGCGCTGCATAAATAATAAAGGTATCTGTAAATTATCATGAAGTTTTCGATAATTTACCAAACTTTTACAACATGTGTGAAAATCTTGCTGAATGCTCTAAAATAAAAAAAACTGCATGAGGTAATTTACCTCACATTAAATTTTTACCTGTGAATTGAGCAAATAGTTTTATTTTTAATGCATTTTTAATAGAACATTAATTTAAAATAATGATGCATGATATAAAAATAGCAAAAATAAAATAAATAAAATAACTGCTTCACCAACCAATAGATTTTTATCTGCCATCCAACCATGATGAGCTATCAATGAACTGGGAGATGTGGTTTCAACCGACTTACCTCCCATGCAATTTCTTCTTACTAATGGATTGAGGATGGTACAATACAACTTGGTACTTTTTACACCAGTAAAATAACTCTCCAAACCCTGAATTCCATTATCAACCACATTACTACCAAGTGCCGTTTATATACAGCACTAGGCTGTCAGTTGTTAGCCACAGCTTCACATATAAACAGCGCTCGGTAAATGCGTTCACGTGCCACCCCCCATTCTTCCAATCAAAATGGAGAAAAGACCATGGGGTCAAATGCCTAATTATAACCCTTGTTGAATACATTGGGGTATCTAGTTTTTAGATGGGGTAATCTGGGGGAATATTCAGGGGTCTTGGTCCTCTTGCACTGGTACAAATGAAGTATGGCACAAAAAGTCTGCTCAAGGTTTTCAGTTCATAAAAATGCAAAATGCACTCACTTGATTCTGGGGCCCCCAGGTCTCTAGCAGTGTGACAGAGGCTAGCGATGCCCCGAACATCAAATTTTTGGTTCGCAGGCGCAAATTTTCCACAATAATTTGCGAACAGACGAATCACCATAAACATCAATGGGCAGGCAAATTTTTAAAACTATAGGGACTGTTTCTGGTCGCAAAAGTGATGGAAAAGTTGCTTCAAGAGGACCTGGACCATGGCATGTCGGTGGGGGATCCGAAAATTACGCACTTAACGCAGAGTTTGGTTTTAAAGGGATACTGAGAAGGTACAAAACCTGGGGTTTCCTCCAGCCTACCGTAGGCTCCGAGGTACCCCAGCATCATCCTGGCTCCTTTCCCGGTCTCGCTGGCGGCTGTTAATTGGCCACTTCCACCTTAAAGGGAAGGTTCAGGGACGCCTTGAAAAAAATAAAAATCCATATCCACTTACCTGGGGCTTCCTCCAGCCTGTGGAAGGCAGGAGGTGCCCTCGCCGCCGCTCCAGAGGCTCCCGGTCATCTTCGGTGGCCGACCCGACCTGGCCAGGCCGGCTGCCAGGTCGGGCTCTTCGGCGCTCCAAGGACGGTCATCGGACGTCCGCCGGGCTGTACTGCACAGGCGCAGAACTACTGCGCCTGCGCAGTACAGCCCGGAGGACGTCCGATGACGTCAGCGCGCCCGCGTGAGACCACCGAAGACGACCGGCAGCCTCTGGAGCGGCGGCGAGGGCACCTCCTGCCTGCCACGGGCTGGAGGAAGCCCCAGGTAAGTGGATATGGATTTTTATTTTTTTCAAGGCGTCCCTGAACCTTCCCTTTAAGTCACCACTATGAGTCCCTGCCGCGCACATTATGCGTCATCACGGCAGCGGGCATGAGAGTCCTGTGCATGCATGGTTCTCTATCTCTGAATGACCGTTAAGTGATAAAAAAAACCCCACTGATTCTGCACTGAGGCCTTATACTGGGGCAGTAGTGGATACTAGATGCCAGTAGTGGTGGTGAAGGATTATTGGGTTTCGGTTGGTGCACTACTAGGGCCAGCACACCTGTCTCCAACAGCTTACGTGTGCACTGGACACACAGAATTGCAATATAACAATAGCAAGAAAAACCCTTAGGGCCCATTCACACTTGAGCGTTTTGCCAGCAATTTCGGCAAAACGCTCAAACGCTACCGCTTTTCAAAGCGCTAGGGTAATAAAAGTCTATGGGCCCGTTATCATTTGGGCTATTTGTGCTAATCGCCGCAAATCGCTCAAAAATGCTAAACACAAACACGTAGCCTGCACCACTTTCAGGCGATTTCCCGGCAATCGCGTTTTGGTGCTATAGAAGCGCAAAACACAATCGCTAAAAAAATCATCAGGTGTGAATGGTGAATTTTTGGTGTGAATCGTTTTGCGATCAGGAAGTGTGAATGGGCCCTTAGGGCTGAGACACACTAAGTGCTTTTCTGAGCGTTTTGTTTGGCCTCCAGAGCTTTCTGAGAGCTTTTTAAAAAACGCTCCCATTAACTTGCATTACAATCGCAATAAAACCTCAGAAAAATCACAGCCGTGGTAAAATCGCATGATTTTAATGTAATTCAATGGAAGTGTTTTTTTTTTTTTAAATAAAACTCTCAGAAAGCTCTGGAGGCCAAAAAGCACTCAGAAAAGCTCTTTGGCCCATTAACACTAAAGCATTTTGCCGCCGATTTCGGCAAAATGCTCAAGTGCTAGCGCTTTTTAACCCTCCTGGCAGTATGAAAAATTCCGCCAGGAGGCAGCGCGGCAGTTTTTTTTTAAAATCATGTAGCGAGCCCAGCGCTCGCTACATGATAGCCGCTGCTCAGCGGCATCCCCCCGCCCGCTTCGATCGCCTTCGGCGATCTCCGATCAGGAAATCTCGTTCAAAGAACGGGATTTCCTGGAGGGCTTCCCTCGTCGCCATGGCGACGGGGCGGGATGACGTCACTGAAGTCATTGGGAGTCCCGATCCACCCCTCAGGAGGCCAGGAGGCAAACGGGGTCTGGGGGGGGCAATCGGGCACGGGGCGACGGCGATCAGTGTGCTGGCGCAGCTAGCAAAGTGCTAGCTGCGTCCAGCAAAAAAAAAAATATTAAGAAAATCGGCCGAGCAGGGCCGGAGAAAACCTCCTGCACGGCTTACCCTGAACTACGTTCGGGATTACCGCCAGGAAGGTTAAAGCGCTAGTGCTAGAATACCCTATGGGGCCTATCTTATTTGGGCGATTAATGCAAATCACCAAACGCAAACATGTAGCCTGCACCATTTTCAGGCGATTTCCCGGCGATCGCGTTTCAGTGCTATAGAAGCGCTAAATGCGATTGCGGGAAAATTGCTGCAGCGTCCAGTGATTTTTCCACAGTAATCGCCGGTGTTTTGCGCTTTTAAGTGTGAATGGGGCCTTCTAGTGTGTCTGAGACCTTAGAAGGGTGAACTGCTGTAGCACTAAGTAAGGACTGCAACAAGTGTGCTGTGTGGACACACTGACCAGCAATATCACAAGATCAAAACACAGCCTTGAGGGTAGGAACACACTAGGCAGCGTGTGAAAGTTAGCATTTTGCTGCATATGCGTTTGTGTTTTTGATCCGCACAGGTTTTTCTTGCATTTCAAATATAAAAACTGGGAAGGCTCTATGTCTATATCAAGAACCTTCCTGCTACTTAGGTAAAAATCTAACCTAAGGTGAGTTTCCTCACTTAAGTTTCACCTTAAAGAGACTCCGTAACAAAAATTTCATCCGGTTTTCTTCCATCCTACAAGTTCCAAAATCTATTCTAATGTGTTCTGGCTTACTGCTGCACGTTCTACTATCACCATCTCTGTAATAAATCAACTTATCTCTCTCCTGTCAGACTTGTCGGCCTGTGTCTGGAAGGCTGCCAAGTTCTTCAGTGTTGTGGTTCTGTGATGCATCTCCCCCCTCCAGGCCCCTCTCTGCACAATGCCTGTGTGTTATTTAGATTAGTGCAGCTTCTCTCTTATCTTTTACAAGCTGGATAAATCCTCCTCTGAGCTGGCTGGGCTTTCACATACTGAGGAATTACATACAGGCAGAGCTGTCTGCACTCTGCAGGAAGAAACAGCCTGACACTTCCGTGGAAGATAGCTGCAGAGGGAAAGAAACACACAAATGATCTCTTGAGATTAAAAAGGAAGGCTGTATACAGCCTGCTTGTGTATGGATGTATTTTCTATGTGTGGACATACTGTACATCAACCTACTTCCTGTTTTGGTGGCCATTTTGTTTGTTTATAAACAAACTTTTTAAAACTGTTTTTAACCACTTTTAATGCGGCGGGGAGCAGCAAAATTGTGACAGGGGGTAATAGGAGATGTCCCCAAACACACTGGTATGTTTACTTTTGTGCGATTTTAACAATACAGATTCTCTTTAAAGCCAATGGTTACCAATTTAAAAATAAAGTCAGATAGATACTCACCTAAGGAGAGGGAAGGCTCGGTCCTAATGAGCCTTCCCTCTCCTCTCCCGGTGCCCTCGGTGCTGCGCTGGCTCCCCCGTTCGCGTCCGCCGCCACAGGGACTTCGGAGGTCTTTGGGAGCACTCTGCTTCCGAAGACGGGCCGCTCCATACTACGTACACGTGAGTGCGTCATAGAGGGCGCTCGCGCATGCGTAGTATGGAGCGGCCCGTCTTCAGGAGCCCGAGTGCTCCCAAAAGCTCTATTCAGCTGCAGAAGTTGCAGTCTTTGATTGAACTGGTCGAATACTGCTACGGGGGATCCTGCGCGGGACTGGGCACCGGGAGAGGAGAGGGAAGGCTCATTAGGACCGTGCCTTCTCTCTCCTTAGGTGAGTATCTGACTTTTTTATTTTTAAATTGGTAAACATTCACTTTAAAGGGGAACTGAAGAGAGAGGTATATGGAGGCTGTCATGTTTATTTCCTTTTAATCAATACCAGTTGCCTGGCAGCCCTGCTGGTCTATTTCTCTGCAGTAGTATCTGATTAAAACCAGAAACAAGCATGCAGCTAGTCTTGTCAGATCAGACTTATAAGTCTGAACCACTGAAACACCTGATCTGCTGCATGCTTGTTCAGGGGCTATGGCTAATAGTATTAGAGGCAGAGGATCAGCAGGGCTGCCAGGCAACTGGTATTGTCTAAAAGGAAATAAACATGACAGCCTCCATATACCTCTCTCTTCAGTTCCCCTTTAAGGCCTCTTTCACAGTGGGATGTTGCGTTTTAAGCGACATTAAAGTCGCACAACGTGCCCCTAACACAGCACATATAGGTTATGAAATTGGACGTTAGTTTGCACTGTGTTGTGTCTCTTGGTGCACAGTTTTCGTCACATACTGATGGAACAAAAATGGCACATGCGTTCCAATAAAAAAAAAAACACACATTACTGAGCATGTGCAACACACATAATGCAGCAAATGTACTGCTAAACGCACAGCATGCAGCCCTTTGTAAATATTGCTACACGTTACACACAACGCAAAGTGAGCACTGTGAATGTCGCACAGACTTTGTACTGCTGTGCGTTAGTCTGCGTTATAAATTTTTATAACTTGCGACTTTAACGTCCCACTGTGAAAGAGGCCTAAAGGGATACTTAAAGGAATCATCAGGCAAAATAAATAAATAAAGCTTTACTCACCTGGGGCTTTCCCTAGCCCCTTTGCAGCTGACTGTCCCACGCCGACCGCTCAGCTCTCCACCTCCGTCCCAGGCTCCCTGCATGGTGCAGAGGCCGACCCCGAGGTCGCCCCTTTCTGCACCTGCGCAAACCGCCACTATCAATCAAGCCCTTGTTGTGCACAGCTTACTGCACCTGGGCTTGATTGACAGCGGCAGGTTGCGCAGGCGCAGCAAGGACGACCTCTTGGTCTGTCTCTGCACTGTGCGCGGAGACTGGGACGGCGGTGGAGAGTGGAGCAGTCGGCGTGGGACAGTCGGCTGCAAGGGGCTGGAGAAAGCCCCAGGTGAGTAAAGCTTTTTCTTTTTTTTCTTTCCTTTAATTTTGCCTGATAACTGTAAGCTAGGGAGAGAAATAAAAAAATCAGTTTTAACCACCTGGGGCTTGTACCAGTCCCCTGCAGCCGTCCCGTGCCCTCGCAGTCACTCATGAATCTTTTGGTCCACCGTCGCCAGCTAGTTTCGTTTCGCCGACAGGCCTGGCCATGCGTAGCCTTCTTCGCGTTCCCTCCGCAACAGCGTCCTGTGCAGGGCGCTATTGCAGACGGGAACGTGAAGGAGATACGTGGCCAGGCCTGCGCAGGCACAGAAAGCCTGCTGGCAAAACCTAAACTAGCTGACAGTGGAGCCCAGAAGACCCGTGACTGCGAGGGCACAGAACGGCTGCAGGGGGCTAGAACCCCCCAGGTGAGTAAAACGTTTTTTTTTTTTATCCCTGGCTTAAGTTTCTCTTTAACATTTATGATGTATTTATCTAAAAATTCGGGAATTTACCTCGCTAGTCAGTCATTTTGATTTCCACGCGATATCAGCCGTTCTAAATTCAAATTTTGCAAAACGTTTGATAAAACCAGATTTTTTTCTTTACCGCATGTAGCAATACTTTGTGAATTGAGGACTTTACACATTCTCGTAATAAACATTAAAAATGGCAACGTCACACAGTAAAAACACCACACAACGAAATGCCAACAGTTCTTTATTGCACATGAAATATAGCTTTCTCCCTCAGTGTGAGAGACACATCATTCAGTATTTCTATTGGTTGCTTGTACCATATAACAGCAGACGAAAGACAGTGACCAACAATGTGACCTCCAGTAACTGCAGCCCACAGCAACAAGCATCAGGTATACAGGAAATTTATAATCTAGAAAATCATTGGAAATATGAATGCATACCAGCTTGCAGCTATGGCCATAACCTCGCTACAGGCAGCGGTATAAATATACCATAGGGCAGCTTAGTAAGTATTGTGTAAAGATACTGCCTATGTTTAACATATAGAAGCTAAAATAATGTTGGTTTTAAAAATCTGGTTACAGAACCCAAATATATCCAGCTGAAGGATTTAACAGCAGGTTCAGTGGGCAAGACCGCTGCTGCTAGACTACTCTGTAGACTGAGGCTACTTGCACACCAAGACGTTGCGTTAGGTGCCACGTTAAGGTCGCACAACGTGCACCTAACAACGTATGGTGCTGCAAGAGCCGACGGTAGAGTGAGCCGCGTTAGGCGGCTCTATTCCGATAAAGTCTCCCAGAGTGGCGCTGATTGGCCGGCGAAACCACATGACGCGGAGCGAGACACTCCGCATCACGTGGTCCCGCCGGCCAATCAGCGGCCGCCAGTGCAGTGAATATTAAGTAGCCATGTGCGCGGCTACTGTAGCTGGCTCTCCCCGCCTCCTCTCTGCCCCCTACTGCGCATGTGTAAACAGTCTAACGCGGCTATAGCCGCTCTAACGCCGTAGCACGCTGCACTTTCCGGGCAACGTGCAGCGTTACATGTAACGCAACGTGGGCTGTGTGAACAGCCCACTTGTGTTACATTGCTGTGCGTTGGGGGAGCGTTACAGGCGCACTGACGTGCGCCTGTAACGTCCCTGTGTGTAAGCAGCCAAAGGGCTCATTCACACTTGAGCGTTTTGCCACGATTTCGTCAAAACGCTCAAACGCTAGCGCTTTTTAAAAGCAATAGTGTAATGAAACCCTATGGGCGTAAAAACGTAAAACGCGTCATCTGCACCATTTTCAGGCGATTTCCCGGCGATCGCATTTCAGTGCTATAGAAGCGCTAAACATGATCGCGGCAAAATTGCCGCAGTGTTCAGTGATTTTTCCGCGTGAAATCGCGGAAAATTCACTCTTGCAAAACGCCCGCAAAAATCACCAGCGTTTTGCGTTTCTAAGTGTGAATGGGGCCTCAAGGTGCATACAAATGCAAAACCTGTTTCTGTGGGGAGGGAAGCAGGGCTGTGGAGTTGGAGTTGAGGAGTCAGAACAATTTTTGAGGAGTCTGAGTTGGAGCTTTATATCTCAGTATAAACCATTTTTCATTACATTTTTATTCCCTGGCTGGCAAAAAAAAAAATATTCCTGTCTCAGACAGATACTGCTTAAAGGGGAACTGAAGAGAGAGGTATATGGAGGCTATCATGTTTATTTCCTTTTAATCAATACAAGTTGCCGGGCAGCCCTGCTGGTCTATTTCTCTGCAGTAGTATCTGAATAAAACCAGAAACAAGCATGCAGGTAGTCTTGTCAGATCTGACGTTAAAGTCTGAACCACTGAAACACCTGATCTGCTGCATGCTTGTTCAGGGGCTATGGCTAATAGTGTTAGAGGCAGAGGATCAGCAGGGCTGCCAGTCAACTGGTATTGCTTAAAAGGAAATAAACATGACAGCCTCCCTATACCTCTCTCTTCAGTTCCCCTTTAAAGAAAGTCAAGTCTGTGAGGTTTCGAAAACTATGTGAGGTGAAGCAAGAGAAGCTGGGAGGGGGAAGCAGCCAATCTATCCCAGTTCACTCAACTCCACCTGCCTACTCCCTTTGCTACTGAGTGAAGACTATGAATGAGATGGAAATAATTCCAAATTGATAAACATTTTATATTAACTTCATGCAAATGTGTGTAGCTGAGATTTAAATGGACTAATCAGATGCCAAAACAGCTGCATCTGACTGGTCCATTTTTGAACTGCGTACATTTGCATTAAATTACCATAAACTTGGAATTATTTGCATCTCATTGACCATCTACTGCTGAGAAATGAACACTTTGTGGCCAGCACTGCAGCTGTGCAGTCTAATAGTATTTTATAATACAAATAAGATGATTAACACTTTCCACACCAAGGACAGTAAAGGCCTAATTTAGGTCAGTTTTAAGAGCTGGAGATCACACAAGACATCCCGCAAACCTGGACAAGATTTTCATTTTAATACATCCAGGCCAGGTTTTCATGATCCCTTGTTATTTGGTGCTCCTCATCTTTGCAGAACCTTAGTCAGTCAGTCATGTCCCCTACAGGTTCTCTATAAAATGACACTGATTAAGACATTCCTATGCCAGGCAATCAGGTATCTGATATGTTACAAAGATGAACAGAATGGTCTTCTTGGTGCATACAGTCCTTCATGCTCAACAAAAAAATCACCATTTCCCTATCGCAGAGCTGAGGGCAGCCTTGGTAAAACAGCCACCAATCAAAATTGCTCAGTAGTGTAAGGCCCAGTACACACCGAGCGGTTTTAGGAACGATCCGCCAGTGAACGCTTGGCTAACGCTTGGTGCACACCAGCGGTTTGAGGTTTTTAGCAAACCACAAACGTGCCTCCTGCTGCACGTTTGAGGCAGAAAAGCTTCTGCAAACCGCGAAGTATAGGAAAACCGTAAACCGCTGTGGAAAACGCTAGATCAGAGTGGTTTTCCAGGCGGTTTTGTTACAGAAGCTGTTCAGTAACAGCTTCACTGTAACAATATTTGTAATCTGCTACACAAACGCTCCCAAAACCGCTACTAGGTATGTTTAGAAAACGTCTCTAAACATGCATAGAATCGCTCTGAAATCTGCTTCAAAAACCGCTAGTGTTTTGGAGGATCTGCTAGCGGTTTTGGTGTGCACTGGGCCTTACTGGCCGCACACAATAACACTGCTATGAGTAATTCTGCAGAAATGCAGGGCATCTCATTTGATACATCAGACATTCATTTGGCATAAATTCAGTCTAAAAATATTATTACTATCCCAGGAAAATATCTGGGAAGATAAAATAAACATATCCTTTAATACATTCTAATGAACCAACCCAGATGGACAGACAATGGAGTCATCCCACAGGGCAGTGAATCATTTAATAAATATACGGTAGCTCACTAATACAGCAATACATACACTTAATGCTACAGACAGCGATATTCTTCATCCACAGGTGGAGTCGATAAAAGGGTATCTGGTATCTAACATTGTCAAAGAGGCTCCAGAAATCAAAATCTGATTTTTTGGGGGGTCAAATATTTAATCTGAGAAAGACAATGTGGAGAAGTACTCCATGGGCACGCATCACATTTGGACAAATGGTAAAGAGGTTATAGTGATGCATTTTGCAGGTTCGGTACATACACTTCTCTTCCCTTTATATCATTGAAATGTACACAAGCTGCTGTGACAGGCTCCAGGTATTACATTTTGATGTGCTTGTACATATGCATGTGTGGGCTGGTGCACACCAAGGAGGGCTTCTGAGCGCTTTTTAAAATGCTAGCGCTTTGAAAAGCGATGGGCTAATGTATTTGTACAGGATGGAGTGATGTGATTTTTTTTTCCCAAACGCGGGTCCTGTAGCATTTTGGAGGATATTCAGCCTCAATGTTAAGTATAGGAAGAGTGAAAAAGCGCTCTAAAAAAAAAAAAAAATGCTATAACAGGACGATTTTCTAAGCCTTTTTTTTTTTTTTTTTTTTTTTTTTTAAACAAAATGTTCACTTCCAGCTCTACTGTACAAATTAAAAAAAAATACTACACCAAAACGCTCCACGCATACCTAGAAAATCACTAGGCACACGCCTGGAATTGCTCTGAAGAAAAAAAAAAGTGTGTGTGTGTGTGTGTGTGTTAAGGGTCTTTGACGTGGAAGACCAGGGTTTGAATCCTGGCTGGGGTCAGTAACTATTCCGTAAGAAGTCCTTGGGTAAGACTTCCTAACACTGCAGGGTGGCCTCTTGAGTCTGCCGTTAGTGGCTGCAGCTCTTGAACGCTTTGAGTCCAACAGGAGAAAAGCGCTATCCAAATGTTAGGATTATTATATGCAGATATATAATTTCTGCTGCTATATCTAAACGCTATACGGTACCAATTTATGTTATCCTGTCTTACCGTTTGTTATGATGTGCAGGGCACATAAGAACCTCTGACCTATTTGTTTAATTTATGTATCTTTTATGCACAATTATTTAATCTTTATGCATCTTATGTGAAATTATGTACCTCTTATGCTAATCATGTTTTTATATCATTTTCTACAAAATATTTTTATTATTGTTTCATCACCAACTTACTATGTGGGTTTTCAGCGTCACTTTTGGTTTGGTTTTAAAGCAAAGCCATGAAACGCGTTGTCCTACGTGCTAAATAAAATTCTGAAACTTTTGTATATTGTGAGTTTTCTTCTTAAAGTGAACCTCCGGACTAAAAATCTACTCAGCAGCACTGAAAAGGCTTGGTGTTTCTTTAACAGTTTCACAGCATCAGAACTTTGTTTTTCTTACCAAAGCATCATTTTTACCTGCATTTTTAACTAAGCTCCACCCATCAAAGAAAAAAAAAAAGCCTGGGCTTTTTTTCCCTGATGCTGTGCAGAGCATAATGGGATTTCCTATGTTGTTATTCTTGTTGCCTAGCAGCTGGGATGGGTGATCAGGACACAGGACAGTTGGAACTGTGACTCATGCTCCCTGTCACCTCCTTTCAACCAAAAAGATGTCTGCCATCATGAAATCAAACATCTGCCTGTTCTTTTAAAACAGGGTGGGTAAGAGATTATAATACCTATCTATTTTAATTAACATAACTAATGTAACGTAATGACATTATGTTTGTTTAGGCTGGAGTTCCTCTTTAAGGTAGGATCTGATTTTTCCTAAATTAAGAGCAACCTTTTCCTGGACGTCTCCAGCTATTACCTAGTCTATCCTAATCACCCTTCGCTGGTAGAGTACTCACCACACAACCTGGTTGTGTTGTGAACTTTTTTTTGAAGCAGCAACCAAAACATATTTTCTAAAGGCCATGTGGGGACGGTTCCTCCCCACATGTTCATTAGAGTGGTTGCCATAGCAACCCACATTTGTGAGTATATTTCTATCTTCTTACCTTTACCCTATACCAGGTGATATTGCGCCATAGCAGATACCTAGTGTCCGTGTGTCTCTACTAGTACTGACCTATCTAACATAAAAGAGGCTCCAAAAAAAAAAAAAAAAAAAAAAAAAAAAAAATTCGGGATTTTTTTTGTTGGGTCAAAGATTTCATCTGAGAAAGACAATGTGGAGAAACGACATACTCCGTGAGAAGGGCGCTCAAGACATTTGGACAAATGGTAAAAAGGTTGTAATGATGCATTTTGCATGTGCGGTACTTGAAAGATCCCAAGAATAGCCATCAGAGAACAGAGCCGGGACAAGGTCCTCCAGCACCCAAGGCTGAGACACTAAAGTGCGCCCCTCCATCCCTCCGACCTCAGCTGTCACACACTGATTGCTAATTAGACTAAGAGGGCCACAGGGCCCACAACCTGCCCGACACCTTAATATCTAGTTATCTGGCTTGCAGTCTCTGCTATGTATCCCTTTTTCTTATTTCTTTCTGCTTAATACACAATTAGGAATGACAGCTGAATGAATTGTGCGCCCCCTCCTGCCTCGGCCCGGCCCTGTCAGAGAATGAGATTATAGATAGGTGGGCTGTAGGAAGGTTAGGTGAGGTGCTGCTCAAAACAGGACAATGAAGACCAAGAACTGAAAGAAATACAGAGAGTGTGCACACTCAATGCAAAAAAATCGATCAGGCTAAAAAAACTCCACTGGTGGGCAAGTCTCACCTCCTCTGATGGTGGTTTGCCTTAGGAAACATGAGTCTCACTCCCTTGAAAAATGCATTCAAACATTAAAGCACTCCCTTAATCACCACCACTCTGCTGGTATCACTTTCTGAGCTCCCTGTTCTGACACCAGCTGAGCCACACTCCCTGCAGGCATCCACTGCAGCACACACTGATACCGCAGTGTCCACCCAGCCTCAGTTCTGAGGAACAGGAACAGTTTTGCAGCAGCTACCAGAGACGTTGTCCCCCGTCACAGTGGGACAAAGCACATTAGCTGGTTCACCCATACGAGTACACGAGCCATGAGAAGAGGGTAGATCTGTCCACCAATGGAGCGATTGTTGTACTGAGTGTGCGCTTTCGTTGTCATTATTTCAGTAATTATATATTTGGGATGTGAGGAGGCCAGGTAGGTTAAGACTGAGTTGAAGACCACGATGGTGTAACCTTTGCACATCAGCCCAGTTAGCTCATACAAGATAGTGAATGACCTGATCAAATGTGATTTCTCACCCTTGGTGGATATTTTGGTCCTCTGATGAAGTCAGTCTTTGACAACAAAACACACCCAGACATCATTATTGTTCTTCCAAGTCTACCATTTACAGTTTAAAGAGTACTGTTCTCTGCACCAAATAATCAAGAATACATTACTTCAGTTACGTTGTATTTATTGAAGGGTTTCCTATTGTCCTGTGTCTTATTTTGTTTCACAACCCAAGTTGATTTGTTAGAATGTTTTAGGGTACATTATGCAGTCCCAAGAATTGCAACGATAATTATGTTTACGTGCAATTTATGCCAAATTTTGTCTGATTTATCTATTGTATTAATTATATGAGCTACAAGACTTCATAAGCATTTCTGGAAACTTGATTATCTGAGAGGAAGGAGCAAGTTGCACAAGCATAGTAGCTTTCGGTGCCACCAACCCCCATGACATGACAGTAAGTCACACTAACAAAATGGCTGCCGTCACAACCAGTACACTCAATGATCCAGTAAAAAACACTTCCATCTCATAATTATTCAGCAATGTCCAATCAAACCACAATATCTTTCTTTTAGTTCTAAAATCTGCACAATCATTCATAGCACTTTATATCTCGCTATAATTTCAGGTCACATGATCTGCTCTGGTAGCAGCGCTACTATTCAGGGATCTGGGACAGGCAAAGCTGACAGTGATTGATGCATCAGCCAAGCATACAGGTGGGTGGGGCAAAACTACCCTGCCCAATCATATGGTTATACTAGGAGTTAAGTCTCTTGGAGAGGAAGCAGAGGGCTGTAGAGAGATTCACAAGCTGGGATCCTAATATTTATTACAATTATGCTGATGCTGCAAAAGCACCTTCGAAGCATTCCTGTATTACTTACATTGGAGTTTAGCTTCCATTTATAACAGGACAGTATGTGGAGAAACAGGTGTGCTCTTACTAGTTTTCTTATCTTTAAGGGGAACTCCACACATTAATACAGGATGGCATTGAGGGTGGTGCATTGTCTGCACAACATTCATGTTCACTTTGAGGCTTTCTCGGTATCGCCATTTCTCCACCACTCTCACGGCAATAAGTAAGACATAATGATGAGTAACTGCCATACACTGGACCTTTAAAGTAGAGTACTTGGCATGACTTTGGGGTGAAAAAGTGGTAGTCCCCCTCCTCAGTAAAGTTTCCTAAGGTCCCACTTTTCCTTATAAGGTCTTCGTGTCTTGTTTAGTGTCACTGCCTCAATGTTGGAGGTTTTCATCCAAGATGGCCATCAGCCTGGGCCCTTCCAACACTTGGCTCTTTGGGGCAGTTTGATTGACAGGGCCACTGTTCAGTCACGAGAATGGGGCAAAATGGACAGAGACACACAATGTAGAGCAGTGATGGCTAACCTTGGCTGTGACAAAACTACAAATCCCATCATGCCTCTACCTCCCCAAGTTATGCTTAGAGCTGTCAGAGTATTGCAATGCCTCATGGGACTTGTAGTTCCATCACAGCCGGAGTGCCAAGGTTAGCCATCACTGCTGTAGAGACTGGAGTACAAAGGGCCTAGAAGAGGAGAGGAGCAGCAGAGATTACAGATAGCCTTTCTATGGAGGTTAACTTTTGTTTGGAAGTCCACTATAAAAACAGTTCCACATGTGTGCACTTGGCAGTGCCCTTATTAAAAACAGAAAACAAACTTGTCAGTCACCAATGAAGCAGAACTGTCCAAGTCCTGGCTGGGAACACTATGATCCAGGACACAGTGCCTGCTCAGAAATAATTACCACTCTACTAGGAAGTGCAAATACTTAAGAGCCATTCAAAGAATAAGTATACTTTGTTGCAGAGTTTTCTTATCTTTGTGGTTTGTGCTAAAAACAATTTTAGCCTCACCTGGGCACTGCCAATTGCTTGGAACACTCTGGCCAATCTTCTCAAAATAACTAGCAGCTGAATCACTCATTGGGCTTGATTCACAAAGCGGTAACCCAGTTAAAGACTTTAGGCATGATAACCATTTTTATCATGCCTAAACTCAGTTTAGGCATGATAAGTTTAGGCGTGATAAGTTTAGGCGTGATAAGTTTAGGCGTGATAAGTTTAGGCGTGATAAGTTTAGGCGTGATAAGTTTAGGCGTGATAAGTTTAGGCGTGATAAGTTTAGATAAGGTTATTATGCGTGCAAAGTCCCGCACGCAAAGCAGCGCCATTAAAAACTCTATGCAAAGTGCACCAGACTTTGCTAGCGCAAAACTTTTGATCAGCTGTGCACTGCGGTGCTAACCCAGTTGGTGCTTAAACTTATCACGCCTAAAAACTTATCACACCTAAACTTATCATGCCTAAACTTATCACACCTAAACTTATCACACCTAAACAGAGTTTAGGCGTGATAAAGAGCTTTTCACCACGGTGCTAACTGTTAGCACCGCTTTGTGAATCAGGCCCATTAAGTCCATTTTACTTACTGGTGTTGCAGAGAGAAGTGGGCGATTTAATACAGTATGTTCTATTACTGTTTGTCCTTTGTTAGGGGTTCATTAACGTACATACAATACCTAGAAAGTTTTTGTTGACTGAAACAATAATTCAGCTGTCAGTTTTATGTGTGTACAGACATCCCTCAGCCTATTGCTTTGTCCCTGCATTCTGTGGACCGTCTCCTCCACCCCATAGGAAAGCATTGCTGGATGGAGGCAAGCTTGTGTGACTTTCACTGGGTGCTGCAGACCATCAGCCACAAGAAATAATATTTCAGCCTCCATAAGCCTTCAATCTACCTTAAATAGAGGAAGTTGTGAGTTCAGGATCACTTTAAGGGAACAAGTATACCTGAGGTATTTATGCTGGCCTACATTTGCATATTTAAGTTTTTAACCTAGTCCTGTCCAGCAAGGAGTGGAGGAATCATCTGTCTAGGGTGCTGTCCTGGAGATGACCCTAGGAAACATTCCTTGTGAAGTGGGGAGATGTTAGAATCACAGGACATCAGCTTTAACACTAAAGAGGCCCATACACCTAGCTATTTTCCTGCCGATATACAGCAGATTTGAGCACTGATCAAATCTGCTGTGAAATCGTTGAGCAAACTTTGACCGAACGATCGATTTCCGACCGAAATCAATAGTTCCCGTCCCTGTCCGTGCGGAAGATTTCGCTCGACCGCCGGCATGTCGGGAGTGCATCGATAGCAGCGTTCGAATGTCCGACGCCATACATTACTTGTTCCGCCGACGCGTGTCCCCGCTGCTCCTTCTCCGGCAGGCTTCACTTCTTCCTGTTCCAGCAGGAAGTTTAAACAGTAGAGCGCCCTCTACTGTTTAAACTTCACCGGACAGGAAGTGAAGCTGGAGCCCTGGCGCCAAGTGCAGAGAAGAAGACAGCGGAGACCGGGGACACACACTGGCCGGATCAGGTAATGTATGCAGAGGGGGCATCAGCAGCTTCACAGATGGTGATCAGTTTCATGCTGAAATCGATTCACAATCTGTTTGCAGTAAAGGCAGCCATACGATCCCTCTCTGATCAGATTCGATCAGAGAGGGATCTATCTGTTGGTCAATCTGATGGCAAATCAACCAGTGTATGGCCACCTTAAAGCCACAAAGCTCCAAGGAGGTCCCAGAGAAAAAGGAAGTCAGGGAAAACATCCCAAACCGCAATAAAACCCTCCCAAAGACAGTTGCAAACTCTTTTCCAAGCTAATTGTTGGGACGAGACTGGTGGGGGGAGACCTGGGCCCATATGCAATTAACTTTTTCTCCTGAGGTTTTCCCTAAGTTATATTTTCAAACATGTCAATAAAATGCCTTTTACCGTATATACTCAAATATAAGTTGACCTCATGTATAAGTCGACTCCAATATTCAACCCCTTATGCTGGAATTTTTTCTTGATTCAAGTATAAGTCTACCCAGCAAAGTTAATGGCTGCACTTAGTACCAGGAAGAATTAACAGCTGCATTGGCACCCTGGAGGGGTTAATGACTGCACTGCATACAGTACTGCAGCCATTAACCCCTCCTGTCTCTTAACTGCAGCCAATAACTCCTCCAGGCCCCCAAGTACAGCAATTATCCACTTCCCTTCCTACAGCCCAGAATTCCCCCTGCCCCTTTCCTTGTTAATTGTTGTGGCCAGAACTTTCAGACCTGCACTTTCTTGTCATTTCCTTTATCCAGAAAGTGTCACTTACCACAGGGTAAATTGCTGCAAATGGGAATGTCGGTAATAGTACATACATTACTCAGTGTGTTCAGTGTTGCATGTGACTCGTGTACAAGTCGACCCCTATACTTTTATTTAGCGAGTCAGACCAAAATGTCTAGACTTATACTCACGTATATAGGGTAAATCACCAGGAAGCAAGACATTTTGTAAAATAGCTTTGATAGCACTTTTACACCTACTTTTTGGTACTTTTACAATTGCAAAGTGCTGAAAAGTTATTCTAAATAGAATGTGAAAAAATTATCACCTAGGAGAAAACTCAGGAAAAAAAAGTGAATTGAACATTGGGCCTTAACAGCTACAAGTTGGGGGCTACCATAGGCCTCTTAGCAGATCAGAGCAAGCCAATAAGAGAAGATTTTTTTCCCCCTTGCTTTATCTTTAGCAAGTTTTTTTTCCACAATTTCATTTTTTAGCAGTATTCCGCTTTGCAGAATGCAAGCGCCTGGTAAAGATAGTCACCATAGTTACCAGGCTGAACAGCGAGTGCGCCGTAACCTTGTTAATAGCAGTAAGTACTGATCAGCACCGCAGAACTTCCCACACCGAATGAAGATCTGAATGTTCAGGTCGCATGAAATTGGCAGGAGTAGCTGTCACTCATGCGCTGCTGTAGACAGCAACTACTGCAGCTCTTCAGGCTTCTATTGCCTGAGTCATAGCCAGCAGCTCAATAGGGGAGACTTTAGCACACAAGGATGAATGGAGGCTTCTTAAAAGTAGTAGTGTACTTACAATACAACCTTGGACGTTTTGGAGTAAAGGAGTTTTACTCATATGGGGCCTCCTCAAGTCCTTTGTAGTCCATCTGCTTCCTCACCACCCTCCCTTGTGCCACTGGGAAGACCATGATCCAGTTGGGTTGTACCAGCCACATTCGCTTCCAGATAATGCTCTCGTGTCTGGGAGCATTATGTGCAAGCGCAGTTACAGTATTAATGGCTATGGGAACACAATCGGTGGGTACGAGCTGCCGGGACCGCACTAGTGCAGTAGTCCATGACTCAGACGAGTTGGCTGACAGTGGCACAAATGAGAGAATCGGGAGGATGGTGATGGAGCTGATGGACTACAGGGAGCTGGAGGAAGCCCCCGGTAAGTAAAAATGTTTTGCATAACTTTATCTCAGGTACATTTTAAACTTAAGTTTGCTTAAAATAAAGTTCCAATTGGTGTTGACATGTTCGGAACAATGCACTGCTCTCTGTCGCATTCCAGCTCTCACACACTTCCTCCTTCGCAATGAACTATGGGAGAGCTGGAAGGTGATGTGGAGTGCAGTGGTCAGTGGTGGCAACAAGAGTAAGTGAAGACCCCATGACGTGGTAAGTATGTGCAGTAAAAATTCAGGTTTGTGAGAATTGGGAATGAGGTTCCGAATTCAAATATTTGAACATAACAATACTGATCCTGCATCACTCATATTACCTTGCTGTTAAAATACAAGCTTGACACTGCCGTTAACGCTACAAAAACGAGTCATCACTAGTCAAAACTCATATGTACTCCTTATTTCCAGAAGTAAGCACCACATAAATAGAGGCATAATAAGTGCAGATAGTCAATTTACAACTGTGGAACCAGTAGGAACAGTTCCCAAGCTACAGCTACTTTCCTATTAGAATTAACAAAAATAGGTACAGTAATCGCTTACATTGTACATGCTAGGTTTGATGTCTCAGTATCTTAAAGGGAACCCCAGGTGGGAGTGATATGGAACCTAACCCTGAACAAGCATGCAGATCGGATGTCTATGACAAATCTGACAAGATTAGCTGCATGCTTATTTCAGGTGTGTGATTTAAACCCGACTGACCATAAAGATCAGCAGGACTGCGAGACAAGTGGTATTGTTTAACCACTTCAGCCTTCAGTCTTTTCACTTTATGCATCTGAGCAATTTTCACCTCCCATTCATTAGCCTATAACTTTATCACTACTTATCCCAATTAACTGATCTATATCTTGTTTTTTCCGCCACCAATTAGGCTTTCTTTGGGGGGTACATTTTGCTAAGAGCCACTTTACTGTAAATGCATTTTAACAGGAAGAATAAGAAAAAAAAAAACGGAAAAAAATTTATTATTTCTCTTTTCAGCCATTATAGTTTTAAAATAATACATGCCTCCATAATTAAAACTCACGTATTGTATTTACCCATATGTCCCGGTTATTACACCGTTAAAATTATGTCCCTATCACCATGTATGGCGACAATATTTTATTTGGAAATAAAGGTGCATTTTTTCCGTTTTGCATCTATCACTATATACAAGTTTAAAATAAAAAATAGAAATATTTCATCTTTACATTTATATTTAAAAAGTTTAGACCCTTAGGTAAATATTTACATGTTTTTTTTTATTGTAATGTCTATTTTTTTTTTTTTTTTTGTATTAAACATTTTATTTTGGTATTTTTGGGAGGGTGGGATGTAAACCATAGTTTTATAATGTAAATGTGTCTTCCGAGTTTTATTTTTTTCACTTTTAGTTGTAGTTTGTTTACATGAGTTTGTTTACATGACGTCACTCTAAGCGTAACACACGCTTAGATCGACGCATGGGGTACGTTACAGCCAGAAAAAGCGAAGCTTCCGAGAGAAGCTGTCGCTTTTTCAGCGGGGGAGAGGAATCAGTGATCGGGCACCATAGCCCGATTCACTGATTGCCAGGCTAACGAACCGCGGCCGGGAGCGCGCATACATGCGCGTACATGGCCTCCTGGGCGTAGCTAGTACGTCCAGGAGGACAAAGTAGTTAAACGGAAATAAATATGGCAGCCTCCATAGGTCTCACACCTCGGGTCCCCTTTAAAAAAAATAAAATAAAAGCAAGTACATTGCATTATTGCTTAGGGCCCAATTTTAAGCAAACTTAAGTATGCACCCACTTTAAGGGCCAGTGCACACCAAAAACCTCTAGCTGATCCACAAAATGCTAGAGGTTTTGTAAGCAGATTTTCAGAGCGATTCTAGGCATGTTTGGAGAGATTTTCTAAACATGCCTAGCGTTTTTTGGAGCGTTTTTGTGTAGCAGATTACACATATTGTTACAGTAAAAGCTGTTACTGAACAGCTTCTGTAACAAAAACGCTTGGAAAACCACCCTGATCTAGCGTTTTTCAGAGCAGTTTTCCACTTTCCTATATGTTAGCATTGAGGCAGAAACACCTCAAAAATCTAAAAAATGCTGCAGCCCCCGAGTTTGCGCTTGTGGAAAAAAAAACGCTCGTGTGCAATACATTAACCAAGCAGTTTTCAAACCGCTAGCGTTTTTAAAAACACCCCAGAACCGCTCTGGTGTGCACCAGCCCTAAGATACATATCACATACCCAGCTTTAATGCTATAATTAACACATGCCAATCTATACCCAATAGGTTTTCATAATTCACCTCAGCAGTCTGTCCAATCTGGTCATTTGCAGTCCTCTAAGGCAAGCAGTGAAAAACAGCTACATGCGTTTCTGCGCGCACTACTCTAGATGGCGCCGCATACAACAGTAGTGACGATTATGACACACCATGAAGGCGATGAAGTCACAATGATAAATTACATGGAGGAACCGTTCTCCTCTTGGTCCGTGATAACGTACAATCTCACAGCTTCAACAGGAAAGTGAGACGACTCCAAAAGCAACCGATGTGCTACATTTTTTTAAAAAAGAAAGTACCCCCTTTTTTATTATTCAAGATGGGAGTTAATATGGCATTTTCAATGATGTCCTTAGATCCCAATATTTTATGAAAACAAGATGATCATTCTCGTCGATTTCCTTTTGCGACTGAGGAACGGGAGCAGAATAGGTCCCATCCAAGCCAAGCAACGGAGTGTAAGAGATGAAGCAACAGAAGAACCTTTTGTGTGGATTACTAAAATTCACCCTCTCCTGGTGGACTAAAAAATAAAATAGAAAAAAAGAATTAAAAATACAAATATCCCTTTTTAATGGCAGGGTGTAAACCCCGTTTCCCTGACGAGCCATTTTTTACTATCCCAGTTTGTAATCGAGCTGTAATACTTTGGTGCATGATTAGAAACAGTCGATGAAGGAATCAGGTCAGCTCAGAACGTGACCTTTCAACTTGTGTCACATGAGCAGCGCATCAGCAACTAGAGGCTACAGCTTCAGCTTTCCGGATAGGATCTTTTTATATACTTCATCGTCCAATCGGATGTACTTTCCTTGCTGGGAATCCAGAACGTACAAGGCATCTTTTACCACTTGGGGGTCAAAGCCCTCTTTCCTCATTTCTGTTTTCTGGAATTTATAAGTCCCTGGTAGGATTGGGAAAGGGAGAAGAAATGTTAGGAATAGTGTTGCCTTGAACACAAAGCACATAATAAAGCCCCAAGTTCAGACATGATGAAACAAATCAAGTTTTAAAAGTTTTGAAAAAAAATAGTTATGCAGGTACCCCTTTACTCCTCAGAAACCCATAGCTGCATACCAGCACCATGTCACAGAATGCTGCTCAGCAACCACCGATCCATTCACAGGATGCTGTTCAGCAACCACTGCTCCGTCACAGGATGCTGCTCAGCAACTAGTGTTGCCTGGATCATGAACGATTCGGATCTTTGATCCGAATCTATTTTGTGAGTCGAATCATCCGAATCATCAAAATGAGTGATTCGGATCGCAAAAGGGGCGGGGCCAGGAGCGACACGCCCCCTCAGCAGGCAGCGGGGTCCTGGAAGCAGAGCAGAGATGGATCGCTCTGTTGAAGGGGAGCCAGCCTTGCAGGGACAGGTAGATGAGAGAGAGAGGGGACATGGGTGCCACTGCCAGATATGTGTAGAGCACACATACTGGCTTTAACGTGCTGCTCATTACAGGCTGTCTGTTCCATATTTGTGCACAGTGAACACATTGGAAGCTTTTGGCTCAGCTCAGCACAGCTCAGTAACTTTGCAGGCACTGTGATTGCTGTGCAATATGATCCTCCTGCACTTCTCTAAACAGCTGCACTTCACTTCTGGGAATGCTTTGGGGAATGCTTTCTTTCACTGTGCGACGTTTGCATTCAAAGTACACAGATGAGCATATAGGTGAAATACATGTAAAGCATATGATTGCAGCATGTGGGTATTGTGTGCAAACATTTCTGCTCTCTGCTCGTCCCTCCTCCCTTCTCTGTCCACTCCCTGCCCTCTGTCCATCTTCTCCCCTTCTCTGTGTGTCCATCCCCCTCCCCTTCTCCTGTCCACAGCAGGGAAAGACCTGTCCTGCTATTCATTTCACCCCCGAATGCTTCAGTAGTAAAATGATCCGAGATTCGGATCAAAGATCCGGATCTTTTCAATGATCCGATTCGAATCATCCGGCTCATTGAAAAGATCCGAACTTCCCATCTCTATCAGCATCCACCGCCCAGTCAGAGGATGCTGCTCAGCATCCACCGCCCAGTCAGAGGATGCTGCTCAGCATCCACCGCCCAGTCAGAGGATGCTGCTCAGCATCCACCGCCCAGTCAGAGGATGCTGCTCAGCATCCACCGCCCAGTCAGAGGATGCTGCTCAGCATCCACCGCCCAGTCAGAGGATGCTGCTCAGCATCCACCGCCCAGTCAGAGGATGCTGCTCAGCAACCACCGCCCAGTCAGAGGATGCTGCTCAGCAACCACCGCCCAGTCAGAGGATGCTGCTCAGCAACCACCGCCCAGTCAGAGGATGCTGCTCAGCAACCACCGCCCAGTCAGAGGATGCTGCTCAGCAACCACCGCCCAGTCAGAGGATGCTGCTCAGCAACCACCGCCCAGTCAGAGGATGCTGCTCAGCAACCACCGCCCAGTCAGAGGATGCTGCTCAGCAACCACCGCCCAGTCAGAGGATGCTGCTCAGCAACCACCGCCCAGTCAGAGGATGCTGCTCAGCAACCACCGCCCAGTCAGAGGATGCTGCTCAGCAACCACCGCCCAGTCAGAGGATGCTGCTCAGCAACCACCGCCCAGTCAGAGGATGCTGCTCAGCAACTACCGCCCAGTCAGAGGATGCTGCTCAGCAACCACCGCCCAGTCAGAGGATGCTGCTCAGCAACCACCGCCCAGTCAGAGGATGCTGCTCAGCAACCACCGCCCAGTCAGAGGATGCTGCTCAGCAACCACCGCCCAGTCAGCGGATGCTGCTCAGCAACCACCGCCCAGTCAGAGGATGCTGCTCAGCAACCAATGCCTGTGAGTTTCTGCCTTATGGGAATTGGGGGGAAAAAAAAGTGTGTCCATTTTTACAGCAAACCCAAGCTTTAGTAATTATTTACATTATTACAGCAAGAATGATTTAGAAACATTAGTAACCTGCTGACACCAGGATTATCAGACTGCTTACCTGTTTTATTCACTTCAGGCAGCAATCTGAGGAAGACGGGGTGTGCATACCCAGGTAGCAACTTTTTAAGGTCTCGGGCGAACTTTTCCAAGTCACTCTTGTGGTCAGGGTCAGCAATGGCTGCCATTCCCGCTTTCCCCTCCGTTCCTAGGAAAGACCAGTGAGAGTTAAGCGTTACTTATTGGCCAGGACAATGTATGTAGACATACAGAGCATGGCATCAGTTGGGAGGGATTACCTGGCACCTCCACTCCATAGACCACCACATCAGCCTGTCCAAGGAGTTTACTGAGTATTCCTTCCACTTCTGTGGTGGACACATTCTCTCCCTTCCACCGGAATGTGTCTCCCGTCCTGTCCTTGAAATACATATAACCGTATTCATCCATTACCAGCACATCACCTGCAGAAGAAGGCCAGTCTGGATTTATCATTGGAATAACTAGCAAGCATAGACCATTTGTAACGAAAATGGGTAAAAGGTGAATATTCATAATTACTAGCAAGAACAAGCCACTAGCACCAAACTTTTTTGAATGTTTCTTAGGTAAATACTACATGGATGGCGGAAGTATAAAAATAATAATATGTACGTGTATGTGTGTATGTACGTGTATGTACGTGTATGTACGTGTGTACGTGTATGTACGTGTATACGTGTATGTACGTGTGTACGTGTATGTACGTGTGTACGTGTATGTACGTGTGTACGTGTGTACGTGTATGTACGTGTGTACGTGTATGTACGTGTGTACGTGTATGTGTACGTATGTGTGTACGTGTATGTGTACGTGTATGTGTGTGTACGTGTATGTGTACGTGTGTACGTACGTGTGTACATACGTGTGTGTGTACGTGTATGTGTGTGTACGTGTACGTGTGTGTACGTGTACGTGTGTACGTGTACGTGTGTATGTGTACGTGTGTATGTGTACGTGTGTATGTGTACGTGTACGTGTGTATGTGTACGTGTACGTGTGTATGTGTACGTGTACGTGTGTACGTGTACGTGTGTGTGTACGTGTACGTGTGTGTGTACGTGTACGTGTGTGTGTACGTGTACGTGTGTACATGTATGTGTGTATGTGTGTACGTGTACACGTGTACGTGTGTGTGTGTGTATGTGTGTGCGTACGTGTGTGCGTGTGCGTACGTGTGTACGTGTGTGTGCGTGCGTACGTGTGTGTGCGTGCGTACGTGTGTGTGTGTGCGTACGTGTGTGTGTGTGCGTACGTGTGTGTGTGTGCGTACGTGTGTGTGTGCGTACGTGTGTGTGTGCGTACGTGTGTGTGCGCACGTGTGTGTGTACGTGTGTGTGTGCGTACGTGTGTGTCCATATGAAACTGGATGCTGGAAGGTCGCTCTCCTGGATGACTCTGTAGTGGAGGGGTTACAAAGTGTACTACCTCCTGAGGAGGTCGAAGACTGAACTGTAAAAAAGTTAGGTTGAGGCCCCCAATGTAGGAAATGAACAAGTGTGTACGTGTGCATGTACGTGTGTGTGTACGTGTGTGTGTGTATGTGTGTACGTGTGTACGTGTGTATGTACGTGTGTGTGTGTGTGTGTGTACGTGTGTATGTACGTGTGTGTGTGTGTGTATGTGTGTACGTGTGTATGTACGTGTGTGTGTGTGTGTATGTGTGTACGTGTGTATGTACGTGTGTGTGTGTGTATGTGTGTACGTGTGTATGTACGTGTGTGTGTGTGTGTGTGTGTGTATGTGTGTACGTGTGTACGTGTGTATGTACGTGTGTGTGTGTGTATGTGTGTACGTGTGTGTGTGTATGTGTGTACGTGTGTGTGTACGTGTGTGTGTGTATGTGTGTACGTGTGTGTGTACGTGTGTGTGTGTATGTGTGTACGTGTGTGTGTACGTGTGTGTGTACGTGTGTGTGTGTGTATGTGTGTACGTGTGTGTGTACGTGTGTGTGTGTGTGTATGTGTGTACGTGTGTGTGTACGTGTGTGTACGTGTGTGTGTGTGTATGTGTGTACGTGTGTGTGTACGTGTGTGTGTATGTGTGTACGTGTGTGTGTGTGTATGTGTGTACGTGTGTGTGTACGTGTGTGTGTGTGTACGTGTGTGTGTGTACGTGTACGTGTGTGTGTACGTGTGTGTGTACGTGTGTGTGTGTGTACGTGTGTGTGTGTGTACGTGTACGTGTGTGTGTGTACGTGTACGTGTGTGTGTGTACGTGTGTGTGTGTGTGTGTGTACGTGTACGTGTACGTGTACGTGTGTGTGTACGTGTGTGTGTACGTGTACGTGTACGTGTACGTGTACGTGTGTGTACGTGTGTGTGTACGTGTACGTGTGTACGTGTACGTGTGTACGTGTACGTGTGTACGTGTACGTGTGTACGTGTATGTGCGTACGCACGTGTATGTGCGTACGCACGTGTATGTGCGTACGCACGTGTATGTGCGTACGCACGTGTATGTGCGTACGCACGTGTATGTGCGTACGCACGTGTACGTGCGTACGCGCGTGCGTGTCTGTACGTGCGTGCGTGTCTGTACGTGCGTGCCTGTACGTGCGTGCGTGCCTGTACGTGCGTGCGTGCCTGTACGTGCGTGCGTGTCTGTACGTGCGTGCGTGTCTGTACGTGCGTACGTGTCTGTACGTGCGTACGTGTCTGTACGTGTCTGTACGTGTCTGTACGTGTGTACGTGTCTGTACGTGTGTACGTGTCTGTACGTGTCTGTACGTGTGTGTACGTGTCTGTACGTACGTGTGTGTGCGTACGTACGTGTGTGCGTACGTACGTGTGTGCGTGCGTACGTACGTGTGTGCGTACGTACGTGTGTGCGTGCGTACGTACGTGCGTGCGTACGTACGTGTGTGCGTACGTACGTGTGTGCGTGCGTACGTGCGTGCGTACGTGCGTGCGTACGTACGTGCGTGCGTGCGTACGTGCGTGCGTGCGTACGTACGTGCGCGCGCACGTGCGTGCGTACCCGTGTGTGTGTGTACGTGTGTATGCGTACGTGTGTACGTGTGTGTGTGTACGTGTGTATGCGTACGTGTGTGCGTGTGTACGTGTGTACGTACGTGTACGTGTGTGTACGTACGTACGTACGTACGTACGTACGTACGTACGTACGTACGTGTGTGCGTACGTGCTTACGTACGTGCGTGCGTACTGCGTGCGTACGTACGTACGTACGTGCGTGCGTACTGCGTGCGTACGTACGTACGTGCGTGCGTACTGCGTGCGTACGTACGTACGTACGTGCGTGCGTACGTACGTGCGTGCGTACGTACGTACGTGTGTGTACACGTGTACGTACTTTGTTACGTACTTTTTTTTCACACAAAACCGGTTTGACAACGAGTTTCACGGGTGCTTGCCCACTTCCTCAGGTCAATTTAAAAATAGTTGTGTCTGAATATCAAAGCAGCAGTGAACATGAGCACCTCTGATCAGAGGCGCTCACATTCACTGCTGCTTTGAGATTCAGACAACTCTTCTTTAATTGACCTGAGGAACAGCAAGTCCCCATGAAATGCCTTGTCATACCCATTTTGTGTAAATAAAACATTTCCTTACCATGCTGGTGTCATCATCTGGAGAGGTAAGAGATTGCCTCTTCATATATTTATTTTTATAGACAAACTGCACACAGCTCTAGGTCCACTTCCTACATTCGGCACCTCCACACAACTTTTTTACAGTTCATGTGAATGTAGGCTCATTTTATTGATATACATCTGTACTGAATTTTACTGTGGAACTTCTTAAACACTGGGATATTTGCACTCTTGTCTGTGTATTGCTGGGTCCACTTATAAACGAGACACATTTATAGAACACTCGAAAAGTGATGTGGATATTTATTGGATATTGAACTGTGGGAACATCAGATCCTTGTTGGAAGTACTAGGAAATGTACAATTGGAGAAATATGTGCAATTGGAAGGATACGTGTGCAATTAGAGAAAATGACATATGTGCAATAGCACTGAGGTACTGTATTGAATATTTTACTTGGAGCGAGATCTAGAACCATTGGTGGCTGTGCACACCCTTTGCATATAGGCCCTAACTTGTAAACTTTGAGTATAGACAAAAGGGAAACCAAGAGGCCACAATGGTGCAGTATGTTAAAAGTAAAAGGTCAACATTTTTAGTGAACAGAGGTGCTTGGCATGTTATGGACATGTTCTAGCTACTCCAATATGTGCCTGATGAAGCAGGATTGCACCTGCGAAACATGTTGCATTGTGTTGTATTCTAAAAAAGCAAATTGTTGACGAAGATCAACATAATTGAGCCTACTTTTGGGGATATAAGTCCACCACTACCTTTCTAAACA
Organism: Hyperolius riggenbachi; assembly: GCF_040937935.1. Classification (NCBI taxonomy): domain Eukaryota; kingdom Metazoa; phylum Chordata; class Amphibia; order Anura; family Hyperoliidae; genus Hyperolius; species Hyperolius riggenbachi. Next base: position 249,589,123 of record NC_090653.1, read on the forward strand.
TATTTTATCCTTTTGTTGGCATCTCTGTTTCTACACTCAACCTTTGTGTACAGACTGTACTCACAAAACCACCACAGCCCTTCTTGACCTGCACGATAATTAGTAGACAGTTGCATTGCTGTACATGAAGAGATGGCATGCTTCTGCCCCCCAGACAGTGCAAGCACTTTCACCGCAGAACATAAGAGTACGCTACCCGTTCTGGCATAGTGTGAACCGAAACCGAATGTGGTGAATGCCAGAGGCAGCAATGGAGAACAGCCGTACTATGTAAAACATGCTCTTCATCACTTTTGCTGCAGATCTCCACTTTAATTGTGGTAAGCAGCCCCAACTTACATGTGGGCCTCTTACTTTTACTAATACAAAGTGAATGAAGCACCAATTTAGGCGAATTACGGTACTTGCAATTAAGCATAGCTCACCAGTGAACAAATATGATTGCATGTGTAAATGATGATGCTATAAATACTGATCATATATTAACAAGTGGGGAACACGGAAAATAATTATAAGTGGCAACTGAGAAAGAGGTAATCCAGGAGCAACTTCGCCATTCCAGTTTTCAATAAAACATCCAAAAACTTTAATGCAATTCTTCCAGTAAAATAGTTACAATGGGTAATACGGTCTCGAAAAAGCCCTCATAGAGGGGCGAAACGATCGTCGACCAGCCTCCGCACCACCTTCACTACCTCTTGTTGATAAGTATTGCTTTTTGATGTCCTTTACCCATTGTAACTATTTTACTGGAAGAATTGCATTAAAGTTTTTGGATGTTTTATTGAAAACTGGAATGGCGAAGTTGCTCCTGGATTACCTCTTTCTCAGTTGCCACTTATGATCTATAGCTATTTTTCATCCGGATGTTGCACCGCTGTAATATGATGTATTGGGATGTTTAGGGCATAGGTGTGCACTCGCTCTGTTATCTTGAACTGTTTAATCGAAAATAATTATAAACCGGCCACTTTCAGCAGATCCCATAAAAACAAGAAGCTGAAAAGACGCCTGTTCTCTTCTGGGAGAAAACACGTGAAGGGTTACCGGAAAGATAGGCCATGTCGCCATGCTTGAATACATTGTTTGCCATCTTCTTGTTGGTGGCCGTCTCGTTCACGTAACCGTCAAATCTTCGTAGTGGGTCTGACTGGATAATACGTCCCACCAGCTGCCCTGGCTCTCCTATGAGAAGAGAAACACGCAAGTTAAGACTTCCTTTCAGAAAAGCTGCCATCACAGTACACCAAATTTCTTCATGTGTCATGCAGGCATATAGCTCTACAAGAAACCTGAGGCCAAATGAGTATGTAAAAAACCATTGGAGACCCATTTGAAATAAATAAATAAGAGGGAGCAAGAAGCAGCAGGCAGAGGACGGGAAAGCTGCTTTGCGCAGCCTTATAGTCTGAATGTTTTTGGAAATGTAGTTTAAATAGCTTTAGGACCTGAGTACACTTCGGTCTGATCAGACTAGCTGCGGTTACACTTCATTTTTAAAAGCACATTCTCAATCAAGTGAGAATTGCTGCAAAATCTATTCTCATTCAAGTGAAGAGAACACGCTTTTAATAACCACTTCGCTACGGAGGTGGTTTTCACAATTCAGCGCAGCACTAATTACTTAGGCAATAACTATTACTATAGAAGTAGTAGAAGACAAAAACACAGGAGATCCGGGAGCCCAATTTGGTGCAATACGTTAATATGTACGAAAGAAATTTCATACAAACAGTAGGTATTATACTCACAAGAGTAGGTTGCTGAAAGAGGCAACCATTAGTTTTCGCAGGTGGGGAAATACCGTCCCCACTCGGCCTTTTATTCCTTTTTTGGTCACTGCTCCTAAAAAGGCAGATCCGTCAGAGATTTTCTAACGTTGATCCACCCCTAAAATCAAGGGGTACTAATTGGTTTTTGGATACGGTAGTAGGCGCCCGGTAAGGAAATTATAATCTAAATAGTTCTATATGGTAGGCACAACATTAGGTAGAAAAAAATGGTGTGATCCTACCTTCTAGATGTCCCTTGCGGGAAAAATACAGATTGAGATGTATACTTATATAGTCAGGTTTTATTTGGGGCACAGACAACGCGTTTCACGGTCAAAACCGCTTCCTCAGGTCAATTGAAGTGCCTTTAGAAGGTAGGATCACACCATTTTTTCTACCCAATGTTGTACCTACCATATAGAACTATTTAGATTATAATTTCCTTACCGGGCGCCTCCTACCGTATCCAAAAACTTTATTACTACCCATCACACCTAAATTATCTATATATAGTTTTTTTCAGGACAAATTAGGCTTTTTGTGGGCAATTTTATTTTCAGTAATTACCTTATTTCAATGCATTGTAAATGGATAAAAATGGATAAATAGTGTAATTTTTTCCCATTATAGCTTTCGGCTCTTCCCACTAGAGCGGGGAATGGACTTTTTTTGTCCATTCTCCGCTCATTGCTATGTTATACATACATTACTTTTCAACTCTGTAGCCTTTTTATGAGCTCAGGGATGAATAAACTGTGTTTCTTAGGATTTTGTAGAGAGGAGAGTACAGCGACTTATTTTCATGTCCTCTGGTAGGAAGTGGTTTGAAGAATGAAAATGTTGCGCCAATGCAGACAGTGTGCATCAGCCCTTACAGCAAAGCATACAGCTCACATTTTGGGCTTGATTCACCAAGTTGTGCTGCTACAGCAGTGAAGCTTAATGAGAGCAGAGTGTTATAATGCAGCCAAAGCGTGCACAGTGAAATTACACTAGACAGCATCTTGTACGTTGAAGCTACTGGACCCGCCGGGCTCCGGGCAGGTTTAGTAGAGCGCTTGTTAAGTGTAACAAAGTGCCCTTAACACTAAATGAGCACAGCGTAATTTTACTGCACATGCTATGGCTACATTGCATGCGCAGGGGATTATAACACTCTCTGCTCTCATTAAGCTGCTCTGCTGTAGCAGCGAAGCTTAGTGAATCAAACCATTTAACTGCTGATGCCCAGGATTCCCATTCATTTTACTGATGCTCAGTCCCTCCAAGACTCATGGCAATGGCCGGTGCCTCCCACTTGCACTGTATGGGCCGCACTACTCTGTACTCTAATGTGGGCAGCTGCAGCAATGCTGAAAGAGCGTGCGTTCAAGTAAACAAAAAGAAGAGAAGTACGCTAAGACATGACATCTCTGTGGACTCACCTGGCTGGCAGGGGATACAGAGCCCTTCAGGGGTGCGGATAAGCTCCATAGTGTCTTCATTTACTTTCATTAGTCGGATGGGGTACACGAAAGGCAGGATACGGCTGTTAAACCCACAGGATCCCACCTGAACAGACCACAGCACACAGTCATGTCATCATTTAAGATTACAAATCTCAGTTCTCCGATTTATTATATGCAATCCATACCCCCTCTACAGCTCCAAGCATTACAGGAAAGCTACCTCTCCCTGGATGAATGCCAGCTGCCACACACAGAGAAACATGGGACACAGACAGCAATAAAACCGGAGGGAGCTTCCCCACACTAGGCAAACCTAAAAACATATCTTAAAGGAATTTCGAAGCAAGACAAAAGGTAGTAAACAGTGTACATACTTGTATAGCTTATGTCATCTAGATAAGGGCTCTGTCCCCCATTCAGTCCTGCACTGCTTAGTTTATTTGTAATCTCTCCCAGACTAGGCCCCTACCCACCTCGGGTCAGGGCCTTTAAACCGGATCTAGTACTGGCCGTGCATGTGCTGTTTTCACTGTCCACGTCACACGCATATTGTTCCCAAAGGCCTCTTGAACAGTGGCGTAGCTACAAACCTCTGGGCCCCGATGCGGAATCTGGATGTGGGGCCCCCCGGCAACAACAGCCCCCCCTCCCCCGGCAACACCCGACGCACACACATATCCGAATCCCTATAGCCAGCTATAGGTCCCCCCAGTATAGGTAGCCAGGCATAGGTAAGCCAGTATAGTTGCCCCCGGTATAGGTTAGCCAGGTAGGTGCCTCCAGCATAGGTAGCCAGTATAGTTGCGCCCAGTATAGGTGAGATAGGCAGGCGCCGCCGGCATAAGTTAGATAGATAGGTGCCCCCAGTACAGGTTAGCTAGGTAGGTGCCTCTAATATAGGTAGCCAGAATAGTTGCCCGCAGCATAGGTTAGATAGGTAGGTGCCCCCAGTATAGGTTAGTGAGGTAAGTGCCTCCAATATAGGTAGCCAGTATAGTTGCCACCTGTATAGGCTAGCTAGGTGCCCCCAATACAGGTTAGATAAGCAAGTGCCCCCAGTATAGGTTAGATAGGTAGCTGCCCCCTAGTATAGGTTAGATGAGGTAGGTGCCCCCCAGTATAAGGTTAGATGAGGTAGGTGCCCTCCTGTATAGGTTAGATTAGGTAGCTGTCCCCAGTATAGGTTAGATTAGGTAGGTGCCCCCCATTACAGGTTAGATTAGGTAGCTGCCCCCCAGGATAGATTAGGTAGCTGCCCCCCCCCCCAGGATAGATTAGGTAGCTGCCCCCCAGTATAGGTTAGATTAGGTAAGTGCTCCCCCAGTATAGGTTAGATTAGGCAGGTGCCCCCCCAGTATAATGTTAGATTAGGTAGGTGCCCCCCCAGTATAGGTTAGATTAGGTAGGTGCCCCCCCAGTATAGGTTAGATTAGGTAGGTGCCCCCCATTATAGGTTAGATTAGGTAGGTGCCCCCCAGTATAGGTTAAATTAGGTATCTGCCCCCCAGGATAGATTAGGTAGCTGCCCCCCAGGATAGGTTAGGTAGGTAGCTGTCCCCCCAGGATAGGTTAGGTAGGTAGCTGCCCCCCCAGGATAGATTAGGTAGGTAGCTGCCCTTCAGGATAGGTTAGGTAGCTGCCCCCCAGGATAGGTTAGGTAGGTAGCTGCCCCCCAGGATAGGTAGCTGCCCCCCAGGATAGGTTAGCGTAGGTAGCTGCCCCCCCGGGATAGGTTAGGTAGGTAGGTAGCTGCCCCCCCAGGATAGGTTAGGTAGGTAGCTGCCCCCCAGGATAGGTTAGGTAGGTAGTTGCCCCCCAGGATAGATTAGGCAGGTAGCTGCCCCCCAGGATAGATTAGGTAGGTAGCTGCCCCCCAGGATAGATTAGGTAGGTAGCTGCCCCCCAGGATAGGGTGGGTCGGTAGGTGCCCCCCCCCCCATAATGGAGGGGGGAGCCGCAGCCGCGGGGAGGGCAGCCCGACCTCTCCCCTCAGATGCAGAGTGAGCGCGCGCGGAAGCGCTGTAGGCAGAACTCACCTCCGTCCCTGGTTCCAATCGCCGCTGATCTCCTCTCTGCATAGAAGCTGATACACACACTGCCGGAAGCAGTGTGTGTATCAGCTTCTATGCAGAGAGGAGATCAGCGGCGATTGGAACGCAGGGAGGTGAGTTCTGCCTACAGCGCTTCCGCGCGCGCTCACTCTGCATCTGAGGGAGGGGGGGGGGGGGCCCGGGGAGAGGAAGGGAGGGAGAGGTCGGGCTGCCCTCCCCGCGGCTGCGACTCCCCCTCCCAATAGCGTGCACGGGCCGCATGTGCCTCCAAACTGACATGGGCCCCCCCCCCCCCGCCTCCTCAGGAGCCGGGCCCGGTCGCCATGGCGACCGCGGGCCCTACGCCATTGCTCTTAAACACTGTGCGCACACTCACAGCACTGGCAGCAGTGCATATGAGGCCGTATCTACTGTAACATGACGTAGACAGTGTTAACAGCACGTGCGCGGCCAGTACTAGATTCGGTTCAAAGGTCAGGTGGGTCAGAGCCTAGTCCATAAGGTGGTGGTGGGGGATTGCAAATAAACTGAGCAGTATGGGACTGAACAAGACAGAACATTTATATCACACTTTTCTCCTGGCAAAATCAAAGTGCCAGAGCTGCAGCCACAACCACACTCAGTAGGCAGTTGGTGTCAGGGAGTCTTGCCCAAGGTCTCTTTACTGAATCGGTGCTGGCTTACGCAACATAAAGAATCAAGATTCGACACCTGTGGGACAGAGTCCTCATCTGGATCATATTAGCTGTACAAGTATATACACTGTTAACTACACTTCTCTCCCCGGAATTCCATTGATGACTGCGGACTTCCCGGAAGACTATGGCCTCAATTCACTAAGCTTATCTCCTGTCTTTAATAACTCTTCTAGAGTTGTTACCATGGTGATAAGGCATTAGTATTCAGGAAACATTTTACCTCAGGCAAGCCTAAAGTTAACTTTTCTGTCTTTAAATTAACTCTCCAATCCTTAAAATAACTCCAGAGTTAAAGACAGGCTGTTAATTAGCTCCATGTGAAAATAACTACAGAGGAGGTAAATTAACTACAGAGGAGGTAAATTAACTACAGGAGAGGTGATGGAGGCTCCAGACGGCAGCGGCTCCGGGCGGGAGCAGCGGTGATGGGGGCTCCAGACGGCAGCGGCTCCGGGCGGGAGCGGCGGTGATGGGGGCTCCAGACGGCAGCGGCTCCGGGCGGGAGCGGCGGTGATGGAGGCTCCAGACGGCAGCGGCTCCGGGCGGGAGCGGTGGTGATGGGAGCTCCAGGCGAACTGGTCAGTTCGCACTCGCAGGCATCAGCGGCTCTCTGAAAAGCTCCTCTTCCCAGTACCCACAACAGCGGTGGCTGACACCTGTGGCGTCTAGTATAGACGTCACATGGGGTGTCAGCCAACCAGGGAAGAGGGGAGATGTGGGTGGGAAGCAGAGGAGGGGTGGGTGGGTTAGAAGGAGGGGAAATGGCTGAATAAATTATAGATGGGCGAGCCCCAGGCATTCCAGTCCCCGGCGACGGCGAAAAATAGGTCCAGTGCAGCGTTATGCTGCAACATAACTGCACACATATTTATAAAAATTTTGAATGCAGGATTAGCATCTTTATCACTTAATACACTCAGAACAGTTGCTGTTGAAATTTGATTTTTATGGTGACAATACCGCTTTAAGGAATGAAGAGATAAGATAACTCTCTCACGTGTGGAGGTAAGTTTTCGCTTGCCTTATCTCTAGCATGATCTTAGTGAATTGAGGCCATGTATCTTTCACCCTTTTGGCTGAGCTCCTCTCACACACAGTATATCATACTTAGCTTTATTATTGTGCGCCACAACAAGATCATATCTCACTGAGGGGATTGGGCCCAACCGACTTAAAAACATAACTTTTATTAGGTCTATAAAATAAGCAAGGGTACATATACTGTACATACACAACTTAAATAAAACTCTCTGGAGACTGGAGAGAAATGACTGTTGTTGGCTACAGTCTGAAGCACCAATAAAAAAGGGTCAAAAGAGATGATGGGGGTATTAATCTTGGTACGTCAGTAAAGGTATCACAAAGGCATACATGTAATTAAAAAGGGAACCTAAACTAAAAAGGATTTTTACTTTTACAATAATACCAGTTGCCTGACTCTCCTGCTGATCCTGTGTCTCTAATACTTTTAGCCACAGCCCCTCAACATGCATGCAGATCAGGTGCTCTGACTAAAGTCAGATTGGACTAGCTGCATGCTTGTTTCAGGGGTGTGATTCAGCCACTACTGCAGCCAGAGAGATCAGCAGGACTGACAAGCAACCAGGGCTGTGGAGTCAGAGTCGGAGCAATTTTTGGGTACCTGGAGTCAGAGTAACTTTGGGTACCTGGAGTCGGAGTCGGGAAAAAAAATGCCCAGACTCCAAATGAATTTTAACTGTAATTAAAATAGAAAATATGAGAAAATGTTCTATTTCTTAGGTAATAGTCATAAATCATTTATATATACAGTAATAGCTCTGTCTAGTCCACAAAAATCAAATAAACCAATCAAAAAATAGTTACTTGTCCTGCTTCAATAAAGCAGTCCCCGTATTTTTAAAGTAAGATATACATATCGGCTTGTGACTGTATATATCTGATGTGTACACAGGAATCTCATATATAATAAATAACATCTATGCTGTAAGAATAAAGCCTGATGTGTAGCCGTGTCACTAAGAGATGGTCAATGAGATGGATGTTAAAATTTGGTTTAGTGACTACGAATTAAAAGGTACCAGAGACGGATGAAAAGAAAAGTTTTATATATACCTGGGGCTTCTTCCAGCCCCCTTCAGGCTAATCAGTCCCTCGCTGTCCTCCTCCGCCACCTGGATCTTCTGCTATGAGTCCTGGTAATTCAGCCAGTCAGCGCAGTCCGGCCACATGCCTTTCCCACAGCCAGGAGCGTTCTGAACCTGCGCAACAGTGCTGTGCAGGTGTAGTACGCTTCCGGCGGCGGAGTGTGTGCATGCGCACTACACTAGACTGGCTCAAGTACCTGGACTCATAGCAGAAGATCCAGGTGGCGGAGGAGGACAGCGAGGGACTGATTAGCCTAAAGTGGGCTGGAGGAAACCCCAGGTATGTATAAAACTTTATTTTCATCCGTCTCAGGTTTACTTTGTTACACAGTAGTACTATACTCTACATATGCACTCCCCACAGAGCTGCAGGGAATCCACTGAGAATGTTGTGCACATTGAAAACAGAGGTGTTGTCTATCACCCATAAACCTGGTTCAGATTGTGCATGAAGAATGTGTAATAGAGGAAGAATAGCCTCATTCCCCTGCAGAGTACCTGCACATCATTCTTACATGTACCCACACTTACATTGCCTAGGGCCTGATAGAGGTTATTTGTTCCTGTCTATACCTTCTACAAGTACTCTTACCAAGGACTAATTCAAGTCTATGACTAAAAGTATTAGAGGCATAAGATCCGCCGGATATCCAGGTAACTGGTATTGTTTGAAATTGAATAAATATGGCAACCTCCATATCGCTCTCACTTCAGTTGTCTTATAAAATTCCTAAGCGTTGGCAGTTGAGATGCATTTCATGTTACATACTTTTAATCAACAAGTTTGTAATATGTAAATTAGAGGAGTCGAAGTCGGAGGAATCCTAACCTGAGTAGTCTGTATTTTTGTACCGACTCCACAGCCCTGCAAGCAACTGGCATTGTTTAAAAGGAAACATCCATATCGCTCTCAGTTAAGGTTCCCTTTAAGGCGCCCGTAAATTTGGGCACAGGGCAAAGCCGAAAAACGGCTCACCCTGCTTCTGCAAACGTCCCGGCAGTGCTGATTACTATTTCCTTCTCAAGGCCACCATGGACCCAGGGGGGTTAAAAATTGATTACACTGTTTTTATATTAATTTGGGTTCTGTCTTGACGGCGCCCAGATTACTGTCTAAGCACTGCTATAGCCATAATTCACATTACAGCCTATGATGGCGCATGGTGTGCCCAAATGTAATACGCTGTTTTTGTTTCGATCACAGAGCCCTGTGAGTAGTCCACCAGACAGTATTCATTGAATACAATGCAGGTGTATAAGTGAATGGGCGCAAAAATAGCTCTACTACCCCCCATGTATCTAAAGTATTCTAATCTAAGAGAAACATCTAGACTAACGCTAAAGTGCTAGTGCTGTACATTACAGAGTTCTCCAATCCCGTTCTCAAGGCCCACCAACAGTGCATGTTTTGCAGAAAACCACAAACATGCACAGGTGAGGTAATTCGTGTCTCAGCAAAGATGATTAACTAACTGTGGATTTCAACAAAACATGCACTGTTGGTGGGCCTTGTGGACAGGGTTGGGGAACACTGCTGTACAGAATGTACAATGAATTAAAAAATAAATGTAACTGGAAAATGATAACCAATGTGACCTTGGGACAATAATCTGTAAATATCAATGTGCAAATAAAGATTTCTCCCCAGAACACACTTACATTATTATCAAAGTTGCCCAGGCTGCAGTTGCACTCTGTGGCTCCGTAAAACTCTGCAATCTGGGGGACGTTAAACCTGTTGACAAACTCTGTCCAGATAGCTGGGCGGAGTCCGTTGCCCAGTGCTATGCGCACCCGGTGTTGGCGTTCCGTATCCCGTACTGGTTGGTTCAGTAGGTATCGGCAGATTTCCCCAATATACTGAACTATCTGAAAGAATGCAAACGAGACAGGTCAGCTTGCGACGTGAAAGATCACTTACACTAGTCTCTCTCTCTATATAAACACAATGCAGGTAGACAGGCTCCTTACTGTGCAGTTGTACTTCACACAATCATCCCAAAACCGTGAGGCTGAGAATTTCTTCTTGATAACGACCGTCAGACCATTTAGAATACACTGGCCCATTCCAACAATGTTCCCTAAGGGATAAACAAAGCAAATAAGTAAAGAAACAAGGTAACGGTACCAAGGAGCCTACACATGCATAGAGCAGACTATGCAAAAAGGAAAATAAAAATATGCATTAATGGGAACCGGAGGTGAGAATGATATGGAGGCTGACCTATTCCATTCCTTTTAAAGGACTTACGAGGTGACATGTGACATGATGAGATAGACATGGGTATGTACCGTGCCAAACACACAAGTAACTATGCTGTGTTCCTTTTTTTCTTTCTCTGCCTGAAAAGAGTTAAAAATCAGGTAGGCAAGTGACAGTTTCTGTATGGGTCGGACTATAGAGCAAACCTCAGTGATAAGGAATTGCAGCCATAAAACACTTTTCTATCAGCAAATGGCTTCTGAGAGCAGGAAAGATATAAAAAGGGTCAATTAGTTCACAGATTTTAGCTCTGGCATACTTCAATGATTTATCTCCGTTTATTTTCACTTTGGATGTCGTTTAAAAAAAAATACCAGTTGCCTGACTGTATTGCTGATTTTTCTGGCTTCAGTAAAGCCAGAAAACACTAAATCACACAGCTGATACTCAGGGTCGGATTTCTGGGCAGGCCTCCAAGGCCGGTTCCTAGGGCGGAGAATTCTTAGGGCGACTGAGAAGTAACTTGTGTGTCCCACCGTCACCTCAGTTCCTTCTGTCTGTAGCCGCCCGCATTGCTTAGCACATTGCAGCATGTGTGTGTGCGCAGCGGGCGGCTAGGCGGAAGCCAGGGAAGTTGGCAGGATCAGCTGATTAGAGCAGGCAGCGGCAGCATAGAGGAGTGCTGCACGGAGGTCTCACCACGCTGCTGAGGCAGTCAGAAATCCCAGAGCGCTGGCAGAGAAGGAGACAGACCTCTGTGCATAGCCACAGCAACTTTGTGTATACACTCCCCCCTCCCTCCTTTCAGTACCGACAGCAAAGCACGGGGGAGGGAGAGAGTGCTGAAATCATCCGAACTGCACGTGGGGAGAAGCTGAAGCAGGACTCTGACTGTACAGATAGAATAGATCAGGAAGCTGAAGGATCGGGTGTCTGGCTTTTAGAATAACTTCTTCTGCTGCAGACACAGTGACTTCAAGCCTGTGTGAGTACCTGATCCTGACCTCCCATCCAGGAAGCAGCATTAGATGGTGACCACTTTGTCCCGTTGACCCAACATAGAGGCACTACAGCTCATAGCATGCTCCCCTGTATAGATGCACTACAGCTCCTAGCAAGCCCCCTCTATGGAGGGACTACAGCTCTCAGCATGCCCACCTATACAGAGGCACTACAGGTCCCAGCATGCCCACCTATACAGAGGCACTACAGCTCCTAGCATGCCCCCTCTACAGAGGCACTACAGGTCCCAGCATGCCCCCTCTACAGAGGCACTATAGCTCCCAGCATGCCTACCTATACAGAGGCATTACAGCTCCTAGCATGCCCCCTCTACAGAGGCACTACAGCTCCCAGCATGCCACCCTCTATAGAGGCACTACAGCTCCCAGCATGCCTACCTATACAGAGGCACTACAGCTTCCAGCATGCCCCCCTCTATAGAGGTACTACATCTCCCAGAATGTCCACCTATATAGAGGTACTACAGCTCCCAGCATGCACCTCCTTCTCATAGTACTGGGGTGTCCCCCATGTCACCAGAGCCAGCTGGTAGACCCCTTCCCTCTATGTGTATAGTCATCCATGATGCTTTTGCAGAGTATTCGCAGTGGAGTGCCCTCATCTGTCCCTCTGACGCACTCTTCTGGGTGCCTCAGTCTTCATCAACGCAGACGCCTTATCTCCATGACCCAGGTGCACATGAGTAATGAATAAACCGTAAGCAAAACATTTTTTAATCACTTCGCAAACAAGATAAAATCTACTTACAAAAATAAAATCACTTTTAAGCATGTAGCTAAAATCACCAAGGATTCCGACTCCAACCTCCGTGTAGCAGTGTCACCTCACGTTGCAACCTCACTGCGGCCAGTAGCGAGGGTTGATTCTCCGTGTGCCGGCGGTGTCTGGGCAGGGGGTGGGTGGTTCCTCGATCGGTGCGCCAAATTACGTCATTACGCGTTTCGGCGCCGTGCGCCTTCGTCAGATGACGTAATGGCGCTAACGGCGCTGTTTTATGCCGCCGCCGTTGCTGAGCAACTAGGTGAATATACTATTCACCAAAAAGGTTGATCTAAATGTAAAATATATATGAAAGATCTAATATAAAAATATAAAAAAGGGAGAAAGAACAGGGGGAGAAAAAAAACCTTGATAGCATCAATTTAGTAATAATTTAATTTTTTGATTGAATTGCTTCGTTTTGCGTTATCACATAATTACTTTACCTTTATGGAGAGCATATATTTACAGATTTGCGGCACGTCTATGGGGGCAGGATTTGCTCCCAGTTTCGCCAATTTATACATGGCCATGTGGGAAGACAAATATATATGGTCGAATAATCCCCATAAAGAACATCTGGTTATGTATACTAGATTTATAGATGACATTCTGTTGATTTGGGATGGTAGTCAGGAACAGTTTGGCGAATTTGTTAAACATTGTAACAACAATGATTTTAATTTACAGTTCACACAGGTGTGGGACAATAGAGAAATTGTATTTTTGGATCTAACGCTAATGGTGAATCCTATTGATAAACGTATATGTTCTAAAACGCATTTTAAGCCATCTGCAGGAAATTCATACCATGCTGTGTCCGTTGAACCGAAAGTGTGTAGCAACTGGGAGTAATAATCTAGTCATACCCAGAGTCCTTTTGATGGTGCATGTATATAAGCTGTCTGTACCACCAGCTTGCAAACTAACAGGATGTAAACCTGACAAGGTCGAAAGCTTGTTTATTCTTATTCATTTGTAGTTAGCCAATAAATGGTATCATCCTGATTTAGAACTTCTTGCTTTTACTGATGGCTAACATGGTACAATACCCTACTGCTACTACTTATCACAATGAATTGATCTATATCTTGTTTTTTTCTGCCACCAATTAGGCTTTCTTTGGGTGATTCATTTTGCTTTAGCAGGAATATTAAGAAATAATTTCTGTTTTTGGCCATTATAGTTTGAAATTAATACAAGCTACCGTAATTAAAACCGATGTATTTTATTTGACCATTGTCCCGCTTATTACACCGTTTTAAATTATGTCCCTACCACAATGTATGGCGCCAATATTTTATTTGGAAATAAAGGTACATTTTTTCAATTTGCGTCCATCACTATTTACAAGCCTATAATTTAAAAAATTATATTAATATACTCCTTTGAAATGCATATTTAAAAAGTTCAGGCCTTAGGTAACTATTAATTTTTAATTGAATTTTTTTTTTTAATTTATACTTTTATTTGGGTAATTTTTGGTGTGGGAGGTAAACCGCTAATTTTAAATGTAAAATAATGTATTTATTTTATAAAAAATGGATGTGGTGTAGTTTTACTATTTGGCCACAGGATGGCCACAGTCAAAAAGTCCTGGAAGTGATTGATCTTGCTTCCAGGAACAAGAATGAATATGGGAAACTTTTTTTTTTTTTACTCAGGGGGACTGTGATCAATGAATGGGATCTATAATCCCATTCATTGATCGCTGTGCTAACAGCCGGCGGGAGCAAGTACAGCCTATCTGGACGAGAATGTTCGCCAGATAGGCTTAAGTGGTTAAAGAGACACTGAAGCGAAAAAAAATATGATATAATGATTTGTATGTGTAGTCAAGCACCTCATCCCCCAAAAAGATCTACCAACTTTAGTTCATGCCTTCATTACCTCCCGACTGGACTACTGCAATGCTCTCTACACTGGCCTTCCAAAAAAGGACTTCTACCGCCTACAGCTGATACAGAATACTGCTGCCAGACTGCTAACCAACCAACCCCGTCACTGCCACATAACGCCAGTCCTGCACTCCCTTCACTGGCTACCTATAGAATGGAGGGTCCTATTCAAGATCGGCCTACTGACATTTAAATCACTGAATAATCTGGGCCCTGAATACATGAAAGATATGTTGCAGCTGCGTAGCAATCCCCGCAACCTCAGATCCACAGGTTCTAATAATCTAGTCATACCCAGAGTCCACTTGGAAACTGTTGGTCCCAGAGCCTTCTGTCATGCTGCCCCTACGTTTTGGAACTCCTTACCTCAACAGATCAGGACAGCTCCATCTCTAGAGGTGTTTACATCTAGACTGAACACCCACCTGTTCAGTTTGGCATTTGCAGAAATATAACTTTTGTTGTGTGAATACTTCATCCTACTACGAATTACTGAATCTGAGAGAGCCTAAGCTCTTTGAGTCCTATTGTAGAAAAGCGCTATAGAAAGGTTATTGTATTGTATAGTACAGCTAAGAAATAAAACATTAGCAGCAGAGACATAAGTCTAATATTGTTTCCAGTACAGGAAGAGTTAAGAAACTCCAGTAGTTATCTATGCAAAAAAGCCATTGAACTCAATGACTTTCAAAGTCGCAGAGAGCTGTCTTCTGAAGCTTGTTATCTCAACTGTCAGTCACTGTATTTTCTTTTTCTCTGCAGAGGACAGGTCAATAGTTAACAAGACTGCTCTGTAAAATCATTTAGAATGCCAAGTAGTGTATAAACTACAAATATTAGAGAATGATGCAGTGCTATAAAAACACACTATATAAAACTGAAAATAAAAACATGAGAATATTTTCTTTAATACTAATCTTCTAGTAATTATCCGTACTACACAACCAATTCATTATATCTTTTATTTTTTTCCGCTTCAGTGTCTCTTTAAAAAAACTACTTTCCCGATAACCTCGCTGCCTAGACTGAGATCCTAAAACCGGATGCATTTGCAAAGCAACGGAGGCTCTCTGATCATTGCTCACTAATTCTTAGGGCGCGTTTCCACTTAAGCGGAGACCGCCGCGAATCCGCAGAGTTTGGGGAAACTCTGCCATAGGGTGCAAAGGTAACGCCGGCCGAATCGCTACCGCTAGCGATTCGGCTGGCTTTCCCATTCCGAATCGGCGCGGGAGGCTGCGGATCCCATAGCCGCGCATAGCACAGCTGATGGCATTCGTCTGCTTTCCCCGCAAACCCGGAAGAGCCGCCTCGCATCTCACAGACGCGCACCACTCTAGTGGAATCGCGCCCTTAAAGAAGATCTGTACTAAGAAAAAAATGCCCCTGGGGAGTACTGCGGGAGGGGGATCCCATCGAGGCTTCCGCCGTCCTCCTCCGCTGGCAGCCATGTAAATTTTTATCTTCCCGGCTCCAGTGCAGGGCGCAGTAGCAGTCTCAGCAAGTCGCCTGCACAGTGGAGTGGACCTGACTGAGATCGGCTATTTCTGCCTATTTCCGAGCCTAGAGCCGCAACAGCGCCCCCGCAGGAACAGGGAAAGATAAATATTGCACAGTCTGACAAATTGTCCTCTGTGCATTCCGTGGGCTGCAGCAAGCCCGCTGTGGGACCGAAGAGGACGAGGGAAGCTGTGATAAGATCCAGAGGCTTCCCCCTCCCAGGGGCGTTTTTCTTAGCAAAGTTTCTTTAAAGGTGGCCACACACGATACAATAAAATGATCCGATTTTACGGCAATTCGATAAAAACTATTGGATCTCCCTAAAAAAATCGAAAGTTTTTTTTTTTCATTCGACTGAATAATCCGATCGGATTTCCTGTTTTTTCCGATCCGGAATGCCAGATATTAAGATTGTATGGTGTGTGTTAGATTGACAATTTATTAATACACACACACTAGCAATTTTATCAGGGTTTCCAATCATTTTTATCATAATTGGGGAAAAATTTAACAAAGGTGTGTGGTACATTGGTCATATTTTTGAAATGTTACAGTCAGAAAAATTGATTGCAATTCTTAAATTGAACAGAGATTTAAAAAATTGCATGGTGTGTGGCCACCTTAAGCCTCATACACACGCTGGACTAAAGTCAGTGGAGGCGGCCGATGACGATTATCAGGCGTGAGTACAGAGGCGCCGATGCTCACCCAGCAAACCAGCTCACCCCTAGCAACGTCTGATTCCTTTTTTTTTTTTATAATCTCTTTATTGGAAAGCAATTTATTCGTGCTCGCTGCTCCCCATCCGCCCTATGATTTCACACAAGTGCAGCTCTGTCATCCCTCATAGCAACAGTAAGCATCATCAGCTACACAGCTGACTCACATCTGTGCAGTCCAGCCAAGCGATATTGCCCAAGGGGATTGGGTCCCGACCCCCGACAGGCTACACC
This sequence comes from Hyperolius riggenbachi, assembly GCF_040937935.1. Classification (NCBI taxonomy): domain Eukaryota; kingdom Metazoa; phylum Chordata; class Amphibia; order Anura; family Hyperoliidae; genus Hyperolius; species Hyperolius riggenbachi. Next base: position 249,605,554 of record NC_090653.1, read on the forward strand.
AATCAAAGGTGTGTATGCTCCTTTAGTGGCAGTAATTTTGGTGATTGAACAATGATGAAAAAGATGTGGTAGAAAATTTAAAAGTAGTTATGCATGATCTAAATACTGTACTGAAACATTTTGCAATCCTTCTGATTAACATGTTGCAATCATTGTTCCAGTACAAGTATATTGGTTTTACTTAGTCCAAGAAACATGACCTTGCTCAATGTCCAGAACAGTAAGAACTTCTAACTGTTAGGAATAGGTACTTGTACAGGAGAGTAGTGTGTCTATACAGTACTGCAAGTCCATCCAAGAGAGAAGGAACGTAATGAGGTCCCAGTCTGTTCCTATATAGCTGCCATTAAAGAGAAACTCCGACCAAGAATTGAACTTTATCTTAATCAGTAGCTGATACCCCCTTTACATGAGAAATCTATTCCTTTTCACAAACAGACCATCAGGGGGCGCTGTATGATTGATATTGTGGTGAATCCCCTCCCACAAGTACATACTCCTAGCAGTTTCCTGTCAACCTTGCTGCATTGTGGGAAATGGCTGTTTACAGCTGTTTCCAACTAACAAAAAACCATGCAGCAGCTACATCACCTGCCAACAGTACAAATGTCACCATGTAATAAATGCCAGAATGTAAATCGGGCAGAGGAAAGATTTTACAATGGGCAAACACTGACTAAATCATTTATACATAATTATTGTAAAAATGAAGCACTTTTTATTACATTTTCACTGGAGTTCCTCTTTAAGATAAACGATTGCTCCTTGCCAGTTATTTGTGCCCCAGAATTTGTCAAATTGTGACAAGTAGCCTGAGCCTCTAGGCATAGGTAGTTTTTTTGTAAGGTATGGAGAGATTGACCTCCCTAATACAATCATAATGGACAAGGGTGGTGTGAGACCACCTAGTTGCCATTATCCTTCCAGACCAGAGGTGCACACACTTTTTCAGCTTGCAAGCCAATTCCAAAACCACCAACTGAAAATGATCTACCAGGTAGAATCGACCTTCAGATGCAAGCCACAGCTGCAGCACACGCACAGCGGCAGTCCATCAGTGATTACCACAAGCCACAACTGCAGCACAAGCACAGCGGCAGCCCATCAGTGATTACCACAAGCCACAGCTGCAGCACATGCACAGCGGCAGTACATCAGTGATTACCACAAGCCACAGCTGCAGCACATGCACAGCGGCAGTACATCAGTGATTACCACAAGCCACAGCTGCAGCACACGCACAGCGGCAGTCCATCAGTGATTACCACAAGCCACAACTGCAGCACGTGCACAGCGGCAGCCCATCAGTGATTACCACAAGCCACAGCTGCAGCACATGCACAGCGGCAGTACATCAGTGATTACCACAAGGCACAGCTGCAGCACATGGACAGCGGCAGCCCATCAGTGATTACCACCAGCCACAACTGCAGCACATGCACAGCGGCAGTCCATCAGTGATTACCACAAGGCACAGCTGCAGTCTATTAGTGAACACAAGCCACAACTGCAGCACATGCACAGTGGCAGTCCATCAGTGATTACCACAAGGCACAGCTGCAGCAAATGCACAGTGGCAGTCCACCAGCGATTGCCACAACTGCAGCACATGCACAGCGGCAGTCCATCAGTGATTACCACAACTGCAGCACATGCACAGCGGCAGTCCATCAGTGATTACCACAAGGCACAGCTGCAGCACATGCACAGTGGCAGTCCACCAGCGATTGCCACAACTGCAGCACATGCACAGCGGCAGTCCACCAGTGAGCCAAACAGATCACTGTTTGACCAAATAATGCTGGGAATACACGGGTCGATCCGGCGGCCGATTAGCCGCCGGATCGACCGCAGCCGCGTCCGCGCGGATCGATTACCACTCGTCCCCGCCGGCGCTTCCTTAGCGCTCGATTCCCTGCCATTGTCCGCCGGCAGGGGTCGAGCGGCTTGATCGGGCCAGCTGAATATTATCAGCAGGCCGGATCAGCTGGCCGATACACGGTACAGAAACATACCGTGTATCTCTAGCATTAGAGTCACATGCTGACAATATTGTGCTTCGTGTTCTGCAAAATTATTGTCAGCAGTAGCACATGATGATTCTAAATACAGTATATGGCTCCCAGCCTTGCTCACAATCCTCTACACCTCTGTGCAATACTTCACAAATAGGCCCCTGTGACTGCAGAGCCCTAATGATGCAGTCACGTATTCCGCTACTTATCCACTTCTATGTTCCTCCTCAAGGGGCATCGCCTCTCTGGATAATCTTCCGTACGGTTACAAATTCTAGTCCCACAATCCGCCAACCAATACCAATGCAACATTTATATTGAGTGGTTTTGAATTTTCCCCTTGTGGATTATTGATGGCTTTTATTGCGGTTTCCCTAAAATGACGCTGTGTATAATTGTCACAATTTCAATAACTGGGGATTACCCTCCATGTATTACCAGCCATCGCAGCACTTCTTGTCAGGGACCGGATATCTATGGATAAGCCCCGCTGTGAGACTTTGCTGCTTTAACCACTTGAGGACTGTAGGCTTACATCCCCCTAGTGACCAGGCTATTTTTTTTACCAAATAGGCCACTGCAGCTTTAAGGGCTCGCTGCAAGGCCGTACAACTCAGCACACAAGTTATTCCCACCTCTTTTCTGCCCACCAACAGAGCTTTCTGTTGGTGGGCTCTGATCCACTTACGAGAGGAATCGCTGCCGGGAGACTTGGGCGCAGTATACAGCCTGTGTGGCTTATCCTGCTCCTGCACAAATTCCAATCGACGTTAAATACTATTCCCCCTCCAGGCCGCCATGGATAGTGGGGAATGAAATAATTTGGCTTCCAGCAATTGCCGAAGGCCGAATGATAGTGTTTTATAAGTAACTTTAGCTCAGTCTTCTCATGGTGCTGAAGTTACGCACTGTGCGCCGCTATAGCTGTAATTCCTATTACGGCCTAAGGTGGCGCTGGCTGCTCCCAAATCTCCTGCACTCGAATGAAAGTGTTCACTCTGATCCCTCCTGGGATGTTTATTTTATAAATACTCATTTCCCTTTAAAAAAAATAAAAATTTACCCATTTTTCCTTTTATTCCCCATCCCCCCACCCACCCCGCAAGCCAATTGCAGCGATGTACAGTGTTATTAGATGGTGGTTTCGCCGGCTAACAGTCTCCTAGCGGCGATTGCTGCTGGGAGACTGATGACTGAGCGGTCCTCAAGTGGAGATGCATGCGCAATCTCCTGCAAAACCCCGTCCCAGGACGCCAATTGCCGCCCAAAGGCGCGACACGGTTGTTGTGTAGTTAAAGTGGATTTGAACTCTTGCACAGGACAGAAGGAAAACATAAGCGGAATGCACCCTGTATGTATTCAGAGAGTTTAGTCTGTCTTAGGCCTCCTTTCCATGGACTGTTGACTTTAAAGGCAGTGAAATGCCTCTCAAACTCTCACTGCTGTCTTCTAACGGTTCACTGAGCACACAGCTCAACAGTCCGTGGAAAAAAAGAGGCCTAATTCCACCTCATCTGTGACTAATCGCCAGTGTTATTTGACCTCTCAGCTGTGTCAGCTGGCTGCCTCGCCAGAGAGGCTAAGTTGTAAACGCAGGATGTTAACCCTACGTCTGCTTCCATGAAAGCTTGAAGTAGAAGCTGCAGATTTATTGGAAAATCCTGTCTTCTGGAGGACTCTGCTCCGGAAGACCTCTGAAGTCCCTCGTGGCGGGGGATTGATGGTACGTTTCCACTAGTGCGAATCTGCATGCGTTTCCTGCATGCAGATTCGTATAGACAATACAAGTGAATGGGATTCCACTTGTCAGGATTTCTGAGGACCCATTCACACTAGAGCGTTTTGCCGTAATTTTGGCAAAACGCTATGGGCCTGTTCTTACTTGGGCGATTTTCGCTAATCACCGCAAATCGCCAAACGCAAACTCGTAGCCTGCACCATTTTCAGGCGATTTCCAGGCGATCGCGTTTCTGTGCTATAGAAGCGCAAAACACGACCGCGCCAAAATCGCTGCAGTGTTCAGTGATTTTTCCACGTGAAATCATGGAAAAATCACTCCCGCAAAATGCCGGCAATTTAAAAACGCAGGTGTGAATAGAACCTGAGCGTTTTTCTGTGCAGAAAAAAAATCTGCACGGCAGAGCCATCAGAATTCGCATACTGCATACCGCTATGCGATTCGCATACAATGTATTTAATAGGAAATTCGCATGCGGTTTTGATATGCGTATTTTCATGCGAATTCACATACGAAATTCGCATCCGCATGCAAATTTTTTCCGTGGCGATTCCCACCGCACAAGTGGAATCGTATCCTCATACACAGGAGCCAGCGCAGCACCGAGAGCACCAGGAGAGGAGAGGGAAGGCTCATTAGGACCCAGAGCCTTCCCTCTCCTTAGGTAAGTATCTGGCTTTTTTTTACCCCACTGTTCCCATTGACTTTAGAATGGTCATCACTAATGGCCCCCTCCAATAAATAGTCAATAATTCACCCTAAAATGTTTTTTTTTTTTTTATTCTCTCCCGCTCCTATTACTAGCCTCTCCCCCTCATCTATCTACTGCCTGGCTTTTACTGGTTCCAACATCGCAACTGCTCCTGGGAGCACCCCTTCGTTATGTGTTCTCTTTTTATTTAAAGAAATACAGCCTTAAAAATGCAATGTTAAAGGGGGGTAAAGAGTTTCACTTACCTGGGGCTATTACCAGCCCCCTGCAGCAGTCCTGTGCCCTCGGAGCCGCTCTGGAATCCTCCGGTCCCCCGCTGTCACTTAGTTTCAGTTTTGACGACTCACCAGTCGGCCAGCCGCCATGCGTATTATTGGACGCATTCCCTACTGCAATTAGCGTTGTTGCGGATCGCAAAGCGTACAAAAATACGCGTTGCAGCATTCCGCACACGTAGATATGCGGCAATGCGGTCCGCAACAGCGCTAATTGCACTAGGGAATGCGTCCAATAATACGCATTACGGCTGGCCGACTGGTAAGTCGTCAAAAACAAAACTAAGAGACAGTGGGGGACCGGAGGATTCCAGAGCGGCTCCGAGGACACAGGACTGCTGCAGGGGGCTGGTAATAGCCCCAGGTAAGTGAAACTCTTTACCCCCCGTTCAGTTAAGGTTCCCTTAAAAAAAGGCTGCATTTTTGAGGTTGTGCTTGCATTTTTAAGTCTTTTAAGATGGTGGTAGGCTGAATTTGATACAGACACAAACTTATCAGAAATGTTCAACTGTGGGTGAGGTTTAGCTAGGTAGTACTATTGTACTTTGACTATAATGCACCAGCAAAATTATAAAGACAAAGTTTTTCTTTAGCTTGGATCTGCTTTTAAAATCAGAAATTGGCCTTCTTAAAACAGAAGGTATTTCTGATTATTCCGGTTGGAGTGAGCATATGAGATCTCCCACAATGCATCAATGCTGAATATGCAAATTATTTCTTTGTTGACCCTGATAGCTAAACACACCTCCAGAACTGCTGGAATGCAAAGATGTGTCAGCTTGTTAATATTATAGAGCAAAACTAATCCAACATGCATACAGCCTGTTTCGGATGGGTAGATCCTCAGTGCATGGCATGGATTAATATATACCAACCAAACCAGTCTGTATGCATGTTGGATTATTGTGGCTCTGTACAATAAACAAGCTGACATCATTGCATTCCAGCGGTTCTGGAGGAGTGTTTAGCCATCAGCAACAACAAAGAGGATTTGCATATTCAGTAGTGATGCATTGTGGGACACCTCATATGCTCACTACAACCTGAATAATTGCAAATACCTTCGGTTTTAAGAAGGCAAACTCCATATTATCTTAGTAAGGAGGCTTTTTGGGCTCTTTCAGCCCCTTACACACTCCTGAGTTCTGGTTCAGGAGTTTGCTAAGCAATCTGTAAATCTGTTGTTAAACAACTTTTACTGAAGTTTGCCAACTAGGAATCCATATTTTACTGGTACGGGGGCTGCTATGAGAAAATGACTATGTGTAGAGAGTAGAGATGTGCAGAGGGATAGCTGAGAAGGTGGCATGTTTTGTTGTCACACTCCATCAGCTGCTCCTTTATATAAAGGCTGTTCGGACAGGAGCACAGATAGCGCTACAACAATCTACCCTCACTGGAGGCAAACACCAGGCAAATTCTGAAAACAATCAAGTTGCTCAATGAAATAACATTTATTTCTCAGCGTATGGGATGGTCTCATATCAGACACAATACACCATTGTGGTTATACTACATAAAGCTGCATCTGTTCCCAAAACAATCACTAAATATCAATCAAGAAGAACAAAAACTCTGCACCCAGCAATAAGTTTGTGCTCGGACAAGAAAAATCTAAATCTTTTTACATTGGCATGCTATTATAGCCCATAACAGAGCACTACACAAGGTATTAACCCCCTTGGCGGTACAATAAGACCGCCAGGGGGCAGCGCATCGCTTTTTAAATTTCTTTTTCAAAGAATGTAGCTAGCCTAGCGCGGATAGTGTCAAATCGGCGGGTGGCGGCGATCGTTATGCACACGCAGCTAGCAAAGTGCTAGCTGCGTGTAGCAAAAAAAAAAAAAATGTAAATCGGCCCAGCAGGGCCTGAGCGGCACCCTCCGGCGGCTTACCCCAAGGAGGTTGAAGGGGAACTTCAGCCTAAACAAACAAACATACTGTCATCAAGTTATATTAGTTATGTTACTTAGAATAGATAGGTAATATAATCTCTTACCCACCCTGTTTTAAAAGAACAGGCAAATGTTTGTGATTCATGGGGGCTGCCATCTTTGTCATGGGGGCAGCCATCTTTTTGGTTGAAAGGAGGTGACAAGGAGCAGGAGACACAGTTCCAACTGTCCTGTGACCTGATTACCCCTCCCAGCTGCACACGCTGCTAGGCTTCAAATGTCAAATTCAAAATGTAAAAAAAATAAATAAAATTGCACCAAAACAGCAGAACGAGAACAACAACATCAGAAATCCCATCATGCTTTGCACAGCATCAGGGGAAAAAAGCCCGGGCAGTTTTCTTCTGTGCAGCTAAAAATGAGGCTTGTATAAGAGAAACAAAGTTCTGATGCTGTGAAACTGTTAAAGAAACACCAGGCCTTTTCAGTGCTGCTGAGTCTATTTTTAGTCCGGAGGTTCACTTTAAGAACAAATACAAAAATTGTCCAATTGGTTCCACCCCACTTTGCACTTAAGCCTAGTACACACTAGCAATTTTGATAGGCCAATCATTGGTCAATTCTGCCACCTCCATGTAGTATGACCATTTACCTATATAATCTGCATAGAATTGAAAATCTGTTTGGCCCTCATACTACATGGAGGTGGTAAAATTGACCAATCATTGGCCAATCAAAATTGCTAGTGTGTACTAGCCTTTAAATACATACAAGACGATTCACAAGGGGTTTTAAAGGAACAGCATCGGTCTTTAATTCTTCCTAAATATTGTATCATTTGATTGCAGTCTTATAGACAGGATATCCAATCCCAACACCAACAATTGCCTGACACGTGTTTCACGGCCCAAGGCCGCTTCCTCAGAGGAAAACAAATGCGTTCAGTCTGCTAAAAATACACAATACATACAAAAAAGTGTCAATACACCTACCCTACATCAGATGCCTGTGTAAAGAAAAAACGGGGTGAACCGCCGTCTAATTACAGTTATCTTACCAAAACAGTCCATCAAGAAATAAATGAGTGGATCACAATCTAAAAGACATATAGAAAAAAAAAATATCGGGGTCACCCAAGTATGGGACCACAGAAACCACATTCCCTACAGTAAAGAACCATACAGACCGACAAATAATGTGCCATAAATAATACAAAATTGCCAGAGAGGGACCCATTATACAGTCCGTGATAACATTAGAAATAGATACTCAGATAAGTACCATATATAGAAAAATAGTGAAAGGCCATATGTGCCTAAAAATACCAACACTGCAGGCTGCTTCAAACATCTAGGAGACCGACAAGACCAGTGCGCAATTACATACCAGAAAGTCAGACACACCATGTGTGCATATCTCACAGAGTACATAGTCCCCATAGAGAGCCCAGAGTGAACCATGAAATTAGATAAATGCACCAAGTTTGCATAGTGATTCACCATAGTGCAACAATTATATAAATCAAACCTAGAACTCATAATATGCCCGAAATACAAGGAAATTCGCAAGGTATAATATCACAATGCATTAGTAAATGTATATATCACTATGATAAAGTATAAAAACACTTAAAACATATCTCTCCATGAGAACCACATGACCAAAATAAGTCCTAATTGGACAGTTATGAAGAATACTCAATATAATAGGTGCATAAGTATGTATAATATAGAAATCTGTGGTGTTCATTCAGAACCACCAACAAATTGCAGAACCCGGGTTCTAAAAGTATTGCATCAATGAGTGAAAAAGTTATTCAGAGATCCACCAGGACCATAAACCTCAAGAAAAATCAACAACAAGATTACAGAGACAATGCAACTAGGAAAGGCTGCAGTAATCCAGACCACATTAAAACAGGTATAGGAACTTATAGCAGTGTTCTCCCCAGGCTGTTTTAGCCGGCTGCTTCACCCGGCTAGTTTTGGTGACCACCCGGCTGTTATCAGCTCACCTCCTCCTATGCTGTAAGCAGAGTTGGGCACCCAAACACTGGTCCTGCATTCCCTCATCTCACCCCACCCGGCTACTTTTTCAAGCCACCCGGCTGGAAAAAATTTCTGGGGAGAACACTGTTATAGGATAGAAGAAATAAGGCTGAAAATTGTGTTACTATTGTATTAATAGGAGCCATTCACACTTGGCCCCCTGCAAGAGGTCTGTTGCAGTAAGCGAGCCCCCCTGCTTTTCAGTCCGCGATAATCCTGGGCAGATGTATGCATTCCCCCATATAGCCGATGGATGTAACACACCTACCCCAGGCTACAGCCAGATCACTGGAGCAGACACTGATCCAGCGCAAGTGGGAACCGAGTCTCAGGGTGGATCACTTGCTAATGGATTCATGTATACATTTCAGTCAGTATTTGATGACAATCATCGTACAAGCACAGATGCATTGGAGGGTTACCTGCAGAATGGTACAGAGGTAAGCAGTCATAAATCACGTCATCCGACTGCATGCGGAACCCATAAAACACCAGGGCAGCCATGCGGAAATATCTGTAAATAAAGCAGCGTGTCAGTAGGCGGGTCCCAGCTACAGCAGCACAGCGATATGAAGGAGAAGATAGATGCACTCACCTGCTGTGCACCACTATGGCAGCCTTGGGGAGTCCTGTTGTTCCAGATGTGTAGATATAAAATAATTTATCTAGGAAGAACACAACATATATAACATGATCATTAATACATCTCTCTCAGCTTCTGCCTCTTCCAAAACGCCAAACCTCTAGAATGTACATTAAACAGGTGAAACAGAGGTGCCAGATTAAAACAAAGTTAAACTAATAAAACCAAGATAGGAGAAGTAGCACTTACCTCCCTACTGAAGAATCAATACGAGATTTATCACCAAAAATCTTTAACTGTATACGGCAACGCGTTTTGCAGGTCCAAACCCCCTTCAGGCAATAAAAACAGGAGAAGCTGTATTTGTAATCAACGCAAGCGTGGCACCTCCGCTCTGCTTTGCTGATAAATCTATTAATTCTTCACTGGAGAGGAAAGTGCTACTTCCCCTATTTTTTATTCATTTTAACTTTGTTTTAATCTGATTGGAGCTTTGGTTTCCTGTTTGCAATACATCGGGTCGACTATACCCATTTTCCCTGTATCTACAGAGAGTGACATCTTAATTTCCCCAATGGGACGGGCTTAAGTTCCCCTACTGCTTATAAAGTGGTTACCTATAGGTAGCCCACACTTGTGAGTTTAACTTTACACTCCGCTTTACTTTCAGTTTGATCTGAAATACTACTATAGTGGGCTCTCAATTTCTTCCAGAATGAAGTTTGTTCACATAACAGCCAATCAAGATGCTTGACATTTCTTTGCAATGGATGCCCCTAGTGACACCTTTGTGTTCTGTCTCAGGAAAAGACACAAGACATTTACCCAGCGTTTCTCAGTGACACAGGTCTGAATTCCATGCAGTTCTATGCTTGGGGTACAGACTTGGACTAATGAAGTGTAAAGATAAATATTAAAATCAGTCTCCTGTTCGGTGCTGCCAGTCCCATTTCCCACAGGAGTACAACAAGATATTAGATTTCACAGATTTCAGCAAGTTCACCCCTCCTCATCCAATGACTACACTTTTGGCTCGGAATTGGTGTTATGCCAAAGAAATGGCAACGGCCCCAAGGCATTACCAAAAGATCCGGAATAACGGTGTGAAATGGACTGGAATATAATACAGTTTACTCTTTATCCCCCCATAGGAGACATCCCTTGGTTGATCAGTACCTGTGAATTCCCTTCCTGGGTCTTTGGGAGGGAGGCGTGATGCATTCTGCAGTAAAGGTGCCAGGAATTCGGTGCCGGAGGGAAGAATGGCCGGATCACAATCACCCACACAGTAGAGGCGCAGAGGTTTCCCCATCATGGAGAAGACATCGGTCATGGCTACAAGAACAAAGCACAGTTATTTCAGAGGCATTTCACAATCAACTAGCGATTTATAAACAATATGGTTGATGCACTAAACTGCAGTTGCTGTGTGCAGACAGCGTACGGCAATGATACCGTTACTGCTGGCAACGTGTAAGGATGCTCATGCGAACGGAAGTACTTCAGTAGCACAACCGTTGCTATGGTAACACGTTACTGAGATGTGTTACCAGTAGTAATGCACGTTACTTTAGCAACACTCGCATTCCTCAAGTACCGCAGGTCACACTTATAGTGTAACCCACAGCACACGCTGCTGGTAGTTACGTTTGCCATGCACTGTCTGTGCACACCAATATTACCGCAGTTTAGTGCATCAAATCCATTATCACATGGACAGGGCTCCACTTACTAAGTGCCCTTTTACAAACGTAACGCTTTGGTATGCATTAGTATGCGGTTTTCCATAGCAGGGCATGGTGAAAAAGCTTTCAGTTAAAACGCATATAGTGGAAATTGTGCCATAGAAAAAAAACGTTACTTTGAAAATCCGTTTCATTCAGTTATAACTGAAAGCAACTGATTAAGTGTAAAAAGGCCCTATGGCTATTTTCACACTAGATCAGTTGCAGTGTGCAGTCACAAAAATCCTATATTATAAATCCCCTGCGCCTTTACGTCCTCCTGTATCCGTGCTTCCAGACCTGACAGTTTGCTGTCGGTGAACCTCATTGCATTGTGGGAAATAACAGCTTTTTCCAAATGCCAAGCAAGCAATATCTCCCTGTGTGCATATTACTTTGGACAGCGGTGGGGGATGGGCAAGCAGGATGCAGGCCTTTTTACTAGTAAGATAATAAGTCACATCACGTTGAAAGTGAACACATGCAGTCCACAGACTTATGCCTGTACTGCAACCCGAACCGCACCAGTCGACACTGAAATAGAATTGAATCAAGTTACAATGCAATTTTATTGTCCATTACACTACTAAGAAATTGACAGTGTGAATGGAGCCTAAAGCTCCAGTAACTGTCCAATTTCTATCGAAAAATCGTTAGAGCGATCAGAAATTCTGATCGGAAGTGAAATATTGTAATACATCGTTCACTACACCATCAACGAACCAATCTTTACTTCTTATCTATCACAACCAACAAGAAAATCCAAATTTTGATTCGACGAAAATGCATTCAGATGATATTTTTTTAACTCGTTCATAATCGATTGTGTCCACCAATGGAGTTGATTTACAACCAATCCGATCAGAATTTCTGATCGCTCAAACTATTTTTTCGCTAGAAATTGGACCATTAGAGCAGTGTTTCCCAACCGCTGTTCCGCGGCACACTAGTGTGCCGCGGAACGTTGCCTGGTGTGCCGTGCTCTTATCCCCCCTCCCGCCCGTCCCTGCGGCCGCCGCTGTTATTACCTTAGCAGCGGCCGCTCTCCCCTCCCCAGACCATGTATATGCTAGCAGCGTATCTCCGGCTGCTCTGTGTGATGCACTGATGCGGAAGGAGGCAGGGCTCGGTTACCATAGTAACGGCGATACATATCGCCGTTACAGGAAGCCGCTGCCCTCCTTTCTTCCGCATCAGTGCATCACACAGAGCAGCCGGAGATACGCTGCTTGAATATACACGCGCCGGAGAGGGGAGAGCGGCCGCTGTTAACAAGGTAATAACAGTGGCGGCCGCGGGGTCGGGCGGGAGGCACTAAACTGGCTATACTGGGGCACTATTCTGGGGTACTATACTGGCTATCCTGGGGCACTAAACTGGCTATACTGGGGCACTATTCTGGGGTACTATACTGGCTATCCTGGGGCACTAAACTGGCTATACTGGGGCACTATTCTAGCTATACTGGGGCACTATACTAGCTATACTGGGGCACTATACTAGCTATACTGGGGGGCTATACTGGGGCACTATACTGGCTATACTGGGGCACTATTCTAGCTATACTGGGGGGCTATACTGGGGCACTATACTGGCTATACTGGGGCACTATTCTAGCTATACTGGGGCACTATTCTGGCTATACTGGGGCACTATACTAGCTATACTGGGGGGCTATACTGGGGCACTATACTGGCTATACTGGGGCACTAAACTGGCTATACTGGGGCACTATACTAGCTATACTGGGGCACAATACTGGCTATACTGGGGGGGCTATACTGGGGTACTATACTGGCTATACTGGGGCACTAAACTGGCTATACTGGGGCACTATTCTAGCTATACTGGGGGGCTATACTGGGGCACTATACTGGCTATACTGGGGCACTATTCTAGCTATACTGGGGCACTATTCTGGCTATACTGGGGCACTATACTAGCTATACTGGGGGGCTATACTGGGGCACTATACTGGCTATACTGGGGCACTAAACTGGCTATACTGGGGCACTATACTAGCTATACTGGGGCACAATACTGGCTATACTGGGGGGGCTATACTGGGGTACTATACTGGCTATACTGGGGCACTAAACTGGCTATACTGGGGCACTATACTAGCTATACTGGGGCACAATACTGGCTATACTGGGGGGGCTATACTGGGGCACTATTCTGGCTATACTGGGGCACTATACTGGCTATACTGGGGCACTAAACTGGCTATACTGGGGCACTATTCTGGGGCACTATACTAGCTATACTGGGGCACAATACTGGCTATACTGGGGGGGCTATACTGGGGTACTATACTGGCTATACTGGGGCACTATACTGGCTATACTGGGGCACTATACTAGCTATACTGGGGGGCTATACTGGGGCACTATACTGGCTATACTTGGGCACTATACTGGGGCACTAAACTGGCTATACTGGGGCACTATTCTGGGGCACTATACTAGCTATACTGGGGCACAATACTGGCTATACTGGGGGGCTATACTGGGGTACTATACTGGGGCACTATACTGGCTATACTGGGGCACTATACTAGCTATACTGGGGCACTATACTGGCTATACTGGGGCACTAAACTGGCTATACTGGGGCACTATTCTGGGGCACTATACTAGCTATACTGGGGCACAATACTGGCTATACTGGGGGGCTATACTGGGGTACTATACTGGCTATACTGGGGCACTATACTGGCTATACTGGGGCACTATACTGGGGCACTAAACTGGCTATACTGGGGCACTATTCTGGGGCACTATACTAGCTATACTGGGGCACAATACTGGCTATACTGGGGGGCTATACTGGGGTACTATACTGGCTATACTGGGGCACTATACTGGCTATACTGGGGCACTATACTGAGGCAACTAAACTCCCTACACTGGGGCAACTATGCCAGCTATGCAGCCGCACCCCAGCCCCCCCCCCCCCCCCCATAGCGGCACTGTCCACTAGGTCGCGCAAACAACCGGGGGCCGCATCGCCCCCACCGCGCGCGCGCGCCGTTCCCCGGAGAAAAATTTGGTCAGACAGTGTTCCCCGGGCCGGAAAAGGTTGGGAAACACTGCATTAGAGAACCTGTACTGAGTAAAAATATTTAAAATTAACACATGAGGTAACTTCAAATGAACATTACATAGTTACTTTGCCATCAGTTCCTCTCAGAAGCTCACCATTTTCTTCTGACAATAATCACTTCCAGTTCTGACAATATTTTGTCAGATCTGAATTATATCAGTTGCTGTCAGTAAAAGATCAGTTGCTGTCAGTTATAGCTGAAAGGAAAACTGATGTACCAGGTAATGTCCAGGTTTCCCTATGGCTCAAGTGGGCGATGTTACAGTTTAACTGTGTACTGACCAGAAAGCTGTTATGGGTAATGCCCATTTTCAAAATGGAGGACAGAAAATTACCTTGATCACAGTGAACAAACAGGACGCGGGACAGGAGAAAGACACTTAGGAGTAGACTACATGGAAGGTAAGTATGACTTGTGTATGCTTATTTTGACTTTTAATTTTCAGTTCAGGTTTTCTTTAAGGCTGCTTTCACAGTGAGACGTTACAGGCGCACGTTAGTGCAGCCTGTAGCGCTCCCCAACGCACAGCAATGTGACTGCAATGGGCTGTTCACAGTGCCCACATTGTGTTACATTGTAACGCTGCACGTCAATCTACAGTGCAGCATGCTACAGCGTTAGAGCAGCTTTGCCACGTTAGCCTGCTTGCACAGGCGCAGTGATTAGCCACATGGCTAATTAATTTTCACTGCACTGTGCTGTGCTGACGTCAGTGGCGGGACCACGTGATGCGGAGTGTTCCACTCACGTGGTCTCCACCAGCGCATGCGTACTATAGTACGCATCAAAGAGCCGCTTAACGCGGCTCTTTGCTAACGTCCTCTGCCACCATGCGTTGTGTTAGGTGCACGTTATGCGACCTTAACGTAGCACCTAACGCAACGTCTTAGTGTGAAAGAAGCCTAAAGGGATACTTAAAAGTCTGAAAACCACTGCGCCTGCATTGCCGTGTCCTCAATCCCACTGATGTCACCAGGAGCGTACTGCGCAGACACAGACTATACTGGGCCTGCGCAGTACGCTCCTGGCGACATCAGCGGGATCAAGGACACGGCAATGCAGGCGCAGTGGTTTTCAGGCTTTAACCCTCCTGGCGGTCTAATGTTTTCCGCCAGGAGGCAGCGCAGCAGAAGGCTGGCTACATGATAGCCGCTGTTCAGCGGCATCCCCCGCCCGCTTCGATAGCCTTCGGCGATCTCCAATCAGGAAATCCCGTTCAAACAACGGGATTTCCTGGAGGGCTTCCCCTGTCGCCATGGCGACGGGGCGGGATGACGTCACCGACGTCAGCGATGTCGTGATGTCTTTGGGAGTCCCGAACCACCCCTTAGCGCTGCCTGGGACTGATTGGCCAGGCAGCGCACGGGGTCTTTGGGGCGGCGCGGATATCGGCGATCGAGCGCGGGCCGGCGGCGATCGGTGTGCTGACGCTGCGTTCAGAAAAAAAAATGAAAGCAAATCGGCCCAGCAGGGCCTGAGAAAACCTCCTGCGCGGCTTACCCCGAACTACGTTCGGGGTTACCGCCAGGAAGGTTAAAGTCTGAAATTCCAGAAGTGAACTGGAGGCGGGATCAGAGCATCGGTGAGTGGCTGCGCGGGCACAGGATATCTGCGGGGGACCATTAAAATCCCCGGGTAAGTTCAACTCATTTTCCCCCGACCCCACTACACAGTGTCCCTTTAAGGCATTGCCAAACATCTCCAGAAGAAGAATAATAATAATAAAAAAAAGTCATAGGGCTCGTTTCCACTATCACAAATCCGCATGCGTCCAACGCATGCGGATTCGCACATGTAATGCAAGTGGATGGGCCTGTTTCCACTGTAGCGTTGTTGAGGCGCGTTTTTTTCAGCGGTAAAAAAAAACGCACAAAAGACCCTACGAATTCGCCTGCGAGTGGAATGCATGCGAATCGACGCTTATTTAATAGGAAATTCGCATGCGGCTATGGTATGCGAATTTTCATGCGAATTCGCAAGCGAATTCGCATAGGTACCAATGTAACTTCAAACAGGCAGTGACATGGTTAAATTCGCATATACCCTCACCTATGCGAATTCGCGGCAAAAAACGCGAAAAAAAATCGCATCCGCATGCTATTTCATCAGCGGTGGAATCCAGGCGATTCTGCACCGCAATAGTGGAAACGAGCCCTTAAAGCTGTTTAAAACCCTGACATAATATTCAATAAAAACATGTTTTCCTACTTTTTATATGCCACGCGGTTATATTTGCATTTGTGCATAAGTATTATTCATTTAGAAATTATAGGTTCCCAAAAGTACAGTTTTTTGGTTTGTGAGCTGACTTTGCATTTTATTAATAACTATTATGTATTGAAGGCAGACATGCTTTGACTGTGTGTCAGAGAATGTCACATTCCTCACTTGATACATTTAAGTAAACACAAGATAACAATCTACAACTTCTGATGCTTCCACATTTCACTGCACTGAACTTTCAAGCTCTGTGTGTAACCTTTCGAATGCTGGTCTAGTATAAAAAAAAAAATGCTGGTTGCATATAATATGCTGTATATAATGTCTTAGAGCAAAGATGAAATGCTGGGTTATATTCCACTATGACAACTGAAGTGAGAGGGATACGGAGGCTGCCATTCTTATTTCCTTTTAAGCAATACCAGTTGCCTGGCTGTCCTGCTGATCCTCTGCCTCCAATACTTTTAGCCATAGACCCTGAACAAGCATGCAGCAGATCAGGTGTTCCTGACATCAATGTCAGATCTGACAAGACTAGCTGCATGCTTGTTTCTGGTGTTATTCAGACACTACTGCAGCCAAATAGATCAGCAGGGCTGCCAGGCAACAGGTATTGTTCAAAACGAAAACTATTTGGCAGCCTCCACATTCTTCTCACTTAAGTTGTCCTTTAACCTCTTGATGACCGTAGACTTATGCTGGGTACACACGCTACGTTTTTTCGTGCCATTTTTCCACCCGATTGTTTTTTAGCACGATTTCACTCGATTTTGCGCTTGATTCTCTTATCTTTTTCCATTCACTGCTATGAGAAATCGAGCGTGGAAACGACTGGGAGTGATATCGGACATGACTGATTTTATCTATCTTATCAATCTATCGCACGAAAAATCGTACCGTGTGTACCCTGCATTACACCCCCTAGTGACCAGGCTATTTTTTTTACAATTTAAGCCACTGCAGCTTTAAGGCCTCGCTGCAGGGCCGTACAACTCAGCACACTAGTGATTCCCCCCCCCCTCCTTTTCTGCCCACCAACAGAGCTCTCTGTTGGGGGGCTCTGACTGCTCCTGGAAGGTTTAATTAATTAATTTTTTTCATGTGGACCAGTGTTTGTGATCTTAAATTTCTTTTTTGCAGCTTTCAGTAAGCGGTTGACAGGTGAGTGGTTAGGGAGGGGACCGTGTGGGAGATGCCTACATGGGGCATCCCTGTAAAACGATGCAATCTACGATTGCGTCCAACCGAAGCCTCCCACCTGAATGTTAATTTATGTAATTCCTGCTAGATTTGGTACAGCAGGCAAAGGGTGTATGACAGTGCACCTGATTGGCTGACTAGCGTCTGCTGGCCAGATAGAGGCAGGATATTGCTCTAGCTGGAAGTTAGCAATTGTGTTTGTTGCAGTTGGCATTCAGTTTAGAGGTGGTGGGGTGAGTTCCCTGGAGGGGAGAGGTCCAGGGCTTGCCCGCACTTCCCTCTAGGTATCGCATGGTGAGTTGGGGGCCCAGCTAGTGAGAGAGACTGGGGCCCCTGGCTGTCGTGCGGACCACGGTTTGTGATTTTTTTATTTATCAACAATGCCAGCTTCCCTTATGCTGAGCTTTCGGGTTTACTAGTCTATGAGTCACACACTTGCAACAAGCATGCAGCCAGTGGAATCACACCAGTGTCACAGCTTCAGGACCTGCATGCTCATTCTGGGCCAGTAACTTAACCTCCCTGGCGGTAAGCCCGTGCTGAGCACGGGCTATGCCGCCGGGAGGCACCGCTCAGGCCCCGCTGGGCCGATTTGCATAATTTTTTTTTTGCTGCACGCAGCTAGCACTTTGCTAGCTGCGTGCAGTGCCCGATCGCCGCTGCTATCCGCCGATATACGCGTCGCCGCAGCCGCCCCCCCCCCCAGACCCCGTGCGCTGCCTGGTCAATCAGTGCCAGGCAGCGCCGTGGGGTGGATCGGAGTCCCCTTTGACGTCACGACGTCGATGACGTCATCCCGCCCCGTCGCCATGGCGACGGGGGAAGCCCTCCAGGAGATCCCGTTCTTTGAACGGGATCTCCTGATCTCCGATCGCCGGCGGCGATCGGAGGGGCTGGGGGGATGCCGCTGAGCAGCGGCTATCATGTAGCGAGACCTCGTCTCGCTACATGAAAAAAAAAAAAAAAAACGTATTTGCTGCCCCCTGGCGGATTTTGCCAAACCGCCAGGAGGGTTAAAGGACACCTGAAGGGAGAGGGTTTGTAGACTGGCATATTTATTACCTTTTAAACCATGCACATTGCCAGGCTGTCCTGCTGATCCTCGGCCTGTAATACTTTAGTCAGAAACATCTGATCTGCTGCATGCATGTTCAGGGTCTAAGGCTTAAAGTGTGACTGGAACAAGCCATATGCTTGTTTCAGGTGTGCGATTCAGACACTACTGCAGCCAAAGAGATCAGCAGGATGGCCAGGCCATTGGTATTGTTCAAATGGAAATAAATATGGCAGCCTCCATGTCCCTCTCACTTTAGGTATACATTTAAGTATTCGAGGCAGAGCATCAGCACAGAAGTCAGGCAACTGGCATTGTTTATTAGAGAATGACTATGGCATCCTCTGCATTCCGCTCACATCAGGTTCCCTATGAGCCAATAAACCTGGAATGAATGAATTCTAACACTGCCTTCTTTTACGTGGTTAGGATTTGTCAGCCTCACCCTGATCATATCAGAACATTCTCTAGTTTGCTAAGAGTAATGTAAATCAGTGTTTGTATTATTGCATCTGCATATGGAATCCACAGCAAATAATCTAGGTCAGCCTGCAACAGACTGACGAGATCTATTGTGGTAAATGGGCCGCACTTCTGCGCAGTCCGCGATAATCTCGGGAGAGCAAATACGTTCTCCATACAGCCTAAGGGGGTGACGCATCGGCCCCAGGATACATCCAGACCACAGCGGACACTACACTGTCCACTCTCGATGACCACACGTGGGAACTGAGTCCAAATCAGGCCCATAAAGCAGGATGTCACTTTAAAGGTGGTCATACATCAAGTGACTCAGCGGCTGATCGACTATCCAATTCGATTATTATAATCGAATTAAATGAAAATCGGTGCCGCTAAGTCCACGCCCGACCGGCAATGCGACCAATTTTAGGACGAAAATTGGTTGCATTCTCGATCGTGTATGCTGCAAGATGTTGCTCCATCGGGCATGTGGCAGTAACTGCATGCAATTTCCCGATGATCGACAAACATGACGAAACTCCTGACGCTGTCCCCCTAATGTCAATGGCCCCCCAGTGCCCAAGTAAAGTGTACATGTTACGGCCAGAACCCGAAGTCTTACCAGTTCGGGTTCTGGCCGGCCAAAATGCGAAGTGGCCGACTCACTGCGCCAATGTGAGAAATGAGTGCATCCTGGCAGCGCATCGCTCCCTAGCCCCGTGTCCTCTCTATACCTACCTCCGCCCGATGTGCACCATCCTCTCCTCCCAGCAGAAGCCGTCCAATTTTCTGGAGGCTCTGTGCTCCTCCGCTCTGTCTCCTCCTCCTGCCTCCTTCCTATTTCCCTCTGACAGCCGGGGACACACATGTACTCAGTCGTTCATGGCTGCGGGAAAGCAGAGCAGGGACGCTGCAGATGTTGCTTCTGCCAGCACCCGCTCTGCAGGAATCAACAGAACGAATCTCTGCAGTGACGAACGGTTCTGGGTGCATCTGTGTGTCCCCGGCTGTCAAAGGGAAATAGTTGGGGGAGTGGAGCTAGCCAGAAACAAGGAGCAGCCAGCGCCAGTAATAAATTCATTTCTCACATAAGCCACAGTGGGACGACTACTTCGCATTTTGGCCGGCCAGAACCTGAAGTGGCCAGACTTTGGGTTCCGGCCATAAAATATACATTAACTGTCCGTGGCCTCCACTTGTCCCCCGCTGGCGCATTCTCCTTTCCATACATTCATGCCCCACGTGGTTCCCTAGTACACACACCCTTACTAGCCAACCACATGGGGCATGAGTGTATAGAGAGGAGCGTGCGCCCGGAAGCAAGCGGGGGGACAAGTGGAGGCCACGGAGAGGTAATGTATACCCTTTACACGGGCGGGACATTGACTTTACGAGACAGCTTTGGGGAGGTGGATGCTACGCACAAGGCTGATTCCCGAGAGATTCCATGCTGAAATTGATCGGGAATCCACCTGTGGTGTATGGGCATCACTAGATGTATGGGCACCATAACTCTCTACAGTGGATTATTCTGGAGCAGTTACAATACCAGCCAAATTTTCAAACCTCAAATCCAGGCTCCCAACTAAGAAAGTCCTTAGTAAGCAGGGTGTCCAGATGATGACATTTTGGTTACGTGGCCAGAAGCAACTGGGAAAGGAGTTTCAATCTGCTGCTCAGATTGCACATCATCCCATTGTTCAGAAAGTAGGAAGGCACAGACTGACTTTATGAGATGAGTGCAGCCTGTAGCACTGACAGTCTATAGTGAAGGAAGTGGTCACAGATTTATTTCAGGCTGCTTATAGACAGACTCTAGCACTGTCGGCAAGCATCTACACAGATAGAAGAAAACAACTGTCCCCAGGAGTGGGACTTTCAATACGACTAGAATACAAAGTAAAATGATCTTCACCATTCCCCAATTACTACCGACACATAATGGACGTAATCAGTGGCAAAGTGTTTTCTGTGTTTGTTCATATAAAGCATTCCTCGTACTAATCTCACCTTCTCGCTCTCTCTCTGACACACTATCATAAGAAAACATAACACTCCAGAGGTCCCCTATATCTCCTATATGCTGCAGCAATTAACATACCAACTGCCATAGGTGGACTGTCACCTGACATTGTGAGGAGCCTCTGGGGCAGGAAGATCCCCTGCAAGGACTGTACAGAAGATCAAAAAGTCTTTAAAGGGAACCGAAAAGTGAGGAATATGGAAGTTGAGATATTTAACCTATTCAGGACCGGAGCCTCTGGTCCCTTTAAAAGACCACTATCGCGAAAATTATAAAATTTAAAATGCATGTAAACATACATTTCTTCCATAGTAAAATGTGCCATAAATAACCTTTTGGGGAACGGCAGCCTAACCCCGCTTAAGGAAAAGGGCATTAAACCTTGGGGGGGCTGAGGGGTGTGTGTCAGGCAGCTGGATCCCCAGTGTGGTTAGGTAGGTATGGTGTTCCCGTGTAGGCAGGTGTCCTCAGCAGCCTTTACTCACCTCCCAGGCTCCAGCGATGAGCAGCTTTAGCCCCCTCTGCTCTGCCCAGCATCCCTGCTCGCACAGACTCTAATTTCCGGGTCGAGGCTTGATGATGTCATCAAGCCAGGACCCAACAGAGTCAGAGCGAACAGGGATGCCAGCCAGAGCGGAGCGACGATCGTCGTGGGAAGGTCAGGAAGGTGAGTGGATCCTCTTCTTCCTCTCCCACTGCCGCTGTTCTAATAGTGATCACTACGATCCTCAAGCGATCCTAGTCATCACGTGATCAGGAGCCAATCGCGATGGCTCCTGATCACTGAGGGGAGTCGTCAGCTGTCATATGAGAGCTTAATCCCCCCTTTCGGGTGCGCACGATCGCGGCAGCGATGCTACATTCTCACTCGATTCAGTGATTATCGGCTGCCTCAGAGGAACCCTAATGACAGATAGTAGAATGTAATAAATGATGCAGGATACCCATTTTATCTTAATTACCCTGGTTTCAGCATCATATATGCTTCTTATAGCTATATATTGGTATGCAGCACAGTTTTTTGCAGGTTTGCAGTGATGTTTAGCCTAGGCCAGCTCGCGTAGCTGAATCTGCTGGCACGCCATCACTGCTGCGCTATGTCCCGTCCATTGCATGAACTGGCCGCGGCGTCTACTACACGCCGCACCAGTTCATAGCCCGCAGCCCCGCTCCAGCCTGCAGTCTTCCGGCAGGCAGAGCTACAGCAAGATGGCGTCCGAAGCCCTGTACTGGAGACTATTTGTGTCTCCAGTACAGGGCTTGGGGTGCCATCTTCCCGTAGCCCTGCTATTCCATTCAGTGCAGGAGATATGCAGGAGCAGTATCTCCGGGGGAGCTGCATGCCAGAGCCCGGCCGGGAGAGGAGACTTCTGTCAGGTGAGTAAATTCCTTTTTTTGCAGGTGAAATGTTGCCCACATTGCGTTTATTTTCTGGTGTCTGGGATAACTGTTGCTGCATTTATTTCTTAATGGTCATAGTTGGCTATATTTGCCGCTTTGGGGTTACGGCGGTTATACTAATAAATAGCATCACACAGTTTCTGCACACCCATGATGCGAATCCTCGTTTCACCACATCATAGCGGAAACACGGCTTTCTTATGCCTCGCCTTTAAATCACTACGTTAGCTCTGCCCATACAACGTCATGGCCACGCCCATTTTTTTGCCCTGTCCAAGGTTGAACAGAAAAATCTGGTCACTGTAGGTTTGAGGGCCTGGTATTTGTCATCTCTTATGTTCTGAAGGGGGGGGGGGGGCGGGATTAGTGTCATTTTGTTCAAATTGGCGTGCTGGAACTTTACGAGAGACAAGAGACTTTTGAGTTGAAGTTTGGGCACTCGGTCTCAAAAAGGTTTGCCACCACTGGCCTAGGCCCCGATATTACGCAGCCTTTTGTCCCACTGCACTCTGGGAGATCATGGGAGAATATACGCTGTCCCTGCTTACTCCACAGTATTTTCCCTTGCCAGCTGTAAAGACGCTGGCATCTCTGATTTTACAATGTACAAATTACAAACACAAAACCGGATGAGGAAAGACTTTACAATGAGCAAACCCTGACCAAATAATTTATGAATGGATATCTTAAAAAAAAAAACCAAAACTTATGGATGCTGCCATACGTATTTCCTTTTCAACAATACCAGTTGCCTGGCTGTCCCGATGAACTTTCTGGTCAGTAGTATTTGAATCACACACCTAAAGCAAGCATACAGCTAATCTTGTCCAAGACATCTGATCTGCAAGCCTGTTCAGGGTCTCAATCTAAAAGTCTTAGGGCTGGATCACATTGGGGAAATTCTTCAGCACTTTGCTGATCACCGGCGATCAGGAAAGCGCTGCTACAATGTACCCCTATGGATACATTCACACTGCAGCGGTTGTGATTTCGATCAATTGCAAACGCGTTGCATGCAGCATTTTGAGGGCAATTGCTCTGTGATTCTCGTTCTATTGAACATGACTCACAAGCACAAATCACGCTAAATCGCAAGATTTTGCCCGCAAATCGCCATCGCGGAGCCGAACGCAAAGCGCCGAGCCCTTAGAAGCAGTTGATCAGCAGGACAGCCAGGCAATGTGCATTTTTTTTAAAAGGAAATAAAATGTCAGCCTCCATCGGTCTTTCACCTCAGGTTACCTTTAAGTTATATACAGTTAAACTTGCCACCATTGTCATATGACAAAATATCCTGTGCAGCCCAACTGCTGTTATCCAACAACACAGATTCGGTTTCTCGTTTCCTTCTCACCTTGGGACATTTCTCGTCCGAACACCACGGCCTTGGAATTGGAGACGCTGAAGCAATGTTCTAGAGCTTCCAGTCGCAGGTTGAAATTAATCAAAGCGGCTTCCACTCCAATTTTAGCCATACCGAGCCACAGGCCCACATACTCATTGCAGTTCTCCATAAACAGGGCAATAACGTCCCCTGTCCGGTAGCCCTCCGCATACAGGAAATTGGCAACCGCATTGGAGTATTCATCTAGTTCTTTAAAAGTCCACGTGGCTCCTGTTGCCTCAAAGATCAGCGCAGTCTTGTTGGGATGACGACTGACACATTCCCTGAAGATGTCGGGAATGGTGTTCTTTTCCCGTAGGTGCCGCTTGACCTGTAGTTTCACTCGCAACAACGTCAGGGCGCCACTAGAAAACATAAGAGGATAATGTCTGAGCTGTAGTTGGAATTTGGTCAAGTGGCCGTTTGTGGCTCTGTAAAGGCTGGAAAAACACTGACTTCTTAACCTAATGTTTAGGCAGATCAACAAAGATTATAATACAATGGAAGAAAAGTTGGAAAAAAAAAAAAAAAAAGAAGAGTATTAGAAAAGGGAATCTGAGGTGAGAGTAACAAAAACAGAGGCAGTCATCTTCATTCTCTAATAAAAATGCCGGTTGCATGACTTCTGTGCTGATGCTCTGCCTTAAAGAGACTCCGTAACAAAAACTGCAACCTGTTTTTTATCATCCTACAAGTTCCAAAAGCTATTCTAATGTCCTCTGGCTTACTGCAGCACGTTCTAATATCACCATCTCTGTAATAAATCAACTTATCTCTCTCTTGTCAGACTTTTCAGCCTGTGTCTGGAAGGCTGCTAAGTTCTTCAGTGTTGTGGTTCTGTGATGCATCTCCCCCCTCCAGGCCCCTCTCTGCACACTGCTGTGTGTTATTTAGATTTGTGCAGCTTCTCTCTGCTCTATTATCTTTTACAAGCTGGATAAATCCTCCTCTGAGCTGGCTGGGCTTTCACATACTGAGGAATTACATACAGGCAGAGCTGTCTGCACTCTGCAGGAAGAAACAGCCTGACACTTCAGTGGAAGACAGCTGCAGGGGGAAAGAAACACACAAATGATCTCTTGAGATTCAAAAGGAAGGGTGTATACAGCCTGCTTGTGTATGAATGTATTTTCTATGTGTGGACATAATGTACATCAACCTACTTCCTGTTTTGGTGGCCATTTTGTTTGTTTATAAACAAACTTTTTAAAACTGTTTTTAACCACTTTTAATGCGGCGAGGAGCGGCAAAATTGTGTCAGAGGGTAATAGGAGATGTCCCCTAACGCACTGGTATGTTTACTTTTGTGCGATTTTAACAATACAGATTCTCTTTAAAGTGAACCTCCAGACTAAATATCTACTCAGCAGTACTGAAAAGGCTAGGTGTTTCTTTAACAGTTTCACATCATCAGAACTTTTTCTTGCCCAAGTCTCATTTTTAGCTGGATTTCCTCGAATATGATGACTTGAAAGACAAAACATTTATATGGCGCTTTTCTCCTGGCGGACTGAGTGTTAGGGTGAAATAACAATGCCACCAAACATCACCTTGAGAAAAATACCTATAAACCGGTAGGTGTAAAAAAGTTTTTTGGTACTTATCCGTTAGCCGGGCTTATCCGGCAGGTGGCGACAAAACTCCACCAGAGTTACATCTTTCCCTACTATCCATGGCGGCCTGGAGGGGGAATAGTAATTAGCACCACCTGCCGGATGCGCCCGGCTAACGGATAAGTACCGTTTTTTTTAACTACCGGCTTTAGTAATTCATTAAAAATAATGAATTACTAAAGCATGCATGCCACCCAAAATTGCAACGCAGTGCACTTCGGATGAAAAACCGGACTTTATACATTCAGATTGAGACTGATCTGATGAGATCAGAGACTGAGCCGCTGATACCTGTTACACAATATTCTGCTGTTCATATTCCAGATAGAAGGACATAGTCCAGTGCTATCTGTCATTTCCCAATCACTAGTGAAACACAAGGTCCAAGGACGCTAAACATAATACACAAGTAATCTGATTATTATGTACAAGTACAGAGTGTAATGTGGCTGAGAAGTTGTTGCACAGAGATAATAGTGGCGGCTAGCAAACAAGGTGGTTAGAGTGTTACTGTGGCCATACAGAGATCAATTACATGGCTTTCATACAGTGTAATCTAAAGATCTACATTGCCCTTTCATAAAAGCCATGCAATGTTAGAAAGATAAATATACGCCAAGGCAATCACAGCTGTGCAGGGAGGCAAGTAATGCACAAACCTTTGTGGTGTCTTCCACCAGCTGGCCAAAGTAAGGGCCCTTTTCCACCAGCAGCTGCTCGGTGTGCAGTTACCAAACAGCAGTGTGCAGTTAAAAAGAAGCAGCGAGCAGTTTTGAAAGATAGGGCTGGTTAACACTGCAAGAGCTTTTTAATCATTAGTGATTTGAAAAGCTCCTGCTAATGCAATGCTATGGGGGATTTTTACAAAATTAAAATTGCTCCGGTGAGAACACACACATAGGATAATGTATAATAGCAACTGTCGCCAGGCGATTGACCGCGCCAATCGCCTGGCAACATCAGCGACAAGCGACGGTTCGGGGTGCGCGCCCGTGCAACGCCTCATACTCACGGGCGACCTGTCGCAACACGAGCGCGCCGCGGCAACAATTGTAGCCCGTAAGTATGGGCCATTAGTCTCTTCACTGTCTATAAACTGCTTGTGGAAAAGGCCCAAGAAAGAAAGAAAAGAGAAAGTGTGTGTGTGTTCATGCGTGCGTGCTACACTGGCCATTTGTGGTCCGGCTGTAATGAGAACATGGGGATACACAGGTCGACCCGGCAGCTGGATTAGCAGCCAGATCGGCTCCCGCCACCGTCCGGATCGATTCCCGCGGGCGCTTCCTTATCTTCCTTAGCGGGGATCGATCCAGTGGGTCATCGGACCTGTCGGAAATTATCAGCTCGATACACGATACAGAAACGTACCGTGTATCCCCAGCATTACAATTTGTACTGTGTAGATGAGGCTTTAGATCTGTCCACACTGCTCATTTTACAGAACATACACTAATGAAGATAAAAAGATAAGCAGGACAGTCATGCACTCCTTGAAAGGAAAGTATGGCAACCTCCATATCCCTCTCACTACTGAGAGCAGGGGATGACAAAAAACCCACAAAAAAACTTAAGAGACTCTGTAACAAAAATGTCATGCTTTGTTCTACTATCCTACAAGTTCCTAAACATATTCTAATGTGCTCTGGCTTACTGCAGCACTTTCTACTATCACTGTCTCTGTAATAAATCAATGTATCTTTCCCCTGTCGGACTTGTCGGCCTGTGTCTGGAAGGCTGCCAACTCTTCCGTGCTGATCTGCTATGCACAACCCTCTCCAGGCCCCTCTATGCACTCTCCAGTGTGTGTGTTATTTACATAAGCCAGCAGTGTCTCTGCTATCTGATATCAGTGAGAGAAAGCTGGATAAAAATCCTCCTCTGTTAGGCTGTGAAAGGAACTGGCTGACACATACTGAGGAATTACAAACACAGGCACAGGCAGAGCCGTCTGCAGGAATCCTGTCACTTCAGTGCATGAGAGCTGCAGGGGGACAGAAGGTAAACACACAAATGATCTCTTGAGATTCAAAAGGAAAGCTGTATACAGCCTGCTTGTGTATGGATGTATTTTCTATGTGTGGACATACTGTACATCAACCTACTTCCTGTTTTGGTGGCCATTTTGTTTGTTTATAAACAAATTTTTAAAAATGGTTTTTGACCATTTTTAATGTGGCGGGGAGCGGCGAAATTGTGACAGAGGGTAATAGGAGATGTCCCCTAACGCACTGGTATGTTTACTTTTGTGCGATTTTAACAATAAGATTCTCTTTAAATTTCTTTACTTAAACATAACTTAAAACTTTGGGATATCTAAAAGTAATTTTTTTTTTCGGCGTAAGAGGACAGATGCAATTGTCAGCTTGTCACTTACAATACCGTATATCCTCGGCTATAAGTCGAGAAATTTAGGTCAAACTAAATAAAGAAAAGTTGGGGGGGGGGGGGGGGGGTCGACTAATATTTGAGACCTACATATTTAATTTGTGGGGGAGCCGATTGATCCGTATAAATTCACAGTTCATTACATCCTGTCACCCACATTATATCACCTTCAGGGGGTGGCAGGGGGCCGCCGATGTCTTTTTTAATGTTTAAGTCTGCTCACCTCTCTCCCCCATTCTTATGTGCCCGGCTGCCCGCCTCTCCCGTTCTTATATGCAGCGTTATTGCGCGGAAAGTGCATATCGATTCCACCGCCGGGCGTCGTGTTTATCTCTTCTGAGCGGTTCATCATTAGCGTCTCTCCGGCAGCTCTTGGTGACATCATCGGGAGCCGACGGAGGAACTGTATGTGAGGCACACAGAAGAGATAACGCGGCGCCCGGCAGTGGAATCGATATGCGCTTTCCGCAATAACTCTGCGTACGAATGTGAGAGGCGGGCACATAAGAACGGGGGAGAGAGGCGGGCACACTTAAACATTGAAAGAGACAACGGCAGCCCGCTGCCACCCCCCTGAATGTGCTGTAACGTGGGTGACAGGATGTAATTGACTGTCACATCAGTCAGGTCCCCCAATCAGTTTGCCGGTGCAAAAACACATATGAACGGGGAGAGAGACATGCACTCTTGCTGGGCATCAAGAAAGACCTTGGCGACTCCCCCTATGGTGTTGGATTCTGGGTGGCAGCATGTAAGTAATAATTTTATTGTATTCATTAGGGGTCAACTGTACATGGGGACCTGTAGGGTTTAGTGGCTGCATTTGGGGATATGGAAGGGTGCAATACTTTTTTTTTGCAATGAAGCTATTTATCCCTCCTGGTCCCTAAGTGCAGCGAGTAACTTTCCTGGGTCAACTTATATTTGAGGCAGTAAAAAATTCCAGCTTAAGGAGGGACAAATATTGGGGTTGACTTATACACTGAGTCGACTTATAGGCGAGTATATACGGTAAGTTTCATTTTTATAGCCAGCTAAGTATCGGACAGTAAAAAAAAAAAAAAAAAAAAAAACAAAACAAAAAAAAAAAAAACCTCAGTTTACACTTTTCTTTCAAACTATGTCAACAGTAAATACTGCTGCCATGCTTTTGCTATGAGACTGCCCAGAAACTCCCATCTCATGGCAACAGCATTTGGCTGCACAAAGCAGAAGGCAATATTACAAAATTTAACCACCTGCACCAATCCACTGACTACAAGTAAATCAAGTAAATTCTGAAACTTCAATTGCTCAAGTACTACTGTGGGGTTAGACCCGTTTTATATACACACTAGTAATTATGCCTGTTCCATTAAAGTGGACCCAAATTAAAAATACAAGATTTCAGAAATAAAATCTATTTTCTAAATTATAATAATAAATAGCAACCTTTTTTCAGTTGCATGATGACAAATATAAAATAATTTACATTTATTGTAGGAACCCCTCCCTTCTTTTCAAATTGCCAGACAAAATCCGGCAAACTGGTGGAGTAGGTGGTATCCGGCAATGGAGGAATTGCTAATGGCTGCCCCCAGTATAACCCTAGTTATTAAAAGAGAAGGCTGAAAAGCATGCACTGAAATGCTCATAGGTTTGAAGGAGAGTTTATTTATCTTTGTATGTGTTAGAGTGGTGCAACTAAATATTTTTAATAAAAAAAAATTTGGTTTGGGTCCGCTTTAACTGGCAGTAGGTGACCTCCCTTCAGCCTATGGGGGAGAAGTACGACAACTTGTGTTTCTACTGGAGCCGATGGTCTGGCAGGCAGGCCATGACTCCCAAATTGAGTCAATCACTGCACTTGCTGAGTAGCAGAGCGTGCAGCGATTGGTCCAATGACTGAGCCATGGTCCCACCCTTGAGACCATGGGCTCCTGTAATACACAAGTTACCATTTTTCCCCCTTGCTGCAGCTAGGGCTTATTTTCGGGGTAGGGCTTCTATTTCAAGCATGCTCAAATTCCTGGTAGGGCTTACTTTCGGGGGAAGGTCTTAGTTTCAGGGAAAGAGGGTAGTTCTGTTAATTTCCTGCCTCACTGAAGTCTGAACAGCAGGGCGAGGTAAGCATTAGCCGCCCAATACCTCAGAGCCCGCTATTATTCCCTTCAGTTCAGTAATCACATTTTATGCATCTGTATTTTAGGTTCAGAATCCTTGTTTAATGCACATACACAACAAAAGTGACATTGGGTATTCGGCCTTATTAGGCCATTAGAGGGTGTGTTTCAGTGCCAGGAATAGTACTTCCAGTTGTGTGTGGTTGCAGGCGAGCTAAAAACGCATGCCGTCTCCCCGGGACTTCAGACTTTCTTTAGCCGTCATTACCAGATCCATTCAGTGGCCAAAGATGCATGCGCTGCCAAGTGATAAATGACAAATGAGGGCCTCACGCTCCCCACAGATTATCCATTATGTTCAATAAACATAGGGGACATATATCTGCCACACAGTGGCATCCAGGACATATAGGGTGGAGACAGAAGTGATTTTTGTCATGCAAGTGACAGAGCCCAGTTGATCTACTGGTAAATCACAAACCGCCCGCTTGAGTGACTTACAAATGGTACTCTGTCTCTTTGACTTGGATGAGCTTAGTGCGATATGCTGCCCTGAAGTTTTGCACAGCAGTGTAGAGGATTATGACGTTGCAAGGTGGGGAGCCACACATTTAGAAGCATTATGTGCCGATTACAATTTTGAAACACACTGAGCCTGATATTATGACTATTTGGTCAAGCACTGTCCTATTTGGCTTTAGGCTAATACTAGACTCATACACACACACACACACACTTTATTATAGTCGGCTGAAGTGGCTGATAATGACTGCCTCAGCCGATAATCAAGCTTGTGTATGGCAGCCCCCAACCCGCTAGTGATCCACCCAGAGACCCCTCCGCACCTCCGTATAACAGCACAAGTTGTCCACTACATAGCTGACATGCGTCTGCACAGGCTGCCCCAGCGATGTCACCCAAGGGAATCGGGTCCCGATATCTGGCAGGCAACACACATCACAGGTGTGTACGCACCTTCACTGGGCAGGGTTCTGATATGCATCTAATGGACTGGCGGCTTATGGTAATCACTGATGGGCTGCCGCTATGGATGTGCTGCAGTTGTGGCTTGTGGTAATCACTGATGGGCTGCCTCTGTGCATGTGCTGCAGTTGTGGCAATCGCTGATGGGCTGCCGCTATGGATGTGCTGCAGTTGTGGCTTGTGGTAATCACTGATGGGCTTCCACTGTCCATGTGCTGCAGTTGTGGCTTGTGGTAATCACTGATGGGCTGCTGCTGTGCATGTGCTGCAGTTGTGGCTTGTGGCAATCACTGATGGGCTGCCACTATGGATGTGCTGCAGTTGTGGCTTGTGGTAATCACTGATGGGCTGCGGCTGTGCATGTGCTGCAGTTGTGGCTTCTGGTAATCACTGATGTGCTGCAGTTGTGGCTTGTGGTAATCACTGATGGGCTGCTGCTGTGCATGTGCTGCAGTTGTGGCAATCACTGATGGGCTGCCGCTGTGCATGTGCTGCAGTTGTGGCTTGTGGTAATCACTGATGTGCTGCAGTTGTGGCAATCACTGATGGGCTGCCGCTGTGCATGTGCTGCAGTTGTGGCTTGTGGCAATCACTGATGGACTGCCGATGTGCATGTGCTGCAGTTGTGGCAATCACTGATGGGCTGCCGCTATGGATGTGCTGCAGTTGTGGCTTGTGGTAATCACTGATGTGCTGCAGTTGTGGCTTGTGGCAATCACTGATGGGCTGCCGCTATGGATGTGCTGCAGTTGTGGCTTGTGGTAATCACTGATGGGCTGCGGCTGTGCATGTGCTGCAGTTGTGGTAATCACTGATGGGCTTCCGCTGTCCATGTGCTGCAGTTGTGGCTTGTGGTAATCACTGATGGGCTGCGGCTGTGCATGTGCTGCAGTTGTGGCTTGTGGTAATCACTGATGGGCTGCGGCTGTGCATGTGCTGCAGTTGTGGTAATCACTGATGGGCTTCCGCTGTCCATGTGCTGCAGTTGTGGCTTGTGGTAATCACTGATGGACTGCTGCTGTGCATGTGCTGCAGTTGTGGCTTGTGGTAATCACTGATGGGCTGCCGCTATGCATGTGCTGCAGTTGTGGCTTGTGGCAATCACTGATGGGCTGCCGCTATGGATGTGCTGCAGTTGTGGCTTGTGGTAATCACTGATGTGCTGCAGTTGTCAAATCAATGCTTATATGCCCCCTTTTAGAGGCTTGAGAAATAAAGGTTGAAGAATTGTACAGCAGAGTTTATGATCAAGTGGAACCAACCCTGCTAGGTTCAGATTACATGCCTTGGATTTTTATGCAAATAAAAACAGGGCAAAGCATTATCTATTCATTGGAATATGGCCACATGTTACAACCCGCAGCATAAATTAAAAACACTGCCGTGTCCATATTAATGAAGATTACTGTAGCATCAGAATAAGGTGTTGCATGCACCCAAATGTAAGGAGACTGGATAATTGCCGTGTTGCTGATATTAATAATGTCAGAAAAAACACAAGTTTAGCTTTGCTCGTGTTAAGTTTCTGGAAGAGAGAGAACATGAAGGAGGAGATGACCTTAAGACAGCCAGGAACACAAGATGTTAAAACACGATCAAGGAGGAGGAAAGAAGATTTGGGCAATATCAGCACATAGGGGATTCCGGAAGACAGAACTAATGAGTGCTCCTAGACCACAGGTGTAGAACTCCAGGCCGGGAGGGCCAGATCCATGCCAGTGCTTAGGATGGACTGAGAAAGAGAGGAATGTGTTCTACCTGATGGACCACATCTTTCCTGATTCAGACCCATCAATTCATTTACAGTAAATGTAGAGGATGAAGGGTGAACCGGCACTGTTGTAAACGTAGCTTTATTGAGATCTAGATTAAACCTCTGTACAATCAGGCAAAGTGAATCACGTAAATTGGTGAACAATAATAGCACATACCATTACGGGTGAGAGCACAGTCTGGGTGCGGTGGGTGCTGGTAGCTTGAGCTCGACAGATGTTTCGCGTGGTATAGCGCTTCTACAGAGGCTCCGTACGGTGGAAGCCTCCGTAGAAGAGCTACACCGTGCGAAATGGCCGTCAGGCTCAGGCTACCAGCACCCAGACTGACCTCTCACCCGTAATGGTATGTGCGATTACTGTTCACCAATTTACGTGATTCACTGTGCCCGATTGTACAGAGGTTTAATCTGGATCTCAATAAAGCTACGTTTACAACAGTGCCGGTTCACCCTTTATCCTCTACATTTACTGCATATTGAACTCCTACACCAGAGCACGTTGGAGTAGCATTTCTGAAAGGTGTAAGCTCTAGATCACCCCAATCTCACTCTCAAGAAGGCACGATCCATGTAGTGTCAGCCCCTTTCCTCCTACACAGCAATAAATTAATTTGAGCTGTGTCAAAAATGTGTGAGGACCTTGGCCCTCGAAGGACCAGTTTGACATTGCGGTCCTAGAACATAGATATGTATAATGGAGAGAAGGGGACAAAGAACTGAGCCTTGGGGTACTCCAGCAGAGTGCAGGCACAGGGAGAAGAGTGTGTGTGAGAAGGTAACCCAGTGTTCTCCACAGAATTTTTTTCCAGTCGTGTGGCATGAAAAAGTAGCTGGGTAGGTTGCGAAGGGGGAATTCCACTCTGCTTACAGGACAGGAAGAGGATGAAGACAAGACTATGACAGCCGGGTGCTTACCAAAATTAGATGGGTGCAGCACCCGGCTAAAAGAGCCTGGGGAGAACACTAACCCTAAATTTCATGCCAGAGATGTAGGAGGCAAGGTAAGAGTGCAAGATCCTAGAAACAGGAAATAATCTGAACTAGTAAAGGGTGATCACTATTCGTAATTTAAAGAGGACTTGATGTATCCAGGAAGATACTTTAACATATCCCAAGAGTGGTTTCATGATAAAAAGGTACATACACGTCTGATTTTTCCAAACGTTTGGATGTCAAGTCAGACGTGTATACCAACAATCGTTCCGCTGATAAGAATGGTTTTGACGGATCCACTTGGCGGTTTGAATGATCGGTCGTTTGGAAAAAAAAAAAAAAAAAAAAAAGAAAAAATCAGACGTGTATATGTAGCTTTAAAAAAAACCTGTACTGAAAGTGAATAGTCAAAATAACCATACACAAGTCATACTTACCTGCTGTGTAGTCTACTCCTCAATCTCTTTCTCCTCTCCTGTGTCCTGTTTGTCCACTGTGATCAATGGAATTCTCCGTCCTCCA
This sequence comes from Hyperolius riggenbachi, assembly GCF_040937935.1. Classification (NCBI taxonomy): domain Eukaryota; kingdom Metazoa; phylum Chordata; class Amphibia; order Anura; family Hyperoliidae; genus Hyperolius; species Hyperolius riggenbachi. The sequence continues at coordinate 249,639,707 of NC_090653.1, forward strand.
TTTTGAAAATGGCCATTACCCATAACAGCTTTCTGGTCAGCACACAGTTAAACTGTAACATGGCCCACTTGAGCCATAGGGAAACATGGACACATCAGTTCTCCTCTCAGCTGTAACTGACAGCAACTGATATAAAATTGACAGCAACTGATATATTTCAGTTCTGACAACATGTTGTCAGAACTGGAAGTGATCATTGTCAGAAGAAAATGGTGAGCTTCTGAGAGGAACTGATGGCAAGGTAACTATGTAATGTTCATTTGAAGTTACCTCATGTGTTTATTTTAAATAATTTTACTCAGTACAGGTTCTCTTTAAGCTGCATACATTTCCCAGTCTTTGTAAAATATCCAGGTATACCAACTTGGATAAAGCCTATTGCCAAGTTTTATTTTATTATTTTTTTTTAAGTTATTGTTATAATACCTGTATGTGCTCTCTGAACAAAATACATATACTCATTGATAAAATAGTTAAAGTGGACCTGAACTTTTGCACAGGACAGAAGAAAAACAGAAAAATGCACACCGTATATATTGTGAAAGTTTAGCCCGTCTAAATCCCACTCAGTTGCGTCTAATCACAAGTTGTAATTTGATCTCTTCCATTGTCATCTGACTGCCATGGCAGATAAGCCAATTTGAAAGCACAGGATGTAAATAGGATGTAAACAATATGTCTGGATGTAATATGTATGAACAGAGGCGCCAAGCAGAGTAAAACAATGTTCTAAAAATGATAAAAAGAGGGAAGTCGAGGTGGACTTACCTCCCTCTGGTAGTGGACATATACTCAAATGCAGAGTAAAAAATATACAATTTATTCACAGCTCCATAAAATCGCAACGCGTTTCGTGGTCAACAGTCCCGCTTCATCAGGCAGTACAGGAGCATATAAAACTGGTTCAGGTCCCTAAAGCGTGTGAGCGAATAGGTCTGCCTCCATTGTAGCTGGAAATAGACACACTGCAGATTTATTGCAGGATTTGTATCAACTAACAAAGATATGCTTTTTCTTTGCAGATTATACTGTTGCTTATCTTTTACAGCAAAGAAAGTTCAGGTCTGCTTTAAGCAATTAGCAGTACGCTGCTATTTGTTGAGATGAGCCCACCGTCTGGATCCACTAGTGGTCTCTGTTCAGGAGATGGGTTTCCTGTTAATGTGAATGAGCAGTTCAATTCCCAATTGTGACCTCCTTTGGCAAACATAACAAGAGCAGGCAGCTAACGTCCGCACTACAAATTGGTGATTCCGACAGAGACGTTTGCTCTATCGATCTAAGGCTCTGCTGTACTGCCTGTTAACCATTTAACCGCGCCAAAGTTCTCCAGCGTTAAAGATTCATTGATTTTCAGTCATGAATCCACTTTTCCAGGAGGTAACCAGGTCTCCCCAAATAACCGACAGCTTTAAGAGAAAAACATTTACCTGAACATCTGTGTTTTCAGGTTGTGCTACTGTATTGTCTGAAAAACTGTTTTACAAGAAGCTTTACTCCGGGGATGCCCAATACGTTGACTGCGATCTACCGGTAGATTGCGAATGACTGTCGGGTAGATCGCGGCAGCGTTGGCAGCGGCCTGTCATTCTTTACTGCCGGCACTGCTTTTGATCGCAGACGCCGCGTTGTTCTATTGTGCTACTCTGCTGCCCAATGCAGAGCAGCACACAACCAATCAGAGAAGCCAGGGGAGGGGAGAGGAGTGGCAAGGGGAGAGATGCAACTGAATGACGTCTCCCCCTCCAGCACTTCCTGTGGAGATAGCTGTCCTTCGCCTTCCCCTTCCACGTGGTTTAGGGAGGAAGAGATGCTGCTGGCGAATCGCTGTATGAGAGCAGCCACACAGCAAGAACAGTGGCTCTAGCTAGGGGAAGAAGGTGAAGAGAGGAGACACACAGGCTGCAGGTAAGTATCTGTTTATTTTTACAATAGGTGGACACTGGATTTGGGGATACGCTGCACTGTGGGGGGTCTAATTACTTTGTAGGAGGGACTCTGCTATGCTTGAGAAAGGTGACTGGGGTGGAGTGATTGTATCTACTTATGTTGGGATGGGGAAACTATGAATAATTATATTTATTTTTGATTGATTTGATAGGTAGCTAGCCCAATTATTTTTGATTAACCGGGATGCTTCTTAAATATGCGTTGATTTAGGGGGTTACACGCTGATCTGCGTTTGAATATTTATGGGGGACGTTGCCTAATTACTGCATGTTTGGAGATGGGATAATGAGTCTGCCCAATGGAGGGGGGGGGGGGGGGGCTTGGTATGCCACAGAGCACTAGGTCACTGTGGTCGGATAGTTCTCAAAGTAGCTCGTGACCTGAAAACGTGTGGGCACCCCTGCTTTACTCCAAAGTAAAAGAAGAGAATCAAGATTCAGCTGTGAAGTGGAAAAAGACCCTTACTTGAGAGTGCCAATCGCCTGAGTTCTGGGTAACCTGCTCCTGCAGCGCATACATATGAATTGGCCGCTGGGAGACTTGGGCGCAGGATATAGCTGATATTTGGCTTATCCTGCTGCTGCACAAGTTCCCGGCGGCGTTAAATACTATTCCCCCTCTAGGTCTACGTGGATGGTGGGGGAATATTATAATTCGGCTTCCAGCTATTGCTGGAGGTCGAAATACAGTGTTTGAAGACTGAGCTGAAGTTGCTTTTAAGAGGGTGCCAAAGTTACTGACTGTGGGCAGCTATAGCCGTAATTTCTATTACAGCCTATGGTGGCGCCGGCTACGTCCAAATCTCCTGCACTGTAATTGCAGCACTCGCCTGCAGCACTTTTGTTTAGGGCTGAGGAGTTAGTATAAAAATCAGCCGACTCAGATTATGAAACCACCGATTCCAGGTACCCCAAAATTGTTCCAACTCCTCAACTCCAACCCCCCAGCCCTGCTTTTGTAATAAACCTAGGGCTAACTGGATAGATTATAATGTGTAGGCACGGAAGGTACTGCATGTGACTACATTTAAAGGCAACTGTGCAGCAAAAATGAAAATGTATAAAATGAACCTCCCCATAAGTGTTATCGTGTGATCTGTACCATTACTTACAGGGGGGGCTGCCCCCCCCCCCACAGTCTGTAAGGCAGACGCAATTTTCCGCAGGTGAGCCCACACTGTGCTGAATTTTGTAGTTCCTGGTGAAGAACTTTGCTGTACTCACATCTACGGACTACATCTCCCAGCATGCATTGCGGGGCTCGCGAACACGCTTCTTGGAACTACAAAATTTGGCCCAGTGCGAGCTCTCCTGCGGAACATGGAGGCTGCCATACGGAGAGGGGGCTAGAGGAGCAGCCCCTCATAAGTAATACAGACACCAGCCTCTGCCCCCCAAACGGCATGCTCTATTATGAACCTTGTTTTATGTATTTTCATTTTTGCTGCACAGTTACCTTTCTTTAAAGAGAACCCGAGGTGGGATTTTATTATGCTAGTGGGGCACAGAGGCTGGTTGTGCACACTAACACCAGCCTCTGTTTCCCCATGGTGTGCCTCCAGGACCCCCCTGCGCGCCGCTATACCCCCCGCAGTGCTGGAGACACACAGCGTATCGCCAGCACAATGTTTACCTATGCGGTGTCTGTCAGCGCCGCTCCCCCGCCTCCTCCGTATCGCCGCTACCCGCCCGCGTCACTTTCCTTTCAATCAGCGGGAGGGAAGGGACGCGGGCGGGTAGCGCTGATGCTGAGGAGGCGGGGGAGCGGCGCTGACAGACAGCGCATAGGTAAACATTGTGCTGGCGACGCGCTGTGTGTCACCAGCACTGCGGGGGGTATAGCGGCGCACAGAGGGGTCCTGTAGGCACACCATGGGGAAACAGAGGCTGGTGTTAGAGTGCACAACCAGCCTCTGTGCCCCACTAGCATAATAAAATCCCACCTCGGGTTCTCTTTAAACAATCCTCACTGTGATCTGATAACACCCAAGTGGTGGTAGACTTTTGCCAACTAAAAGACCCGTTCTAAAACGGACCTGAACTCAGAACTTCCTCTCTGCTCTAAAAGATAAGAAAGAGCTTAATAACCTTTAAAGAAAGAAAACATGATACAAATCCTGCAATACATCTGCAGTGTCTACTTTCTGCTTTCGTGGAAGCAGACATAGGGTTAATATACTGTGTTTACCACAGGGCTGTGGAGTCTGTACAAAAAAATCATCTGACTCCTTAGTTTATGAAACCACTGACTCCAGAAACCCAAAATTCCTCCGTCTGACTCCATAGTCTAATTTTTACTAAGGCTATGGATTTGGTTCAAAAATCCTCCGACTCCACAGCCCTTGTTTATCAATAAGCTGCTCTGCCGTGGCAGCCAGCTGAGGGATCAAATTACAACTTGTGATTAATCACATATGAGGGGGAATCAGGCTAAAACTAACTACATACAGGGTGCAATTCCTCTAGGTTTTCCTTCTCTCCTGTGCAAGAGTTCAGGCCCACTGTAAAAGAACCCAGTGTGGGTTTGGTGGAGTGATGCAGCACTCTCCTACCTCAGCAAATCAGAGTCTGTGACACTAATGCACAAGGCATGGGCTTCCTCAACACATCTGTCAGTAATTTGATATCTGTGATTCAAAGCAGTTTTCCCGTCTGTCCTGCTGCAATGACAAGCTTGGTTCCCGAGTGGATGGCATCCAACTGTATGCGTAGAAGAGATAAACAGGCCGTGTCCCCTCTAAACTGGAGGCAGCTGAGTGGGTGGAAAAGGGTGGAGTACAATAAACCTTATTCAACAATTCAATCAGGCTCCAATCAAGAGTCTGCCTCCGGGATTAACAGCAACAAGATGAGTGTATTAGAGCTCTCACAGATTGTCTCCCACTTCCCAGCATCCTCTGCAGCAGCCTATACAGGAACTTAGGATAAAAGGGGAGACACCGAGAGTCCTATATACAGTAGTGTAGTATGTACTGGAAATATGGGAGTGAAAGGGTAAGTATGTTATACTCCCAAGTCTGGGTCACCATCCAGGCAAGCACTATATGAGCAGGTGGGGTGCATTAGACCTGTCTCCACTCAGGAATAAGAAGTCGCTCTCTGTAGTTTGGAAGAAGGAGGCCAAGTCCCCTCCACCAGGGGTGAATACGATCATTGTACAGTTGTACAGAGGCGCCAGGAGGATAAAAACTAACTGGGGGGGGGGGGGGGGGGGGTTAGCAGTCGTCGACTTACCTCCCCAAGGTAGACACAAGATGCTGTTTTTTACAACAATTTATTTACACTAGCACTTTTCTGGAGTATGTAAATTGTCGTAGTTGAAAAAAAAAACAATACAACTGTACAATATACAGGAACTTAAGATGCGTACAAACTTCAGCAGAGGTAAAAAGCGGGTTAGTCTTCATTCCCCAACTTAAATTTTACTTAACCTGAGGCAAAGCTGCCCCTGTTCATTTTCCCTTCTTGTTCCCCCTGGTCCCAGAGATCTCATCCTTTTGGAGTGCGCCATCACCGTGCCCTGGGGTCACAGTTCAAAGATTCCACCTTTGGAGGTAGCTGCTAGGTTGCAATGCATGCTGGGAGATGTAGTATGTAGATGTGAGTGCATCTCCCGCCGGGGAGATGTACAGACTATACCTCTATTCTAATATGAAAGCGGTTTATAAAGCAGTTGATAAATGTTGCCTGTTTTGCTGCTCATGCAAGTGTCCCAAATCCTTTGCTGTAATTAGTAGTGCTGGTGTTACTGAGCTCATTGCAGCAGGGCGCCTCCCATTCCCCCTCCTTCTGACCTCCTGAGTGCGGTACATGATGCTTGGCAGAGCGCCCAGCAAGCATGGCTGTATGTCAGATTTTATCGTGTTAAAAACACAGATGTTGAGTAGGGAGGGTCACACTACGGGGGATACAGAGCTGTGACAGGCTCAGTGTCCGCTCAGGTCTGCGTGCCAATTTCTGGGGAATGCACTGAACTAACAACAACAGATGACTCAACACAATCCAGTAGACTACGGTATGTAAAGGATCATAGGAGACATCCGGGGGAAATGGAATAATCACAGATATGCTAGTTTACTACAGATCTTTATAAAGGTGCCCATTAACAGAACAATTTTTTCATCAGATGCGATCTTGACAATTTTACGACTGAAAGTAATTATCAATTGTTCCTATAAACAAGTCGATTTTATAAAAGGTATCTGCCTGTTGGTGTTCCTGCTGAGACTCGGGCAGAATCTGTTGATTCCGGGTCTCGTCGCTTGTTCCCCGCTGATGACGCTGCTGCTATACATACCCTTGTCTATCTCATGTCACGTGTCAGGAGGCGCTTTCCCAGTACACCCTACACAGATGTAAACAATAGTCAGCTGACTACAGTCAGCTGACAGCGCGGTTGCAGCTGACGTTACAGCTGACACCTAGGTAGGTGTACCGCTGTGTGATTGGATGTGCGGATCGTGGACCGATGTATTTAAACCTGCAGAGTGCTTCCAGTCTTTGCGCGTGATAAGCATAGCTGTGGCTAGTTGCTTAGTGCGCACATTTCTGAATTACTGGATCTCGATCCTTGGCTTGTATTTGACTATTCTTGTCTGCGGTTATTAACCCTTGCTTTGATTCCTGGGTACTCTTGCCTGCTGCCTGGTCTGACCTCTGCCTGTTAACTGGATACCCTTGCCTGCCGCCTGGACTGACTGACTGCTTATTTTCTGGACACTTGTTTGCCGCCTGGACCGACCTCTGCTTGTTAACTGGATACTCTTGCTTGCTACCAGGACCGACCATTGCTTGTTACTTAACATTAAGTATACTTGAACTAATCCTTGCACGTGGACCCTGCATGAACTCTCTCATATATTGCCTGGATCCTTCACTGCCTGTTCCTGATACATCTGTTATCACTGGCAATCAACGCCTCATCCTCCTGAATCAAGGTAATAGCCCTGTGTGATACTTATTAACTATTGAACTGTGTTACTTGCCCTGGTGGGTTATTGTCCTCTCTACTGTAGTCTGTATGCCTTGCACGTTAAGACCTGGAGGTAACCGTAAACAGGAGACAAATAACGTGTCCTGTTCACGCGGGGGCTTGCCTATAGGTGAAGACGTGGGCTAAGCTCAGAGCCGTGGCAATAGATTGGGACATAGAGATTGATCGGGGACATAACCAGGCAGGCCTTATAGATTTAGCGAATTTTCTCTCTTCCAATTTGATCGTAAAACAATCCAACATTCTGATCCCATCGATAACAATCGTTATACATCGATTTTCACCATACTGTGCAGTTTTCTGTACAATTTAGTTATATTTTCTACTGGCTTTAGAACGATTGGTAACCAAACATTCAGCAGAGATCACCTGACAGGACTAAAGAGGTCACCACCTGTGATAAATTGCAAATTGTAAATCAGGGAGAGGAAAGATTTTACAATGGGCAAGCACTGACTAAATTTATAATTTTGTAAAAAAAAAAAAAAAAAAAAAAAAAAGCCATTTTATTAATTAAGTTATTTTCACAAAAGTTTTTAATTCATTCATATAGTTTGTGCCCTTATTCTAAATGGTATTTAAAATGTCACTAGTTAAGCATAATTGATTTTTGTCCTGCTTCATAATACTGGCATGTGACCTGCACTGAATACCTATAGTGATGGTAATGTACCTGTAGTGATAGTAATGTGTGTGCAGCGGGTGTTTTCTCCTAGAGTAATATTAAGGGGCCCATACATCAGCCATCGATCAATTCTATAGAAACAATCAATCAGAAATCGATTCTATCAAATTTCCCATTCAATCGATTTACTGCAGATTTCATCTGACAGGATGGAAAATCTAGGTGATTCTGAAATGTATTGGAAATCTGTTTCTAGTGTGTGGCACTCAGATAGATTCCTGTCAGATTCAACTTGACAGGCATCTGACAGAAATCTATGTGATGGTCAAATCTGCTGCAAATCTATAAGTGTATGGCCATCTTTAGAATTGCCTTTATCCCTACTGCTTCTAAAGTCTGCCTTCTCTCATCTCGTTTGCTCAAGCCAATTACCTTTATGCAGCTTGGAGTACTAGGGAGCGAGCAGTAATTTCAAAAAAAAAAAAATAATAAAATAAATAAAAATCGGTCATTGGAAATCTGTTCCTAGTAAAAAAATGTTCCTAAACACATCACATAGATCAGACATCTATCTGATGATATATCTGCTGCTAATCTAACGAGTGTATGGCCACCTTTAAATCACATTTGTGAGTCACAACTAGACCAGTGACACAAGTACATGGTTCATCCACTCACAGTGCCCTTTCACCACAGTGCCCATAAACAGTTCACAAACGCCACCATTTCCAGACTACTGCCACCTTCGGCCTAGTGGTAAGTCACCCTGGCTTTTTCATCTTCTAGTAATTTTCACCCTTTCGCCATAAAAGTCAAAGGTAGGAGATGATTAGGATATGACCTGACCAGGTATGTAGATCCTTTAAAGTATCTAAACGCTGGAAAAGTTTTGCACACAGAGGCCTTTCACTCAAAGACATTTCCACACATAAAAAGTAAAAATAAAAATAAAGTATATAAAGTCTGTTTGCTTAACTCACACTGTTTTTTTTTTTTTTGGGGGGGGGGGGGGGGTGTTTAGGAAATATTTATTTTAATTTTCTTTTTTGCTGTCAAGTCTGTATAGTGAACAGGTGCGAAAAACAGTGCTGAGTAACCTCTCATAGAAAGTCACACCAGACGCCTCTCAGGAGACTTTAGAGGCAGAGATACCACTTTAATGTCTGGAACTAGCGACAAATGTCACTTATAACAAAAGACCCAGCTGAGATGAGGTTTCTATTTTGCAGAAAGCAAGCTGGCAGCTTCCACAACAACTGCACGTTCTTCAGAATAAACAGAGTTGACGCAGGGCAACTGTGAAACCATCTTATTTAGGGATGCAGAGCATGGCAGGGAGGAGATCGAATGAAGTAAAGTTTAGTTCAGGTTATCTGTCAAATCTAATGTAGCCTATATGCCCTGTGGGGGATTGGCACTTTAGATGGGTGAGGCCACAACACTCCCTCCTAAAACAAGATGTTGCTGTTTGACACGTCAGAGAACCTCAAAGAGGAAAGAAAAGGTGGGAAAAACAGAACCAAGGTAAGCAGGAGCCTTCTACGTGTTGTAATAAGTATAGGAACTGTCTGTGAGCATTTGAATCCAAGGCTAGAGGCCTGCGCGGGTGTAATTTTTCAGCCCCGCACCTGACCCGCAGCCCCGCTTTCTGGTTAATCTGGTACCCGCACCTGAAGACCCGCAACCCGATTAAATTAAAATGGGTACCCGACCTGACTTGCATTGCGGGTAGCCTGCAGGTACCCGACCTGATGCCCTGTGCGTGTCTAATTTTTCAGAGCCACATCCACACTACTCGCACCGGACCACAACCAGTTTTCTGATGAATCTGGTACCCACACCTGCAGAACCACTTCCCTGCAACCAGATAAAAACAAAAACAAGAAAAAAAAACAAAAACGGGTAACTGACCCAATGCAGGCCTCTATCCAAAAGCTACACAAAATGGGAGATTGCCCAATTGCAACTGGATTTTCTGCTTGTGGAGTAAACTAGTCTACACTCAGGTCTTAAACAAAACAACAAAAAACCTCCCCTGGCGTGTACTCACCTCGGGTGGAGGAAGCCTCCGGATCCTATGGAGGCTTTCCCCATCCTCCTCGGACCCACGGCGGCGGCGAAAATCCTCTCGGAACGGCAGCGATGTAAATATTTCCCTTTCCCGGCTCCAGCGCAGGATCGTCTCTCCGCGCAGAGATAGGTGGAAATAGACGATCGCTGTCGGCAGCTCTACTGCGCAGGCAAGAGTCGCCTGCGCAGTAGAGTGCACCCGACAGAGATCAGCTATTTTTACCTATCTCCATGCGGAGTGCTGCAACAGCGCCCACCCTGGGAGTACATTTGAAATCGGCGCAGGTAGACTTGGGCGCAGGATACAGCCGGAATATGGCTGATCCTGCTTCTGCACAAGTCCGGGCCATTTAATTAATATTCCCCCTCCAGGCCGACATGGATAGTGGGGGAATGAAATAATTCAGCTTCCAGCGATTGCTGGAGGCTGAATTATTGTGTTTTTTAAGCAACCTCGGCTCCGTCTTCTGAGGGGGACCAAATGCAAAGTTTAAAAAAAAAACTGAATCTACAGTAAAACTACTACAGAGGGTCCTAGATAACAATACTTAAGAAGTATTGCACTTAAAGAGACACTGAAGCGAGACTAAATCTCGCTTCAGCTCTCATATATAGAAGGGGCACGTGTGCCCCTGCTAAAACGTCGCTATCCCGCGGCTGCACGAGGGTCCCTTCACCCCCAACCCACCCCCCGCAAAAGTTGGTCGTAGGATTTGTCTTCCTGGAGGCAAGGGCTAATGGCTGCAGCCCTGCCTCCAGTCGCGTCTATCAGACGCGCATCACCGCCTCTCCCCCGCCCCTCTCAGTGAAGGAAGACTGAGAGGGGCGGGGGAGAGGCGGAGATACGCGCTGACAGACGCACGTGGGGCAGGGCTGCGGCGGTTAGCCCTGCCACAACCAGGAAGCGCTCCCCCGCATTACGGAGGGGATTTGTGGGGACAGGGACCCCCGTTAAACCGCGGGATAGCGGCGTTTTAGCAGGGGCACAAGTGCCCCTTCTATATATGAGGTCTGAAGCGAGATCTATTCTCGCTTCAGACTCTCTTTAACTCTCAAAAATTATCGAAGTCAAATATATTTGAATGTTATTGGTATGTAGCAACGCATTTCATGGGTCTGGCCCACTTCAGATATTGTGCTGGTTTGGCTACACTCACACTGGTATGAGCACCTCGTATCAGTGAGAACGTGTAGTCAATCCAGAACACTACCTAATGAAGTGGGCCAGACCTACGAAACGCATTGTTACGTGTCACTTTTTTTCCAAATCAACATATTTGACTTAGAGGACCTGAAGTGAGAGGGATATGGAGACTGACTGATTTAAATCTAAACAATACCAGATGCCTGCCAGGCCTGCTAATCCTTTGCCTTTTATGCCATACAATTTTCTGGTAGGTTTAGCGACCAGATCGATTTCCAACGTCACATCTGAATTTTGATCGATTTTACGATTTTTATTACCGGTTTCCAATAGATTTTTGTTTAGTTCTATGAAAATTGATCGGGGGGAAAAAAAAAACCAAACAAATAAAAAAAATTAAAAAAAAACACAACCAAGAAAAATTAAAATTCAGAGCAGACAATCAATCTGGCAGGTAAATCTGTTATAAAATTGTATGGTGTGTACCTAGCATTATATTTTTAGCCATCCAGATCAGAGGTTTCTGACAAAAATCTGATAAGATTAGCTGCATGCTTGGTTCGGGGTGTGCTTCAGACTCTACTGATGCCAAAATGATTAGCAGGGCTGCCAGGCAACTAACATTGTTTAAAATGAAATAAATATGGCACCCTCCATTTAACTCTAACTTCAGGTTCCCTTGAAATCATATTTGAGAGTTAACTACAATACTTACCTTTGGTTATCCGGGCTCCTCTGGAATAGCATTACGGTTTGACTCCTGAGAAATAAGCTTTTTATTACCCGGTATGGAGACCTTGTCTCTAAGTACATACACACATCGGATTTGCGTCGGATACACACGTCGGACTGTAAGGTCCAGCTGCACGACAGACTGTACACACGCCCGATTTGACGTCCGAACGACCGTTTGTTTGGATGTCCAAACAATGGGTCGTTTGCGCAAAACTGACGGGTGTACGCACCTTAAAACACCAGCTAGGGACATCTACTGGCAGGAGGCAGCATAGAGCTCTAATCTATAAAAGGCTGTCAACACCTGCATGCCACTGTAGTGAGTGGGAGATGCTGGAAATCATCTAAAAACACTACTGGATCTTATATTCAAGGCAGACCTATACTGAGCGATTTAAAACAAGCTGCTCAGGTTCTTAAAAACGTTTGCTGCTATAAATGTTTGAGTCTGAGTTCATATACAAATCAGTTTTTCTGACTTTACAATAGCCAACTTTAAAACCAACTAGCATGAAGATAGTGTGTCTCAAGCTAAATGACCCTCCAGTCAATTCTAGTTAGAACAAGGACAAAACCTTTTATAGAAGTCACTTTAAGGCCTTGTTCACATTGACGCAATTTTTCTTTCTCATTCCCGGCTGGGTACCTGCGCGCTGTTTTTTGTGAACAGCTTTCCTAAGCAGTTTTGCCGAGCGATTGCGTTTTTTTCACTTCCTGACATCATTCAGGAAGTGAACTCTTAGATCCGGAAAATATATACAATGTATTTATTCTTAAAAAAGCGAACGCAATCGCTGCACAAAGCGATTTTGTTAGCGTTTACGTTTTTCGTATACCTTCCATCGAGGCAAAAATCGCCTCAAAAATGGCCCATGCATCGCTTTTCTGAGAGGATTGGAAACTAACTGCTCAGATGTGAACTGTCTCAGAGAATAATGGTGTAAGGGCTTTCAGAGCGATTTTGAAACATCGCCAGTGCTAAAACAAAAAAAAAAAAGAAAGGAGAATAACGCCTTTAGTGTGAACGAGCCCTCAAGGACAATTGAAGTGAAAGGGATATGGAGGCTGTCATATGCATTTCCCTTTAAGCAATACCAGCTGCCTGGCTGTCCTGTTGATCCTCTGCCTCTAATAATTTTAGCCATAGACTCTGAACAAGCAGAATATGCAGCTTATTGACAGCTCTGAGAAGATTAGCTGCATGCATGTTTCTGGTGTTATTCAGACACAACTGCAGTAAAATAGATCAGCAGGGTTGTCAGGCAACTAGTATTGTTTTAAAAAACAAACAAACAAAAAAAGAAACAAATATGGCAGCCTCCATATTTTTCTCACTTTAGTTTTTTTTACACTTCAGCTTTACAGAACGTAAAGCTGAAGTGTAAATGAAAGGGGAAGTGCACTGTGGGGACACTTATTCTTTAAAGCAATCCTGTGTCAAACAGACATTTACCCAGACAGGAAGTGACATCACTGATAAGAAATTCCCCATTTTATCTCTTTCTTGCTCTCAGAAGCCATTTTCTGCTAGGAAAGTGTTTTATAGTTGGAATTTCTTATCAGTGAGGGTCACACTGTAGTCACTTCCTGTCTGAGTCAGGACTGAGTCAGCTACTTACATACCTGATATTTAACTCTTTCAGGCAGAGAAAGAAAAAAAGGAACACAGCCTAGTTATTTGTGTGCTAGGGACTGTACATACACATGTCTATCTCATGTCACTTCGGGTATCCTTTAAATGCATGCACCGATACGCTAGTGATAAGGACTTGTCTCCTACCGGTTCTTATTGGTAATATGAAGATTTTCAAATACATGTTTTCAGTATTTCACTTGGGCTCTATGACCCGCTTTATTCTTCCTCAGATTATGCAAGAAAGACTGTTGGATCGCCTGAAGTGTCCATCCTACTTCCAACTGTCAATATTTCAGTACAGATACCTAAATGGAAGAAGAAATAGGCCCAGTTGCACAATTACTTTCCACACAAGAGCTCCTGGGCTGAAGTTTTAGCTTCCCAGAAAAAAACCTGTCCTACAGTAACTGAAGACCGGTGCTGTGTGCGTCCCGGAGGCCCTTCCAGTAGTGCAGTTACAATGCTATGGGCCTCAGTGCAAATTCACCAGACCGCCAAAAAACTGGCATTTCACTGTGTAAAATCCTGTACCCACTACATGATTTTTCCAACGACCAGCAGGTTTTTGAGCAACAAGTGACCACGTGATTACATAAACAACACTTAACGATTTGCAGCAATTACGATCACCACGGCGGAACGGATCTCTAAGATCGCCGATGACTCCTGCGCAAATACCGCGATCGCTTGAACTCTCGTTCATGCCCGTCATGTGACATCACGTATACCCGTCACCAGGAAGTTGGGACGGGGAATGCTTGTTGCCATGAACGTCGTAATCCATCTTCTTGGGTCACAAGTTGAGTATTCAGGTCAAGAGAGGTGTAAGAAGAGGAGGAAATGAATGATTTGTTAACAATTAGCACTATTCAGTGATCATTACCACTACAGCATCAATAAAGCACTAATGCACAAGAACCCTTTAATACAAAGGCCTTGGTGCCAACATATCCTCTGCCTCCCCTATTGCTACACCAGCTAGATGCTAAAGGACCGTGGCAAGTTTATTTTACACTTTAGTCCTGTTTGAAGCCTTTTTGAAACCTTGCATGCGTTCCTAACCTTTTCTTTTAATAGCTTCATAAAGTATTCAGAGAACATGCTGTACCAAATGCTGCCTTATGCTACATTATGCCTGAGCCCAGGAAGGGGGAAACTCAGCATCGCTGCACAGGCTTTGGGTAATGAGACACACAAGGCCAGCAAGTCTACTTTTCCCTCCTACCATTAGTCAATAGATGCATTAACATCAAATATTCCACTTACTTGATATCTCGCCCCAGGGTCTTGTAGAACACCTTCAGGAACCTCCATCCCCCTGAGCCGAGGTAGAAGACGAGGACAGCTCCCACCGACTGGAACCAGGGCAATCCGACCACCGCCTTGAGCAGCAGCAGTAAGGAGGTACAGGACGCCACACGCAGCATCCTCCTGTCAGAGAAGACACAGGCACAGTCATGCAGCAGCTGGGAACCTTTATACTAGTGATGGCTGTGTTACAGGCACGCCCACAGACACACGTGCTCCTCACACAACCAACAAAGAGGCACTTCCACTCACTCAGGGCAAAGCTCAAGCGCAGCTGCCAGGCCACGGGCACACAGTATCCAGCTAACACACAAAGGAGAGTCACGCATTGAGAAAGACAGTTCCTGTTTGGCTAGAAAGACAAGACTCTTGTTCGGCGTGTATGAAAGGCAGCGCACAGCTTGGCGGTTACATTAGCACACAAATGAAATGCAGTCATGTAAAATAGACCCACAACATCTGATAAAGCAGAAATGTCAGTGCTTATAAATTATTAAGCAGAACCACACACGCATACAAATAACTTGCTGAACAAGGTATGATAACAATAGGTTTTAAACTAGACAACCAGGTTAAAAAAGGGCCACCATCAAGAAAAAACGTAAAAATTAATATATATATATGCTGCTGTCACAGTAAAAAGTTGACACATTTTGGACTAGTCCATCTCCTGATGGGGGATTCTCAGGATTTTCTTTACAAAAGCACTCCCTGGAAAGGATCTTTACAAAGATGTCAGCCAGCTTGCCTACTTGTTTGCACTCTATTATGACAGCTGGGCTGCAACTGCAGTTTTGTAACGGCTTTTGTATATAAAAAGAAATGACTGAGAATCCCATATGAAGAGATGGACTAGTCCAAAACATGTTAGATTTTCACTACCTATTGTGACAGTGACATAAGAACAAAAAGTAATGTATAATGCACTTTAATCTGGGAGAAATGTACATTTATATGCATTTTTTTTATTAATTTTTGTTTTGCAATAGTTGTTAGTTTGCGATAGTTGTTGGGATAAAAAGCCCAGGTAGACATGAATCCTCAGTGAGTGTCCCATGATCAGGTCATAAAGGTATGTTCAGAATGCAGAGTCCTGGCCTCTCACAATGCTTTCTGGAAAGAGGGTGTGGCACATAAACCACTCACCCTCTCCCTCTGTTGAAAAGCAGGCATGGTTGTAGCCAGGGCTGTGGAGTCTGTACAAAAATCTTTCGACTCCAACTCCTCAGTTTCTGAAACCACGACTCCGACTCCAACTCCGACTCCGGGTACCCAAAATTGCTCAGACTCTGACTCCTCGACTCCGACTCCTTAGTCTAATGCTGGATACACACGGTTCGTTCCCGCGCTCGATTCCCGTCAATTCGTTTATTTCTGGCATGTCCGATTCGCGGTTCGATGGATCGTTAGGTCGATTTGCCATACTTTACATGGCAATCGACCTAAAAATCATCGAAAAGCGGTCGGAAATGTTCGGGAATAATCAATTCGTCGGGAATCGAGCGGCGCATTCGATGCGGGAATGAACCGTGTGTATTCCAGGGCTGTGGAGTCGGTCCAAAAATCCACCGACTCAGATTCCTCAGTTTAGGATTCCACCGACTCCTCTAATTTGCATATTACAATTTTGTCGATTAAAAGTATGTAACATGAAATTCGTCTCTTAACTGCCAACGCTTAGGAATTTTACAAGACAACTGAAGTGAGAAGGATATGTAGACTACTATATTTATTCCCTTTAGACTAAAACTAGTCCTTGGTAAGAGTACTTGTAAAAGGTACAAACCGGAACAAAGAACATCTATCAGGCCCTAGGCAATGTAAGTGTGGGTACATGTAAGAATGATGTGCAGGTATTCTGCAGGGGAATGAGGGGATTGTAAACAGACAACACCTCTGTGTTCAATGTGCACAGCATTCTCAGTGGATTCCCTGCAGCTCTGTGGGGAGTGCATATGTAGAGTATAGTACTACTGTGTAACAAAGTAAACCTGAGACAGATGAAATTAAAGTTTTATACATAACTGGGGCTTCCTCCAGCCGCCTTCAGGATAATCAGTCCCTCGTTGTCCTCCTCCACCACCTGGATCTTCTGCTATGAGTCCAGGTACTTGAGCCAGTCAGGCGTAGTGCACATGCACACACTCCGCCGCCAGGAGCATACTACACCTGTGCAGCACTATTGCGCAGGTGCAGAATGTTCCTGGCTGTGGGAGCGGCATGCGGCATGCGGCTTGACAGCGCTGACTGGCTGAATTACCAGGACTCATAGCAGAAGATCCGGGTGGTGGAAGACAGTGAGGGACTGATTAGCCTGAAGGGGGCTGGAGGAAGCCCCAGGTATGTATAAAACTTTACTTTTCACCCGTCTCAGTTTCCCTTTAATTTGTTGTCACCAAACCAAATTTTAATAACCTATCAAATTATTTGATTTCATCAGCAAAGGGAGTGCATACATTTGCATAAATCAGCATCAATGCAGAATTATTTCCATCTCGTTGACCATCTCTATTAGTGACACAGCTACACATCAGGCTTTATACTTACAGCATAGAGGTTATTTAGTGTATATAAGAGATTCCTGTGTACATATCATATATACAGTCACAATCAGATATGTATATCTGACTTTAAAAATACGGGGACTGCTTTATTGAAGCAGCACAAGTAACTAATTTTGATTGGTTTATTTCATTTTTGTAGACTAAGCACAGCTATTACTGTATATATACATTATTTTTAATGACTATTATCTGAGAAATAGAACATTTTATCATATTTTCTATTTTAATTACAGTTACAAATTCATTAGGAGTCGGAGTCGGTGCATTTTTTCCCGACTCCGACTCCAGGCACCCAAAATTGCCCGACTCCGACTCCACGACTCCGACTCCACAGCCCTGGTGTATTCAGCATAATACTTAACAGGGCTGTGGATTTTGTACAAAAATCATGCGACTCCGACTCCCCAGTTTCTGAAACCACGACTCCAACTCCGGGTGCCCAAAATTGCCCCGACTCCGACTCCACAGCCCTGGTTGTAGCAACTACTGCCCCTCCCACCAGCAGTTAGCAATGGAAGGGGAGTGGCTAAGGCAGGAGCCCTCCGCAGTTGGGTAGTGTCATCTTGGGTTACAGAGTTGTGAGAGGGAGTGTACCTGCCACTCAGCTTAGGCGATGGAGGGAGGCGTGGCCTAGAGACTGGGTCCAGGCAAAGAAAGCTAGGTTAGTTTAGCAAGAAACAACTGTGTTTGCCCCAAATGTTATTCACTTAACCGCCAAAGTTTCAGCAACAATGCCACACTGAGGCTCCTGCCAGGGCTTTTTTTCACTTCTGGAGACAAGTCAACACATCAATCATTACAGTGGCCCAGCTTCCTGTGGTAACTTCTCAAAGCACTTTGAGGGGGTCAAAGCGCCCGTGCCAGGCCCTCCCTCTGTTCTGCTGCCAGGAGAAGAGACATGGCTTCCGTTACTAAAAACCTGTACATACGTACATACATACATACATACATACATACATACAATTACTATTGACCGCAGCGCCTTGGACATGATCTTTCAGTTGAGAAGCATAGGCGAGAATGACAAAACAAGACATTTATATCACACTTCTTCAGGCGGACTCAAAGCCAGAGCTGCAGCCACTAGATGGCGCTTTACAGGTAATAGGCGCTGGTTGACTGAACAGGAAGAGCTGCGATTTCGAAACCCTGGTATCCTATAGCAGAGGCAAAGCCCTTGAAGAGACACTGAAGCGAATAACAAAAAAAAAAAAAATAATGATATAATGATTTGTATGTGTAGTAGGCATTGCAGAAAACCGTGCGTTTTTTTGCATGCATTTGCCTTTTTCATGTGTTTTTTTGGTACTGTACATTTGCCTTGATCATCATTTCCCCTCATCAATGGAGTAAAATACAGTATCATATTTATATTAAAAAAAAGCGAAAATTAATCCCTTTATATCTCCATTCATCTACATTATGTGCATTTTACATGCTTTTTTGAGAATTATGCAGCAAGTTGTGCGTTTTCAAAGACGCACGCTGTAAAACGCTCATATTGTATATGCGCTTTTACATGCGGCTCAGACTCAGATTAGCGGCAAAAACGATAGCGTATTCCTGCCTAGTATGGATGATCACAGATATGCAAATGTTTATGCAAATACAGTATATGCAGCTTGAAAACGGACCAATCAATTTAAACCTGGGTTTAAATTGATTGGTCTGTTTTCAAACTGCATATATTTTCATAAAAATGTGCATCATTTCGGAACAATTTGCATTTCATTGATCATCCCTACTGCCTAGTGTGATCCTAGCCTCACAATCACGCTGTCATGCACAATGTTGCGATGCAGTAGACCGGTGCCCCTAGAGGTAGTCGTCAGCATAAGTATCCAGATAGGATTCCCTGTATAGGTAGCTAGAGGAGGTCCAATGACATTTTTGTTTTGATTTACCACACCCAAAACATCAACTAATTGTGATTATTACTGTTTTAAATATCATTGTTTTTATCCAATGAAAGGCAGCATAGGTGGTGCATTGCAGTGCGGAGGGTTGCATTATGAGGCATTAGAGGCCACTGTGAATTGGGCCTTTGCACCACTGAACTTAAAGAACAACTGAAGTGAGAAGAATATGGAGGCTGCCATATTGATTTCGAATCAATGAACAATACCAGTTGCCTGGCAGCCCTACTGATTCATTTGGCTGCAGCAGTGTTTGAATAATACCAGAAACAAGAATGTCAGATCTGACAATGGCCTCAATTCACTAAGCTTATCTCCTGTCTTTAATAACGTTTCTAGAGTTATCACCATGGTGATGAGGCATGTAGTATTCAGGAAACATTTTACCTCAGGCAAACCTAAAGTTAACTCTTCTGTCTTTAAGTTAACTCTTCAATCCTTAAAATAACTCCAGAATTATAAAGTTAAACACAGGTTGTTAAATTAGCTGAGTGTAAAAATAACTACAGAGGTGGTAACTTAAGGAATGAAGAGATAATATAACTCTCTCACTGTGTGGAGCTTCGTTTTCTCTTGCCTTATTTCCAGCATGATCTTAGTGAATTGAGGCCATTCTCAGAAACACCTGATCTGCTGCATGCTTGTTCAGGGTCTATGGCTGAAAGTATAGGAGGCAGGGGAACAACAGGACAGCCAGGCAGCTGGCATTGCTTAAAAGGCAATAAATATGGCAGCTTCCATATACTGCTCACTTCAGTTGTCCTTTTTTTTGGAGGGGTAATTTAAAAATTTAGAGTACATAACAATCTGATCATGTGTGGATGGCATTGGATCATTCATTATCAATATGGTTGGCAGTCTGCGACAGTTCCTGCACACTCAGCTCAGCTAAGCTGAACTCGTGTGTTGTACTATGGAGAGGGGAGGGGGAGGAGAAGAGGAATTTCCCTGCAGGGACGAAGCAATTGGCCATAAAATTCTGCCGCAGCCGTCCTAGTGGTGCCTGCTTAGGCTGCTCCTACAGTGTGACAGCCAAAGTGACGGTTTTAGCGTTGGAATGACTGATATTTGTACGGGGCTGCACAGACATGAATTGCTCAATATCCCCTATAATGTCCTGTGTCAGCACTATAGGATACTCATCAGCTGCTATGGATTACTGTATAATCCATATTATCATTCTCTGCACCGCCCTTATTGAAAAGCCTGAACCTGTCACCACAATGCAGTGTGAAGCAGCACCCATGCCAGGAAACAGCAGAATGTGCCCTGAATGAGGAAGTACACAGCCGGCTCTGCAGACAACACACAGCTCTATTCCCACAATTGTCACAGGGAGCGTGTCTCAGTGACAGCCAATCAGATGTGTTCAGGGGCGGGGAGATGTATAATCGACCTTCATGCCGGTCTTAAATGCTGCAATCCTACAAGCCTATTTTTTTTCAAGTGGGGTTATTAGACTACAGATGCCATATCAGTAGGGCAAATTCCTGCTTTATCAGATGACAGCCCTTTCACAGACTGGCACATATTTATAACACAGCAATAGGCTTTTTTATTATTACACAGACTATTAGAGCATAATTCTTGCCACATGAATCTAAAGTTCTAAATTTCAGAATTCATACTATGCAGCAAACATTTTCACACGTCCTGTTCTGATCCCCCCCCCCCCTTTACAGTTATTTATATAATACCAACAGTAGGAAATTCTCAATGAGTAAAGAGAGCTGCAACTTTCACCATCTGCAGCACATCATCTGTCACCAGGACTTCTGATGGAGACACGGATCCCCCTTCTTTACTTGGTCTCTTCCACCGGATAAGATTTCAACCACCACTGCTTTTCTTAACTCAACTACTGATCTATCAGGTCTTCTTCACACTAGCGGCAATCGGCAAAATGCGCCAGCGATCAGCAAAGCGCTGCTCCCTTTGGATACATACACACTGCATTGTTTGCAATTTTGATTAATCGCAAATGCTCTTCATGCCGCGTTTTGGGGGGGCGATCGTGCTGCGATTCTCGTTCTGTTGAACAGGAATCACAAGCGCAAATAGCAAGATTTCACCCGTCACATCGGGTTCGCAGGCAAGCGTTGGGGGAAGCGCTGAATGTGAACCAACCCTCAAACTGCAGCATCACTATCGCAAAAGTGATGCATGTAGCATTTCAGGAGAGATCGTGGGGGGGGGGGGCGTTTTTAAAATCGCTCCAATTCACTTTTCACTTTCATTAAATCGCAGTAAAAATCCTCACGATTTTAACGTACGCAATTGCGAAATCGCAGCAATTTTTCCTCGATTTACTGCAATTTTAATGAAAGTGGATGGGAGCAATTTTAAAAGCCGCTAATCAATCGGAAAACGCTCAGAAAAGTGCCTCTAGTGTGAATGGGCCCTAAGTGACTGCAGAGAATAAATGGCTCCTAAGGTGGACATATACAGTATCATCGGATTGTTTGATACAATGATCGATTTGATAATATGCTCAAATCGAACATAAAAGCAAATGTAAACTTTTCATCAACACTGAGGCTAGATTCACAGTGGTACGCTGCGTTTTGATGCGACGTTAAAGATCGCTCCGCAAACTTGCAACGCAACCAAAAAGTCGCAACGCAGCGTTATTGTCGCGTACAGCAGATACAGTAAAAAAGTACAGGCAATGAAAAGTTTGCTTCCAAGTCATTACGGAGCATGTGCAAACAGTCCAACGCAGCTAACAACAACATGTATAAACGCACTGCATGCAGTACTTTTACTTAACGTGCAGCGTTACACACAAACGCAACATGTGCACTGTGAACAGCGCATTGATTTTTCATTGCAGTGAGTTATTCTGCGTTAAATGCAATTTTAAAGTGCACCTTTAACGTCCCACTGTGAACTTAGCCTGAATGATCTTTTAATGGAGTAAAAAAAAAAAAAAAATTTTCAAGGGGGGGGGGGGGGGGGGAAATAATTCAAAATGTGAAAAATGATGATCAAATAAATGCTTGTTTAACCACCTAATGACAAGTAGACTTATAAAAACGTCCTGCTAGAGCCTCTTAACAGCTCCAGGACGTTTTTATAAGTCAAACAGTGCTGCTCCGGTGCGTGCGTTCCAGTGAGCATGCATGTGAAATAAAAAAAAGCCATAGAAAAAAAAAAAATACACCATTATTTCCAAATAATACATTCTCACCATACTTTGTACTAAGGACATACCGTATTTACTCGCAAGCAAGCCAAATTTTTGACCCCCAAAAAGTGGCCCAAAAGTGGGGGTCTCGGCTTGCTTGCGAGTCAATGGCCATGCGTGTCACTTCCTCTTCCTGCTTCATTCAGTGATGCACTTCTCTAACTGAGAAGACAGGGGTGACCCGGAAGTTATAACAGAGCCAAGATGGCAGCTGCAATTTTTAAATTGAAATCGAACGAAAACTATTTGGTGAAGAACGGCGATGCTAGCATCAAATGAAAGAGGAGAGCACAAGCTACATAAATGGTATGCATCTTTAACCACTTCAGGACTCAGCCTTTACCCCCCCTTAAGGACCAGCGCTAATTTAGAAGATCTGTGCTGGGTGGGCTCTACAGCCCCCAGCACAGACCAAATAGCAGGCAGACCAGATCGCCCCCCTTTTTTTCCCCACCAGGGGGATGATGTGCTGGGGGGGGGGTGGGTCTGATCGCTCCTGCATGCGTGTGGGTGGCGGGGGGGCACCTCAAAGCCCCCTCCCTGGCAGGATTCCCCCTCTTCTCCCTCCCTGCCCCGGAGATCGGAGGCTGCACAGGAACGGATTTGTCCTGTGCAGCCTCTAACAGGCTCCTGCCTGTCATGTGACAGCGATCCCCGGCCGCTGATTGGCCGGTGATCGCTGATCTAGTACAACGCTGCGTTGTAAAAATGTAAACAAAGCGGATTATTTCCGCTTGTGTTTACATTTAGCCTGCGGGCCGCCGATCGCTGTGAACTGACAGGAAGCAGCCGCTCGCGCAAGCGGCTGTTTCCTGATTAATTAGCCTGCAGCCGGCGACGCAGATGTGCGTCGCTGGTCCTGCAGCTACCACTTTGCCGACGCGCGTTATGAGTGCGCGGTCGGCAAGTGGTTAAGTACATTGCAGTACTGGTCAGATTCTTAAAGGCATACCCATGAGAGGTGCTCGGAGTCCCTTTAAGCTAGCATATCTGTGGCCAATCACGATTTCACTTTAGAATATACTGGCTGAATTGTTTCAAACATCAGTTGAAAGGCTGTATTGTTTGTCGACACATCTAGAAGTTTTGTCAGAAGGAAGAGACCGAGTGAAAGGGGAGCTTTGGTCTGAAATAGGATGCGTGGAATTTCAAAGGAATTTTTTTTTTTTTTTTTTTAAATGGCACAAAATAGATTAAAAAGACTAATGGATAAGCAGAATGCCCAAACTGTAGTCATTTATGTAGTAAATCATAATTCTCTCCCCCTCTCCACCCAAAACACAAAAACAAACTAGTACCGTATCTTTCAGACTATAAGATGCAAAAGTAGGGAGAAAAAGTCCCTGTGTCTTATAGTCCGAAAACACCAACTGCCAGGCACCAGGACCCGCCTTGTCCCAGTGTGTCCATGCCAGCTGCGGCTTACCGCAAAAAGATGACTCTCTGTATGGCCGGGAGATCGGGAGTGCACGTGGCATCAGATTGTGCTGCCATACCTCCGTGTAACTGTGTGCATCTCCCTATTATATCCTATGGCATGGCTGGGGATTCCTTGAGCTGTGACATAGCGCAGGACAGCTCAGTGGGGCAATGTATATCGGAAATCTTCAATAGAACAGCCGCTGGGGAGTTCGCGCTCGCAGCCACAGCGCCTCTGTCTTTCTTCACTTCCGCATACGTCACTATGCGGAAGTGAAGGGAGAGAAGCTGTGGCTGCGAGCGAAAATTTCCGCTATACATTGCCCCACTGAGGTGTCTGGCTCTATGTCACAGCTCAAGGAATCCCCAGCCATGCCATAGGATATAATAGGGAGATGCACACGGGCATCAGTTACACAGCGGTATGGCAGCACAATCTGAGGCCACGTGCACTCCCCGATCTCCTGGCCATGCAGAGAGTGGCATCTGACAGCGGCCATGCAGATGTTCCTGCATGTGAGTGGAGCCCCAGAGAGGATCAGCTGCGGAAGGGAGACTGGGGAGAGGAGCTCGCCAGCTAGATCACGTGAGTTTCCCTGCAGTTATAGTGTGTAGTAATGTAAGGGGGGGGGGGGGGGGATGTGCAGCAGGGATAAGTGTAGTGTAGTGAAGTGTAATGTAGCTGGGGCAGCAAGGTTTAGTGTAGTGTAGTGTAATGTAGATGGGGGGAGGTTTGCAGCAGGGGAGATTAGTTTAGTATGAAGTGTAATGTAGGGAAAGCACGGGTTAGGGTACTGTAGTGCAGTGCTGTGTAGGTGTGAGGTACAATAGCAGGTGTTAGTGTAGCTGGGTAGCGTAGCAACATCTTGGTGCGAAAACGTCTACAAGACGCCCCTGACCCATAGATGCACCTAGGTTTAGTATATTTTTCCTGATTTTTGCACTCTAAACCTAGAAGCGTCTTATAGTCTGAAACATACAGTATTTAGTTGGGCACATCTCCCCCAACTCCTATTTTACTAAAGGTGCCCAAACACTTACCGATTTGTCCAACAGATTTATGGGTAATCACTGATCAAATCTGCTGGAGATCAGTGCTCCAACATGGCTGCCCAATCAATTTCCTCCTAAAATCTACTGAAATTATAAATCACTCCTGGCAGAAAAATCTCAAAGGGGGATGGATGGGTGTGCGCTGTCTCCACGTAAAATGGTAAATCCCAGAGCACCTGCAGAAGTGTTGGCAGCAGAGTGCAACTCACTTGTCTGACGGTACTTTCCTTCCTGTATCCATTCCCACCGGTTACCCGTGGCATGTACGTTACGCGACTACCGTATGTACGTGCTGCCAGGTCACGGAAAACAGGCAACAAGTGGGGATGCAGAAGGGGGTGGGCCAGCAGTCAGGTGAGTACACAACACAGATAAAACTCTTCAGGGGGCCTGGGCTACCGCTAGACGGAGGAAGACCTGGTGGGCCCTGCCAGTATGCCCCACACTGTGGTGGCAACAGTTCCATAGGTTTTTAATAGAAATTTATTGCAGAGTGTGGCATGACTATATCCCTCTCTGTTCGTCAAATTGGATGGCCGTCTGCCAGCATATGGCCACCTTTAGACCAGCACAACCGTCAGACAACTGGTAATTGTCAAAATAAAGATGGCAGCCTATACATTCCTAGAGATAGTCTATGACATGCAAATAATTCCAAGCTGGTCAAATGACAGAAGCAGAATTTGATTGCTCCGTTCAAGCTGCAGACTGCAAACCAAAAGCACCTGCATGGCTTCCACATTGCCACACCTCCGACCACATCCAATGAAGTTGCTTTGCCTAGGTAACACTCTGGCCCTACCACTGATCCCCAAGGACCTCCAGTGTGGATATCCTAAGTCAGAGGCGCCCACACTTTTTAGCCTTGTGAGCTACTTTACAAAATTAGCAAGTCAAAATGATCTACTTATGTACAGTTTTAGGAGCACACTTGTATATACAGAATGGAAAATGTAGTGGGGTCGGGATCTACCATGAAGGCCTTCACAATCTACCTAATGGGCACCCCTGTCCTAAGTGATCCAGCAACCCTTATATTGATACTTTGAAAAAAAAAAAGTGTAACTTCACTAACGTGAGGCAAGTCTAAAACATGGGCACTTATAGTACCAATCCTACTTACAACTTGTCTGTCTACTATCTATATCTTCCCCCCCCCCCATCACAAGGGTTAATGAAGCAGTGTTTATCTATACAGATGAGACAGACAGACTAGAAGTGTAATGCAGCTTTGGCTCTCCAGAAAAGTGAATAAAAGCGAAAAAAATACTTGTATCTGGCTGAGCAAGCACTCCTGATAATGGGATAGTGCGGAAGATAACCTTGCTGTTTACACTACAGAGTTACAATTTAAACCTTTACAGTGAAAATAAAAATGAGACTACAGGAAAGTTTAGCTACCACGTTTACATCTACAATTAATCACATCTTAAGTTTATTTTCAGATCAGGTTTGCTTTAAGTGGTAAATAAAAAAAAAAAAAAAATTATAAAACACTTCCCTTGGGCCCTAGTAAAAAAAAAAAAAAAAAAAAACAGTTGCTAAAAGGATAGTAAATTAGTGGTTGTGTGATCACGGTCATGAACAAGTGCCTGCAGCGAGATCTTGCCATAAATAAACCCAGCTGTCCTGGCTTTACTTCAAGTATCTCCAGCCACAGAAACAGGATAACACTCCTTCCCATGTGGCCAGACTAAGGGCTCTTTCAGGCGAATGGCTTAACAACGCGCTATTTAGCCACCGATTGCCGAGGTCAAGCAACCTTCGGTTGCAAAACAATGCAACGGAATGGGAGGGTTCATAACCACAAGCAAGTCAGCGGCTAACGTGCGGTTACTGCCTAGTAAAAATTGCATGTAGCATCCAGGCCGGCTCGGATGCACATACAGTGGTCGTTGCAAGTGCTGGACACTTGCAGCCGACTGCAAGCACCCCAGATCACAAAAAGGAGCGGCTGACAAGCAGTAAAGTGCGCTGCTGTCAGCCATTCGTGTAAAAGAGCCCTGAAATCCTCACAGAGGTTCTCTGCAGAGGCTGTGCAGTTGTGATCATGGGATAATCAAACATTTAGAACGCTTTCAGCAACCCTCACTAAAGATCCGATATGAAACAGAGGAGGCAAATTCTAAAGCCTTGTACACATGCTAATTTAAACTCGGCTGGATCTAGTGAATGTACAGACCCCAAACACACACACACACACCTGACAAGCGATCTGTCTGGTGGATCGACTCAGAGAATTACTCATTCAGGAAGAGAAAGACTGAAGAGCAGCCTATCAATATTGGCCAGTTTTGGAAAAAAACATAACTACCCTTTTCCCCTGAAAATAAGCCCTTGCTGGAATTTTGAGCATGGTTGAAATATAAGCCCTACCCCGAAAATAAGCCCTAGCGGAAGTTAAAGAGGAGGAAGAGGCAGCCAGTAAGTGGGGACACAGTGGTGCAGTGCCAATCCTGTCATCCCAGCAAGGTTATCAGCTGTGTTCGGAGAAGACAGGGCAGGTGCCTGATCAGTACAGTAGCATACCTTCAAATGCAGGAATATCACAGTACAAAGGAACAGGAAATGTTCTGCTGAGAGACACTTCCTAATAGAAATATAAGACATCCCCTGAAAATAAGCCCTAGCACATCTTTTAGAGCAAAAATATATATAAGACATGGTCTTATTTTTGGGAAAAGACGGTAGCTGCAAATTGACATGGAATGTTATCTGAAAGGGAACCTTAAGCGAATAAAAGTATTTAAATAAACACATGACGTAGCTGCAAATTAATATTATATACTAACCTCACCATCAGTTCCTTTCAGAAGCTCACCATTTTCTTCTTACAGTGATCCCATCCAGCTCTGACAATATTTTGTCAAAACTGACAGCAACTGGTATATTTCAGTTCTATGTCAGCAGCTGTCAGTTACAACTGAATGTGCAAGGTAAGGTCCATGTTTCCCTATGGCTCAAGTGGGTGATATTAAAGTTTAACAGTGTGCTGACCAGAAAGCTGTGGTGGGGTAATGTCCATTTTTTAAAATGGAGGACAGAGAATTCCATTGATCATAGTGGACAAATGGGATGCAGTAGAGGAGAAAGAGATTGAGGAGTAGACTTGCACAGGAGGTAAGTATGACCAGTGTATGGTTATTTTGACTTTTTATTTTCAGTTCAGGTTCTCTTTAACAAAATTGTGGGGCATATGCAATTCAAAGTGATGAGAAGCTTAGTGTAAGGTTTTCATCACTTGACATCGTTTAAGACTTACCGGCAAATAGACAGCTTCACCGGAGCAATGTCTGAGCGTAAACAGCATTACTCAAGAGAATAATAGCTATTCGCCTGAGCAATGCTCCTGTGTCAGATGATGGGGAGCAAAGGTTTAAATAATTTTTGAACCAAATCCATAGCCTTTGAAAAAAAAATTAGACTAAGGAGTTGGAGTCAAGAAGTAAGAGCAATTTTGGGTCCCTGGAGTCGGAGGATTTATAAACTGAGGAAAAATCAATTAACCCTTCGCACTCTCACATGCAAATGTTCAAACAAATGCATTCACAGATTTACTCATCCAGGCACAACTGTTATCCCTACAGCTAAATTAAAAGCCAGGGTTTTAGTTCACAGAAGAATGCATTCTTATGCTTAGTCACCTATACTGCGTAGAAGTACCCAGGTAAACATAGGCGTCCTAACTCTGGCCCTGTAATATGCATAGTGCAGACATGCAAACACATTCATTGCATCAAACCTATCAATGCATTAGGAGCACACATCCTGACGTCCTCTCCTGGGAAAGACAGTGCATCTTACCAATCGCACAAGGGAGCGAACGTTATGTGTCCATGTGCACCATGCGCATACACCAGCATAAGCTGTCTGCATGCTGACAAACACATACAGGGGAAGGGGGGAGTGCACCGAATTGGACCCTAGCCACAGGGGTCAATGATAAGAATAAACATACATACAGTGGAGGAAATTATTATTTGACCCCTCACTGATTTTGTAAGTTTGTCCAATGACAAAGAAATGAAAAGTCTCAGAACAGTATCATTTCAATGGTAGGTTTATTTTAACAGTGGCAGATAGCACATCAAAAGGAAAATCGAAAAAATAACCTTAAATAAAAGATAGCAACTGATTTGCATTTCATTGAGTGAAATAAGTTTTTGAACCCTCTAACAATAAAAGACTTAAAGTGGACCCAAATTAAAAATACAAGATTTCAGAAATAAAATCTATTTTCTAAATTATAATAATAGCAGCCTTTTTTTCAGCTGCATGATGACAAATATAAAATATTTTACATTTATTGGAGGAACCACGCCCTTCCTTTCAAATTGCCGGGATTTTTCCGGCAAACTGGTGGAGTAGATGGTGTCCAGCAATGGAGGAATTGCTAATGGCTTCCCCCAGTATAACCCTAGCTATGAAAAGAGAAGGGTGAAAAGCATGCACTGAAATGATCATAGGTTTGAAGGAGTGTTTATTTATCTTTGTATGCGTCAGAGTGGTGCAACTAAATATTTTTAATTAAAAAAATGTTTGGTTTGGGTCCGCTTTAATACTTAGTGGAAAAACCCTTGTTTGCAAGCACAGAGGTCAAACGTTTCTTGTAATTGATGACCAAGTTTGCACACATTTTAGGAGGAATGTTGGTCCACTCCTCTTTGCAGATCATCTCTAAATCCCTAAGGTTTCGAGGCTGTCTCTGTGCAACTCTGAGCTTGAGCTCCCTCCATAGGTTTTCTATTGGATTAAGGTCCGGAGACTGACTAGGCCACTTCATGACCTTAATGTGCTTCTTCTTGAGCCACTCCTTTGTTGCCTTTGCTGTATGTTTTGGGTCATTGTTGTGCTGGAACACCCATCCACGACTTATTTTCATTTTCCTGGCAGAGGGAAGGAGGTCGTCATTCAGGATTTCACGATACATGGCTCCGTCCATTTTCCCATTAATGCGATTAAGTTGTCCTGTGCCCTTAGCAGAAAAACACCCCCAAAGCAAAATGTTTCCACCCCCATGCTTGACGGTGGGGACGGCGTTTTGGGGGTCATAGGCAGCATTTTTCTTCCTCCAAACACAGCGAGTTGAGTTAATGACAAAGAGCTCTATTTTGGTCTCATCAGACCACAGCACCTTCTCCCAGTCCCTCACAGAATCATTCAGGTGTTCATTGGCAAACTTCAGACGGGCCTTACATGTGCCTTCTTGAGCAGGGGGACCTTGCGAGCCCTACAGGATTTTAATCCATTGTGGTGTAATGTGTTTCCAATGGTTTTCTTGGTGACTGTGGTCCCTGCTAATTTGAGGTCATTCACTAACTCCTCCCGTGTAGTTCTAGGATGCTTTTTCACCTTTCTCAGAACCATTGACACCCCACAAGGTGAGATCTTGCGTGGAGCCCCAGAGCGAGGTCGATTGATGGTCATTTTGTGCTCCTTCCATTTTCAAACAATCGCACCAACAGTTGTCACCTTCTCTCCCAGCTTCTTGCTAATGGTTTTGTAGCCCATTCCAGCCTTGTGCAGGTCTACAATTTTGTCTCTGACATCCTTGAACAGCTCTTTGGTCTTTCCCATGTTGGAGAGTTTGGAGTCTGCTTGATTGATTGATTCTGTGGACAGGTGTCTTTTATACAGGTGACTAGTTAAGACAGGTGTCCTTAATGAGGGTGACTAATTGAGTAGAAGTGTCTAACCACTCTGTGGGAGCCAGAACTCTTAATGGTTAGTAGGGGTTCAAAAACATATTTCACTGAATGAAATGCAAATCAGTTGCTATCTTTTATTTAAGGTTATTTTTTCGATTTTCTTTTTGATGTGCTATCTGCCACTGTTAAAATAAACCTACCATTGAAATGATACTGTTCTGAGACTTTTCATTTCTTTGTCATTGGACAAACTTACAAAATCAGTGAGGGGTCAAATAATTATTTCCTCCACTGTATATCCAGGCACATCGCCTCTAGTTAGGACATTAAATAAATTAAAGGGAGGTGCTGAAGGGGGTGTGGCTAGAAACAGCAAAAATCAATTAACCCTTCGCACTCTCACATGCAAATGTTCAAACAAATGCATTCACAGATTTACTCATCCAGGCACAACTATTATCCCTACAGCTAAATTAAAAGCCAGGATTTTAGTTCACAGAAGAATGCATTCTTATGCTTATAGTCACCTATACTGCGTAGAAGTACCCAGTAAACATAGGTGTCCTAACTCTGCATGTCTGCACTATGCATATTACAGGGCCAAACACATTCATTACATCAAACCTATCAATGGATTAGGAGCACACATCCTAACTTCCTCTCCTGGGAAACATACCCCTTCCCCTGTATGGTTGTCAGCATGCAGACAGCTTATGCTGGTGTATGCGCATGGTGCACATGGATACATTACGTTCGCTCCCTTGTGCGATTGGTAAGATGCACTGTCTTTCCCAGGAGAGGAAGTTAGGATGTGTGCTCCTAATCCATTGATAGGTTTGATGCAATGAATGTGTTTCCATGTCTGCACTATGCATATTACAGGGCCAGAGTTAGGACACCTATGTTTACCTGGGTACTTCTACGCAGTATAGGTGACTAAGCATAAGAATGCATTCTTCTGTGAACTAAAACCCTGGCTTTTAATTTAGCTGTAGGGATAACAGTTGTGCCTGGATGATTAAATCTGTGAATGCATTTGTTTGAACATTTGCATGTGAGAGTGCGAAGGGTTAATTGATTTTTGCTGTTTCTAGCCACACCCCCTTCAGCACCTCCCTTTCCCTAATAATTTATTTAATGTCCTAACTAGAGGCGATGTGCCTGGATATATGTATGTTTATTCTTATAAACTGAGGAGTCGGATGATTTTTGTACCGACTCCACAGCCCTGTGTTCTCCTAAACCTTCAGCACCACAGCACTGCTGCTTCCCTTCCCCAGGAGATCAGTCACTTGCTGAAGCAAATGCAACAAACCTTCCGTCACTCACCTGATGATATATCCTGCCACCCTTGTATCAAAGGACTTTCTTTACCCATTCACAAGATGGACATTTGGGGTCTCCTTAGTAAAAGGAGGCTCCCAGATGCCAAATGAAGCTGGTGGCACCTGGGTGAGAGAGGCATTTGTTACCTGCTCAAAGCAGGTGAAAATATCTCGCCCATGTTTGAAAGGAAGCATCGCTTCCCAAGTTGTGAAACGGAATGGCATGGGGGAAAAAACAACTCACTGGGCAATTAAGTTGCCCAAGCAAGTTCTTTTCCATCTGGCTGGGTGCTTCATAGAATCTCACTCCCGACGCCTAATTTTAGAACTTGCCTTAGGGAGTTGCATAGGGCCCAAAATGTCAAAACATTTTGTAAAGCGGTGACACATTCATAACCTTTGAATTGCCTATTCACTTTAACAGCAAGCAACAGGCTGGACCATTCGTGGTATCCAGGGCTGTGGAGTCGGAGACATTTTTGGGTACCTGGAGTTGGAGTCTGCGGTTTCATAACCTGAGGAGTCTGAGTTGGATGATTTTTGTGCCCACTCCACAGCCATGCAAGGGCTGTGGAGTCGGAGTCGAGTTTTGGGTACCTGGAGTCGTAGTTGGAGTCTGATTTCTGTACCGACTCCACAGCCCTGGTGGTATCATTAAGTGTCCTAATGAAAGACTGGAGGCACCTTCATTCATTTCTGGTACATTTTATATGTGAGATCAGACACCTTAGGCACATATGGAAAGGTACAAGATGCCAGCCCCATTCCCTGGAGACAAACCAATATGGCCGCTCCCACCCTGCAGTGGTCAAAAGCAATTACTTAACCACTTGCCGACCGCCCACAGCCGATGGGCGGCGGCAAAGTGGATCCCTAAAGGACCGCAATACGCCCAAGGGCGTTGCGTCCTTTTCACATGCCGGGGGAGCGATCGCGTCATTGATGACGCGCGCTTCCCCCCGGCAACTGGCTCTGCCCACCCGCCGTAACATCCCACCGGCCATACGGAAGCGTCGGCGGGATGTTAACCCCGCGATCGCCGCTACAAAGTGTATAATACACTTTGTAATGTATACAAAGTGTATTATACAAGCTGCCTCCTGCCCTGGTGGTCCCAGTGTCCGAGGGACCCACCCTAGCCTGCACCCAAACACACTGATCTGCTCCCCCCCGCCCCCTGATCGCCCACAGCACCCCTCAGACCCCCCCCTGCCCACCCCCCAGACCACTGTTTGCACCCAATCACCCCCCTAATAACCCATCAATCACTCCCTGTCACTATCTGTCAACGCAATTTTTTTTTTAGTCCCTAAACTGCCCCCTCCTGATCACCCCCCACTCCTCAGATTCTCCCCAGACCCCCCCCCCCCCCTGTGTACTGTATGCATCTATCCCCCCCTGATCACCTGTCAATCACCCATCAATCACCCCCTGTCACTGCCACCCAACAATCAGCCCCTAACCTGCCCCTTGCGGGCAATCTGATCACCCACCCACACCAATAGATCGCCCGCAGATCCGACATCAGATCACCTCCCAAGTGCAGTGTTTACATCTGTTCTCTACCCTAAACACCCACTAATTACCCATCAATCACCCCCTATCACCACCTGTCACCTATCAGATCAGACCCTAATCTGCCCCTTGCGGGCACCCAATCACCCGCCCACACGCTCAGATTGCCCTCTGACCCCCCCCCCCCTATCAATTCACCAGTGCATTAATTACATCTGTTCTTCCCTGTAATAACCCACTGATCACCTGTCAATTACTTATCACCCATCAATCACCCCCTGTCACTGCCACCCATCACCCCCTGTCACTGCCACCAATCAATCAGTCCCTAACCTGCCCCTTGCGGGCAATCTGATCACCCACCCACACCATCCGATCGCCTGCAGACCAGCAGTCAGATCACCTCCCAAGTGCATTGCATCTGTTCTCTCCTCTAAACACCCACTAATTACCCATCAATCACCCCCTGTCACTGCTACCCATCAGATTAGACCCCTATCTGCCTCTAGGGCACCCAATCACCCGCCCACACCCTCAGACCCCAGCCCTGATCACCTCGCCAGTGCATTACTTGCATCTATTCCCCCTACTAATCACACCTTGAGACACCCATCAATCACCTCCTGTCACCACCTGTCACCCCCTAGCACACCTACCCATCAGATCAGGCCCTAATTTGCCCCGTGTGGGCTCCTGATCACTCGGTCAAACCCTCAGATCCCCCTCAGACCCCCTTCCGATCACCTCCCCAGTGCATTGAGTGCATCTATTTTCCCCTCTAACCACCCCCTGAGACACCCATCAATCACCTCCTGTCACCCCCCTAGCACTCCTATCCATCAGATCAGGCCCAATACAACCTGTCATCTAAAAGGCCACCCTGCTTATGACCGGTTCCACAAAATTCGCCCCCTCATAGACCACCTGTCATCAAAATTTGCAGATGCTTATACCCCTGAACAGTCATTTTGAGACATTTGGTTTCCAGACTACTCACAGTTTTGGGCCCGTAAAATGCCAGGGCGGTATAGGAACCCCACAAGTGACCCCATTTTAGAAAGAAGACACCCCAAGGTATTCCGTTAGGTGTATGGCGAGTTCATAGAAGATTTTATTTTTTGTCACAAGTTAGTGAAAAATGACACTTTGTGAAAAAAAACAATAAAAATCAATTTTCGCAAACTTTTGACAAAAAATAAAATCTTCTATGAACTCGTCATACACCTAACAGAATACCTTGTGGTGTCTTTTTTTTTTTTTTTTTTTTTTTTTTTTTTTTTTCTTCTAAAGACACCACAAGGTATTCTGTTAGGTGTATGACGAGTTCATAGAAGATTTTATTTTTTGTCAAAAGTTTGCGAAAATTGATTTTTATTGTTTTTTTTCACAAAGTGTCATTTTTCACTAACTTGTGACAAAAAATAAAATCTTCTATGAACTCGCCATACACCTAACGGAATACCTTGGGGTGTCTTCTTTCTAAAATGGGGTCACTTGTGGGGTTCCTATACTGCCCTGGCATTTTAGGGGCACCGTGAGGAGTAGTCTAGAAAACAAATGCCTCAAAATGACCTGTGAATAGGACGTTGGGCCCCTTAGCGCACCTAGGCTGCAAAAAAAGTGTCACACATGTGGTATCGCCGTACTCAGGAGAAGTAGTATGTGTTTTGGGGTGTATTTTTACACATACCCATGCTGGGTGGGAGAAATCTCTCTGTAAATGGACAATTGTGTGTAAAAAACAAACAAAAAACAAACAATTGTCATGTACAGAGATATTTCTCCCACCCAGCATGGGTATGTGTAAAAATATACCACAAAACACATTATACTACTTCTCCTGAGTACGGCAGTACCACATGTGTGGCACTTTTTTTTTTTACACCCCAAGTGCGCTAAGGGGCCCAAAGTCCAATGAGTACCTTTAGCATTTCACAGGTCATTTTGCGACATTTGGTTTCAAGACTACTCCTCATGGTTTAGGGCCCCTAAAATGCCATGGCAGTATAGGAACCCCACAAATGACCCCATTCTAGAAAGAAGACACCCAAAGGTATTCCGTTAGGAGTATGGTGAGTTCATAGAAGATTTTATTTTTTGTCACAAGTTAGCGGAATATGACACTTTGTGAAGAAAAACAATTAAAATCAATTTCCGCTAACTTGTGACAAAAAATAAAATCTATGAACTCACCATACTCCTAATGGAATACCTTTGGGTGTCTTCTTTCTAAAATGGGGTCATTAGTGGGGTTCCTATACTGCCCTGGCATTTTAGGGGCCCTAAACCGTGAGGAGTAGTCTTGAAACAAAAATGACCTGTGAAATCCTAAAGGTACTCATTGGACTTTGGGCCCCTTAGCGCAGTTAGGGTGCAAAAAAGTGCCACACATGTGGTATCGCCGTACTCAGGAGAAGTAGTATAATGTGTTTTGGGTGTATTTTTACACATACCCATGCTGAGTGGGAGAAATATCTCTGTAAATGGACAATTGTGTGTAAAAAAAAAAAAAAAAAATCAAACAATTGTCATTTACAGAGATATTTCTCCCACCCAGCATGGGTATACCCAAAACACATTATACTACTTCTCCTGAGTACAGCGGTACCACATGTGTGGCACTTTTTTGCACCCTAACTGCGCTAAGGGGCCCAAAGTCCAATGAGTACCTTTAGGATTTCAAGGGTCATTTTGAGACATTTGTTTTTAAGACTACTCCTCACAGTTTAGGACCCCTAAAATGCCAGGGCAGTATAGGAACCCCACAAATGACCCCATTTTAGAAAGACACCCCAAGGTATTCCGTTAGTAGTATGGTGAGTTCATAGAAGATTTTATTTTTTGTCACAAGTTAGCGGAAATTGATTTTAAGTGATTTTTTTCTCAAAGTGTCATTTTCCGCTAACTTGTGACAAAAAATAAAATCTTCTATGAACTCACCATACTACTAACGGAATACCTTGGGGTGTCTTTCTAAAATGGGGTCATTTGTGGGGTTCCTATACTGCCCTGGCATTTTAGGGGCCCTAAACTGTGAGGAGTAGTCTTAAAAACAAATGTCTCAAAATGACCCTTGAAATCCTAAAGGTACTCATTGGACTTTGGACCCCTTAGCGCAGTTAGGGTGCAAAAAAAAGCCACACATGTGGTACCGCCGTACTCAGGAGAAGTAGTATAATGTGTTTTGGGGTGTATTTTTACACATACCCATGCTGGGTGGGAGAAATATCTCTGTAAATGACAATTGTTTTATTTATTTATACACAATTGTCCATTTACAAACAATTGTCATTTACAGAGATTTCTCCCACCCAGCATGGGTATGTGTAAAAATACACCCCAAAATAAATTATACTACTTCTCCTGAGTACGGCAATACCACATGTGTGGCACTTTTTTGCAGCCTAACTGCGCTAAGGGGCCCAAAGTCCAATGAGCACCTTTAGGCTTTACAGGGGTGCTTACAATTTAGCACCCCCCAAAATGCAAGGACAGTAAACACACCCCACAAATGACCCCATTTTGGAAAGTAGACCCTTCAAGGTATTCAGAGAGGAGCATAGTGAGTCCATGGCAGAATTTTTTTTTGTCGCAAGTTAGAAGAAATGGAAACATTTTTTTTTCTTTTTTTGTCACAAAGTGTCATTTTCCGCTAACTTGTGACAAAAAAAAAAAAAAAAAAAATCTATGAACTCACCATGCCTCTCAGTGAATACTT
The DNA here is from genome assembly GCF_040937935.1 of Hyperolius riggenbachi. Lineage (NCBI taxonomy): Eukaryota > Metazoa > Chordata > Amphibia > Anura > Hyperoliidae > Hyperolius > Hyperolius riggenbachi. The sequence goes on from NC_090653.1 coordinate 249,676,512, forward strand.
TGAGATGTCTTCTTTCCAAAATGGGGTCATTTGGGGGGTATTTATACGATCCTGGAATTTTAGCCCCTCATGAAACATGACAGGTGGGCAGAAAAGTCAGAGATGCTTGAAAATGGGAAAATTCACTTTTGGCACCATAGTTTGTAAACGCTATAACTTTTACCCAAACCAATAAATATACACTGAGGCCTGGTGCACACCAAAACCCGCTAGCAGATCCGCAAAATGCTAGCAGATTTTTAAACGCTTTTTTTTTATTTTTCTACGGCGTTTTGCTAGCGTTTTGCGGATTGCTGCTGCGGTTTTCAGTATAGTAGATTTCATATATTGTTACAGTAAAGCTGTTACTGAACAGCTTCTGTAACAAAAACGCCTGCAAAACCGCTCTGAAGTGCCGTTTTTCAGAGCGGTTTGCGTTTTTCCTATACTTAACATTGAGGCAGAAACGCACCCGCAATCCAAAAAATGCCTCACCCAGGCATTTTTCGTTTCTGCAAAACGCCCCCCGCTCTGGTGTGCACCACCCCATTGAGATACATTGACCAAGCAGATCCGCAGCCGCAAGCGGATCTGAAAACGCCCAAAAAGCCGCTCGGTGTGCACCAGCCCTGAATTTTTTTTTTTGTTTTTTTTATCAAAGACATGTAGCACAATAAATTTCGCGCTCAAATGTATAGGAAATTTTACTTTATTTGAAAAATGTCAGCACAGAAAGTTAAAAAAAGTCTTTTTTGATGAATATAATAAAAAGTAAAACTCGCAGCAGCAATCAAATAGCAGCAAAAGAAAGCTTTATTAGTGACAAGAAAAGGAGGTAAGATTCATTTAGGTGGTAGGTTGTACGACTGAGCAATAAACCGTGAAAGCTGCAGTGGTCTGAATGGAGAAAAAGGCTCTGGTCCTTAAAGGGTAGAAAGACTGTGGTCCTCAAGTGGTTAATTTTGCTGTTTGCAGGCCTCCTCAGCTAGGTTTGCTTTCATTTAGACTTCCTTTAGGCTTACATAAACACAATGTAGCACTAGAACATGAACGGCACATATACAGGCAATGTTTGTGTTTTTGTGCGTTTATCGCGGTTTTAAACTTTCTTACTAGACCTGAACAATGTATTTTACTGTCTAAACAACGGGGTAAGTGCAGGCCAAAAATGCTTGTTTATTTTGAAACATTCACAGATAGTAGATTTCACAAGCACTGCATTTTACTGCTAGTAAGCAAGATGTTGGCCAAGGCTCTTAAACAAAAACTGTAGTGTACAGGTAGTCCCCGATTAAAGAACGAGATGGGGACTGTAGATTTGGTCTCCACTTGAATCCGTTCTTAAGTCGGGACGTTTGAAACCGCTTCTTCAAACGTCCCCCACGGAAATGACATCATCGCGACGGGATCGGACCGTTCGTATTGGCGGGTCGTTCATGAGTCGGGCGTCTGTAAACCGGGTACTACCTGTAGTGAGAAGAATATGGAGGCTGCCATATTTATTTCCTGTTAAACAATACCAGTTGCCTGGCAGCCTTGCTGATCTATTTGGCTGCCGTACTCTCCAGAAACAAGCATGCAGCTAATCCAGTCAGATCTGATGATGTCAGAAACACTGCTGCATGCTTGTTCAGGGTCTATGGCTAAAAGTGTTAAGAGGCAGATGATCAGTAGGACAGCCAGGCAACTGCTATTGCTTGAAAGGAAATACATATTGCAGGCTCCATATCCCTTTTGCTTCGGTTGTCCTTTAAACTGTGACTACGTGATATTGGGCAAGCTTAAAGGACAACCGAACTAAGAGGGATTTGAAGGCTGCCATATTTCCTTTTAAGCAATACCAGTTGCCTGGCTGTCCTGCTGAGCCTCTGCCTCAAATACTTTTAGCCGTCGACCCTGAACAAGCATGCAGCAGATCAGGCGTTTGACATTATTGTCAGATCTGACAATATTAGCTGCATGCTTGTTTCTGGCTTTATTCAGACACCACTGCAGCCAAATAGATCAGCAGGGCTGCCAGGCAACTGGTATTGTTTAAAAGAAAGTAACTATAGCAGCCTCCATATTCCTCTCACTTCAGTTGTCCTTTAAGCACCATCGGTCCTAAATGTTTCTGGCCTTTCCACGTGATCACAGCTCCCTGCACTGGCTATTATTGGATGGGTTGCCCGCCGAGCAAAGCATCATGGGTCTGATTACAGAGGGCCATTGTCCTGTGACTGAAAAATGACAATCCAGCTTTGTGTTTGTGACAGTGTTGCACTATAGAGTGCTGTGTCTGTTGTTTTAGGGTCAATGCATGACTTACCACCTTCACTGGCATGCTACAAAGGGTCATTCATGAATCCTAGAAACTGCGGGGAAGGGAGGTGGTGGACAGGGCTGGTCATTTCAGTGGTCACTATGTCACTAGGTTTACTTCTCATCAGGGACTTTCATTCTGGAGTTCCGTAGTGAAGACAGCAGCTAAAGTTCACAGATGCACTAAATAAAATGTCTAAAGCTTACCACAGACATGCGACAGTCACCTGACTCAATCATATAGGTCGTTATCAGAGAATGATCATCCCTGTATAAAAAAGGGATGAGCGTTTCACAGAGCTAGGCCTTTGGTTCCTCTTCCTTTCTCCCATCTTGGTGTTAACCACTTGAGGATCACAGGCTTACACCCCCCCCCCCCCCCCCCCCTAATGACCAGTCTTTTTTTTTTTTTTTTTTTTTTTTTTTTTTTACAATTCAAGCCATTTTTTTTTTTATTTTTTTTTTTTACAATTCAAGCCATTGCAGCTTTAACAGTTCGCTGCAGGGCCATAGAACTTGGCACACAAATAAATCTCACCTCCTTTTCTTGCCACCAACAGAGCTTTCTGTTGGCGGCATCTGATTGCTTCTGTTTTTTTTTATTTTTTTTTATTTTATTATTTTGTAATACATTTCCTTATTTTTCTATTATCCACCCCTCCCAAGATCCAATCAGTGATCACCTCTCAAACGCTGGGTACACACTATGAGATTTTATGGCCAATTTACTGTCAGATCGATTATTTCCAACATGTCCGATTTGCTTTCCGATCGATTCCCGAGCATTTTCCGATCAATTTCTGTTAACTTTAATAGGAAATCGAACGGAAAATGCTCGGAAATTAATCGGACATGTTGGAAATAATCGATCTGACAGTAAATAAAAATTACCCAGCAATAGGGGGCCTATGAGAGGGGATCATTGTGGCCACTCGAGGCCACAGCTGTCACTAAGTTGTAGCAACTCTTTCGTTTATACAGTGCTGCGATCTACGCGCAGCGCTGTAAGGGGTTACAGCGCTACGCGTAGATCGCAGCACTGTATAAACAAAAGAAAGAGTTTTTTTATTATTATTTTTAACAGCATGCTATCCGTGATCACAAGCTAGCAGGCTGATGTCGGAGCTCCGCTCTGCCACTCAGTGGGGATGCGTGATCCATGGTAATCTCAGCCTCCACATTTCCCTTTGTAAAACCAGTTGCCTGGCAGTCTCGTTGATTTTTCTGGTCAGTCGAGTCTAAATGACACGCCTGAAACAAGCATGCAGCTAATCTTGTCAGATTTGTCATAGCCATCTAATCTGCATGCTTGTTTAGGGACTATGGCCTAAAGCAGGATTGTTACCATAAAAATCAAATTTCAACAGCAACTGGTCTCAGTGTATTAAGTGATAAAGATGCTAATCCTGCCAGTGTTCTCCCCAGGCTCTTTTAGCCGGGTGCTCCACCCGGCTAGATTTGGTGACCACCCGGCTGTCATCGGCTCACCTCCTATGCTGTAAGCAGAGTTGCCCTGCATTTTCATCTCAACCCACCCGGCTACTTTTTCATGCCACCCGGCTACTTTTTCATGCCACCCGGCTGGGAAAAAATTCTGGGGAGAACACTGAATCCTGCATTCAAAAATTTTTCTGCTGTTATGGTTTGGAGTCATCACATACTTAAGGAGCACTGGCCCTTTAGTAGTCAGTGCCAAACAGTTGCATGCTGGGGATTCTTTTTATCTATAATACATTTCTCCTCTTCCATTTATTTCCCTGCCTAGCTGCCTATCTGAAACACGATCCCCTGCTCTTTTGTGTTTACAAGCAAGGCTGAGGAGACTCAGTGATTGGAGGAGAAAAAAAACATAACATCAGGATTTAGCCTAAACTGTGGGCAAAAGACATGGTTCCTACCAGGAACAGAATACTCTTCATTTACTATATAAAATTCACTGAAATCAAACCATGGACAGTACAATGCATGTTTTATGTAAGTAGATCAAGTATATATCTACTTATATACGGTATGTGTTTTTTTCCCTGGCATAGTATAGCTAATCCTTCTGCTTTAAAGGCAGAGGATCAGCAGGACTGCCATGTAATGTGCATTGTTTACAAGGAAATATATCTGTCAACCTCCATATCCCTCTCACCCCGAGTTCCATTTAAAGGAAACCCAAAGTGAAATCACAGTGGCCAATGTAACTTTCCTGGGGCTTCTTCCAGCCCCCTGTAGTCCTCCTGGTCCCTCACTGCTGGTTAGCGCTGTTCCATTCAACTCTCTGCAAGCTTGTGCACTCCCAGCTGCTGGATAGAGCAGAGCAGGACAGCGAGGGATCAGGGAGACTCCAGAGGGCTGGAAAATGCCCCAGGTAAGTTAAAGTGGACCTGAACTCTTGCACAAGACAGAAGGCAAACAAAGAGAAATGCACCCTGGATGCGTGTAGAGAGTTTAGCCTGTCTAGTGTAGCCCAATTCCCCCTAATTTGTGTATAATTACAAATTGTAATCTAAACGCTCCCCTGTGTCACATGACTGCCTATGGCAGATTAGCCCATTTGAGAGCACTGGATGTTAAATTTATATTTCTGTTTCCATGAGTCAGGAGGTAGAAAGAGTGCAGATTTTAAAAGGGAACCTGAAGCGAGTAAAATTTTTTAAAACAAAACACATGACGTAGCTGCAATTAATTTTACCTTTTCCCTTACCATCAATTCCTCTCAGAAGCTCACCATTTTCCATCCAGTTCTGACAAAATTGTCAGAACTGAAATATACCAGTTGCTGTCAGTTACAGCTGAATGTGCAACGTAATGTCCACGTTTCCCTATGGCTCAAGTGGGCGATATTAGGGCCGGTTTCCACTACAAAGTGATGTTAATGCGGCTATGTAGCCACATCGCATCACTTCCACGTCTCCCGATGCGGAAGTGAATTGAGGAGATGGGACGCGGCTGCGGGCGGATGCGGGCGTGCGAGAATCTCCAGCATGCTGCAGATTCTTGGATCGCTCCGCACGACATACACGCAGTGGAAACGTCCATTGCCGTGCATGTGTTTCAGCACACCTGCGGTGCATCGCTCCTAGTGGAAACGGGCCCTAACAGTTCAACAGTGTGCTGACCAGGAAGCTGTTAGGGGGTAATGGCCATTTTTTAAAATGGAGGACAGAGAATTCCATTGATTACAGTGGACAAATGGGACACAGGAGAGGAGAAAGATTGAGGAGTAGACTACACAGGAGGCAAGTATGACCTGTGTATGGTTATTTTGACTTTTATTTTCAGTTCAGGTTCTCTTTAAGATTTCTATCAGCTGTAACAAAGAAATGTTTTTGTTTAAAGGTTATTATGCTGTTGTGTAGCTTTTAAAAAGCAGAGGACGTTCTGAGTTCAGGTCCACTTTAAAGGACAACTGAAGTGAGAAGAATATGGAGGCCATTTTCTTTTAAGCAATACCAGATGCCTTGCAGTCCTGCTGATCTATTTGGCTGCAGTAGTAACGGAATCACATCAGAAACAAGCATGCAGCTAATTCAGTCAGATCTGACAATGTCAGAAAAAAATCTGCTGTATGTTTGTTCAGGGTCTACGGCTAAAAGTATTAAATGCAGAAGATCAGCAGGGCTGCCAGGCAACCGTTATTGCTTAAAAAGAAATAAATATGGCAGCCTCCATATCCCTCTCGCTTCAGTTGTCCTTTAAGCTTAGAGGGTACCAAAAGCCAAACAGACAGCTGGGGGCAGGGAATGTATCAGCATTGTTGAAAATGAGCATTCCCAACCATTCCTAATTGAAACACATGGAACATAAGACCCCATACAGTTGCTGTTCTGGCCAAGATTTGATGCCTCGTGCAACAAGGAAAGAGGGCTATCCACTACAGCACAGATCATTTTCTTTCTATTTCATTTTAAGGAAGAACTGGAATGAAGCCACGTTGCATAAGTTCCTCATGGATTCCTATGAAGTGTGATTTCAACACTGAGAGGGCACGTTCAATGAAAATAAACCTAGGCAGTCCTGAGACGTTGACAAGAAGACAAATAGTGCGTTTCCTGCAAGTCTGACTTGGAAAAGCATGAACTTTTTATAGATCTTATTAACAAAAAAAATCCATATGTACTACAGCTGGTGAACACTTTTTCACTATTTTTAGAAGGCGCTGCAGATGCCGCGGAGCTGGCTTTGGAACTGGGTGAGGGTTCAGCGTGGTTTTCAGCTGTGTGAGCAACTTGTGCAATCAGCGTACTGGGTGAATGAATCAGAGCTCAGGGTCACGGTGTCACAAGCCCTCGCTTATGGAGAGGGGAACTGGGGGAGAGGTTATGTTGTTATTAAGTCTAACTAGGAGCCAGCAGATGTAATCAGAATCCTACAGCCTCTGTAGGTCACTCTAGGACAAAACCTCCACATTTGGCACATTGTCTTGTGATACTGGTGATCATACACTGTGGCTGGCTCTAGGTAGGAAGGAATAGGTTAATCCTGTGTAAGTATATGGGGTAATGACCTGTGGTACACTTCAGATCTGAGACTTAAGATCAAAATCTCATTGAACCTTATTAGCACAACGCCTCTTGTCAAGAAGGATGAATGCAAACGAGGTCACAATGTAGTACAAGTGGGAAACATTACTACAGTACATTCAATACAGCCACAGCTGTATTTGGGCACCGTTAGTGCCACATACTGGCGTATCCGTAAAGCACTGTTAAAGGACACCTGAAGTGAGAGGGATATGAACACTGCCATTTTTATTCCTTTTTAAACAATATCAGTTTTCTGACAGTCTTCATGATCTTTCAGGCATAAGTAGTATCTGAATCACACACCTGAAACAAGCACACAGCAAATCCAGTCAGACTTCAGTCAGAAACATCTGATATGCTGTATGCTTGTTTAGGGTCTATGGCTAAAAGTATTAGAGGCAGTGGATCCGAAGGACAGCCAGGCAATCTGCATTGTTTAACATGCAGGTCATCAGTTATTAGGGAATCAAATTCTGTTACCACCACACACACACACAATCGACCGAGATTTTTCACCATTGTCCGATTGATCTTTTGATTGATTTCGATTAAAAAAAAAAAACAACAAAAAAAACGGTCGATCGGGCCACCATGTTGTGGTTCCAAACAATTATTGGATCGGAAGATCATTTGCAGTGCAAAATCGTGTAATGTGTGGGCACCCATAGACTATGGTAGGGACATTAGATTAGGATTGTAGCAGAGATTGGATTGTGAGCTCCTCTGTTATGTGTACCCTGTATAGCACTTTATTATTAAGTAAAGTGATTATAGCAGAGATGCTATCTCTTCCTTGGAGTTGGATTTTAACTATGCAGAAATATCACATAGGGGTTCCTGACTTGGGGGGAAAAAAAAAACCTCAACTAGGAAATGCTCTCATGTGACACAATGACCTAAAATACTAGTTGGAGCAACAAACTGTCAGCACCCTCCCTATATGGGTGACAGGTCAAAACCAATGTAAAAGCTTTACAAGGTGTTTAGCACCATCTTAGACTTTTGTGATAAGACTGTATAAAGCCAAACATTCAATGAGGGGGAAAAAAAAAAAAAACCTAAATAAAAATGTTAAGCTTATATAGCGAACCAAATACAAATGTTGAATGGATATAACAAGCTAGATATAATATGATCCCTGAAAGGTCCACAGCACCAGAATTCACACAAAAACTTCAATGTTCATTGACTTGGGGTTAAGTTTAAAGTGAACCTAAGGTGAGAGTTACATGGAGGTGGTCATAGTTATTTCCTTTTTAGCAATACGAGTTGCCTGCCTTTCCTGCTGATCCTCTGCCTCTAATACTTTTAGCCACAGATCTCGAACAAGCATGCAGCAGATCAGATGTGTGACATTGTCAGGTCTGACAAGATTACCCGTATACAGTATACTCAAATGTAAGTCAACCTTGTGTATAAGTTGTCGCCAATATTCAACTCCCTTAAAGTGAACCTCCAGACTTAAAATTGACTCAGCAGCACTGAAAAGGCTTGGTGTTTCTTTAACAGTTTCACAGCATCAGAACTTTGTTTCTCTTATACAAGCCTCATTTTTAGATGCACAGAAGAAAACTGCCCGGGCACTCTGATGCTGTGCAAAGCATGATGGGATTTCTGATGATGTTGTTCTCGTTCTTCTGTTTTGGTGCAAATTTTTTTTTTTTACATTTTGAATTTGACATTTGGAGCCTATCGCATGCAGCTGGGAGGGGTTATCAGGACACAGGACAGTTGGAACTGTGTCTTATGCTCCCTGTCACCTTCTTTCAACCAAAAAGATGGCTGCCCCCATGACAAAGATGGCAGCCCCCATGAATCACAAACATTTGCCTGTTCTTTTAAAACGAGGTGGGTACGAGATTACCTATCTATTCTAATTAACATAACTAATGTAACTTAATGACAGTATGTTTGTTTAGGCTGAAGTTCCCCTTTAAGCTGGATTTTTTTTTTTAATTGACTCAAGTATAAGTCTACCCAGCAAAGTTAATGGCTGCACTTGGGGCTCAGGAGGGTTTAGTGACTGCACTGCATACAGTATTGCAGCAAATAGCTCCTCCAGGCCCCCAAGTGCCGCAATTATTCACTCTCGTTCCTGAAGCCCAGTATCCACCCCCCCCCCCCCTTTTCTTGTTAATTGTGGTGTCAGGACTTTCAGACCGGAGTTTTCTTGGCATGACCCTTCCTGAGGGCCCATTCACACAAGAAGTGCTTTTCTGAGCATTTTGTAATTCATTAGCAGTTATTAAAATCACTCCCATTCACTTTCATTAAAATCGTTGTAAAAATCGCTGCAATTTCACGATCACGTAACTGAAAATCGTGGCGATTTTTCCACGATTTTAATGAAAGTCAATGCGAGAGATTTAAAAAAAACGCTAATTATTTGCAAAATGCCCAGAAAAGCGCTTCTAGTGTGAATGGGCCCTCAAAGTATCACTTATCACAGGGTAAATTGCTGCAAATGGGAATGTCACTATTAGTACACACATTACTCAGTGTGCTCAGTGCTGCCTGTGACTCATGTATAAGTCGACCCCTATACTTTTATGAAGTGAATCAGACCTACATTTCTAGACTTATAATCGAGTATATACATTATCTGCATGCTTGTTTCTGGCATTATTCAGACACTACTGCAGTCAAATAGATCAGCAGGGCTGCCAGGCAACTGGTATGGTTTAAAAGGAAATAAATATGGCAGCCTCCATATCACTCTGACCTCTGGTTCACTTTAAAATCTCCATTAGGTATTTAGAGCAGTCGGATTCCCCATTGACAAGCTCTCCCTCCATTCCTTGTACCAGAGTCTCAAATCATCTGGGCTGGACATTAGGAGAAACTCTACAATGCAGGGAATGAAATAAGTAAAGCTACAGACGTGTGAGAAATGTTATTTGACATGACCTCTCATGATCAGTTTGGGTGACAGTTTCCCCATAATCAGTTTACGGATGAGCTTTTTGGCTCACTGCCCAGAAACCTGTAATGTTCTATAAAGAGAAAGATGAGCAGAATGTAGTGCACAGCAAACTGGCGTAACAAACTACAATAGCAATCAACCATGTATTATCCAACTCGGCAGAACAGAAATTGGTCTTCTTAAAAAATAAGGTATTTGTGATTATTCAGGTTGGAGTGAATATATGATTAGAGATGATCAATGAGGTGCAAATATTTGCAAGTTGATGCACATTTTTTATGCAAATCTATACAGCTACAAAGTGGGCCAATCAATTTAAACCTGTGATTAAATTGATTGGTCCATTTTCAAACTACATATAGCTACATAATAATTTGAATACATTTGCATCAACTTGGAAATATGTGCATATCATGATCATCCCTATATATGTGGTGCCCCACAATGCATCACTGCTGAATATGCAAATCATCACAAAAGAGGAGGGTGCTGTCATCTGGGGACACCAGTACTCATGCCAGGATGTCAACAGTAACAATCATTTACAATCATTTAGGATGACAAAGATCCAGCATATATACTGTACATGTTTTTTATTGATGTGTGCTATGCCAGTCAGGGCAGGATCATCCACAAGGCAGCCTAGGCAGGTGAATGGGGCCTAGCGGGTGTAAAGAGGCACAACTGCCTGTTTTTGTTGAACACCTCAGATTACCTAAAGACCATAAAAATGACCCAAAGCTACTACCTTGCCTAAGGGGTCATTTAATCTTAGAGTGAACCAGACTAAAAATCTACTAAGCAGCACTGAAAAGGCTTGGTGTTCCTTTAACAGTTTCACAGCATCAGAACTTTGTTTTTCTTACCCAAGCCTAATTTTTAGCTGCACGGAAGCTAATCTCCACCCAATCAAAGAAATCTGCACGGGCATTTTTCCCCCCGTGGAAAACATGATGGGAATTCTGATGATGTTCTCGTTGCCTAGCGTGCGCAGCTGGGAGGGGTGATCAGGACACAGGACAGTTGGAGCTGTGTCTCATGCTCCCTGTCACCTCCTTTCAACCAAAAAGATTGCTGCCCCCATGAAATCAAACATCTGCCTGTTCTTTAAAAACACAGTGGATAAGAGATTATATTACCCATCTATTTTAATTAACATAACTAATGTAACTTAATGACAGTATGTTTGTTTAGGCTGAAGTTCCCCTTTAAAAAGTGTACCTGGGATGAGACAGGTACAAGTATTGATATTTACCCAGGGCTGTGGAGTCGGTCCAAAAATCCACCGACTCCGACTCCTCAGTTTAGGATTCCACCGACTCCGACTCCTCTAATTTGCATATTACAATTTTGTTGATTAAAAGTATGTAACATGAAATTCGTCTCTTAACTGCCAACGCTTAGGAATTTTACAAGACAGCTGAAGTGAGAAGGATATGTAGACTACTATATTTATTCCCTTTAGACTAAAACTAGTCCTTGGTAAGAGTACTTGTAAAAGGTACAAACCGGAACAAAGAACATCTATCAGGCCCTAGGCAATGTAAGTGTGGGTACATGTAAGAATGATGTGCAGGTACTCTGCAGGGGAATGAGGAGATTGTAAACAGACAGCACCTCTGTGTTCAATGTGGACAGCATTCTCAGTGGATTCCCTGCAGCTCTGTGGGGAGTGCATATGTAGAGTATAGTACTACTGTGTAACAAAGTAAACCTGAGACAGATGAAATTAAAGTTTTATACATACCTGGGGCTTCCTCCAGCTGCCTTCAGGATAATCAGTCCCTCTATGTCCTCCTCCACCACCTGGATCTTCTGCTATGAGTCCAGGTACTTGAGCCAGTCGGGCGTAGTGCGCATGCACACACTCCGCCGCCAGGAGCATACTACACCTGTGCAGCACTATTGCGCAGGTGCAGAATGTTCCTGGCTGTGGGAGCGGCATGCGGCCGGACAGCGCTGACTGGCTGAATTACCAGGACTCATAGCAGAAGATCCGGGTGGTGGAGGACAGCGAGGGACTGATTAGCCTGAAGGGGGCTGGAGGACAAGTAACTAATTTTGACTGGTTTATTTCATTTTTGTGGACTAAGCACAGCTATTACTGTATATATACTGTATATATACATTATTTTTAATGACTATTATCTGAGAAATAGAACATTTTATCATATTTTCTATTTCAATTACAGTTACAAATTCATTAGGAGTCGGAGTCGGTGCATTTTTTCCCGACTCCGACTCCAGGCACCCAAAATTGCCCGACTCCGACTCCACAGCCCTGTATTTACCTGAAGCTTGCTCCCCCCCTTCCTGTAGGCTTTCATGCCCTTCATTCTCCCAGAGTGTGACCCAGTAAATTCCCCGAATGGCCCAGTCATGCTCCACTGTGCATGAGCAGTCCCAGCCACATGCTTCCCCCAATCGCATTCTGTGCATGCTTCCAGTAGAATGGAGCAGCCCGGAAGGATGGTGTGGGATCCCGCAGCCTACACAGGCCTTTGGTGCTGGCGTGGGCAGGACCCAGGCCATTTAAGTAAAGTTCAGCTACAGAGAGTGGACACGCAGTGGTGGTAAATCTGGCTTCCCTCCATCATTAAGCCCGGATCTGATGTCCCCTTCGCTGTGTGCATCCGAGGGGACTTGCAGGCAGGGCCGGATTCACCATAAGGCACTTTAGGCACGTGCCTACAGGCGCCAGATGATAGAAAGACAGTTCACTCTGCTCTTCGAGTGCCTTCCTCCCTCCTTCCCTATGCAACTCAATACTGAGGGTACCTCTGGCTACCTAATAGTAGGGCGCCTGTAGCTACCCATGATGACAAGGGAAGTAAGGGAGAAGTGACTGCTGGGAAAGCCAGCACACTTGTGTTGCGACCTGGTGGGGGTCCATGGAAGGCGAGGTCTAGGGTGTCAGGACATCAGTGCCTATAGGCTCCTGTGACAAATCTGGGCCTGCTTGCAGGGAACAAAACATAAGATTGGAGAGCTGTTGTAGATGTGTATACACCAGTTTGGTATTCCCGCCCACTACTTTTCAAGAAACTGATCTCACTCTAAGGCCTGGTTCACACTAGCGTTTTGTGTGAAACCGGGCCGTACGTCCGGGTGGCCGTTCGCATCCCTCAGGATCCGGTCAGGTTGCAAACAAAAAAGTATCAGTTCGGCATCCGGAAAGTAACACTTCCGGATTGCCGATACTGTACTTTAAACAGGCACAGCAGCAGAGACAGGCATGGGGAGAGTGGGGGCCCCCTATCTGTCCATGCCTGGACCCCCCATGTGGCAAAGGACAGGTGCCGTAAGCACCCGTTCCTATTGCCAGTGTGATGAGAAACTTCCATTCCTCATCACTTCCTATGGTGCGGGGAAAATGGTCAGGTTCAGGGTCAGGTGCGGCGGCCGGAGCTGCGTTCCGGAAAAATGCTGCATGTTGGAAAAATCCTGAACGCAGCCCGGACCCGGATCCTGACAGACGGACGGGTGTGAATAGATACATTGATTAACAATGTATCTATTCACATCCGGGTCCGTTTGTACAGTATACGGTGCGTTCCGGTCCAGGGAAACCGGACCTGGAACGCTAGTGTGAATCGGGCCTACTAGCAGAGCAGGCTTCAGCTGAAGCTGTACTGTGTGGAGTCAGACCTCCAGCAGCCAGCCCTTTCTCATCTGAGGAACAATGCAAGCATCTCTGCCAGGTGCTGCAGGAACACTGCCTGCTGTATCCGTGAGCCACAACACGGCTCAGCAACCATTTTTCATCTGCTTTGTGTACCAAACACTCATTCTGGCCCCTCTGTGCAATGCTGAATAGCCACACTGCGCATAACTTGTTAAATATGACTTTGGTGTTCTCCTAATTGTCAGGAACACAGCAACTCTCAATAACTTACCACTGGACTCATACAGTTACAGTGGAGGAAATCATTATTTGACCCCTCACTGATTTTGTAAGTTTGTCCAATGACAAAGAAAGTGCCGGCTGCTTACCTGGTAGCAGTGTTCCGGCGAGTCCTCCAGGACGGCCCTCCTGAGATTGTGTGAGTCTCCCCTCCCAAGTCGGAAACACCTGACAAGAATTTAAATAACAATTAGTATAAATCCCACCTCCTCACAATCTCCCTCAGTTTAATGAAGAGAACCGAGTCCACCAACCACTATCACATCAATAATAATATAATATAATAGGGTCGGGAACTTAGGCGGCCGTCCTGGAGGACTCGCCGGAACACTGCTACCAGGTAAGCAGCCGGCACTTCCTCCCTACGTCCTCCAGGACGGCCCTCCTGAGATTTAGCGAGAAATTTACCTTAGGGTGGGATAACAGCTTGAAGAACCTTGCGGCCAAAGGCCTGGTCCTGACTGGAAAGCACTTCCACTCTGTAGTGTTTGATGAATGTCGAGTGGCTGGACCAGGTTGCGGCTCGGCATATCTGATCCAGGGAGGCTCCCGACCTTTCCGCCCATGACGTTGACAGTGATCTGGTCGAGTGTGCTGTAATGTGGTCAGGCACCTGCGAGCCGAGGTAATAGCCACCAAGAAAGCTACCTTCAGTGTGAGAAACTTTAATGGAACTGAATCTAACGGTTCAAATTTGTCAGAGGTTAAAAAATCCAGCACCAATGACAAATCCCAAGGAGGGATCAATTTCTGAGGAACCGGCTGAGAACGTTCTACCGATTTCAAAAAAATTTTTACGTAAATATGCGCGGATAACCGCCTGGAAAGAAAAATGGAGAGAGCTGATACCTGAGCTCTAAGGGTACTAACAGTTAACCCTAACTTAACCCCCTTCTGCAAAAATTGAAGATATATTATTTGACCTGGTAACATTCTTCTGTTTCCAGGCCGAGAAAGTGTACCAAACCCTATTGTACTTCTTCCTAGTAGCTGGCTTCCTACAGGCTAACAGAGTTTTATTCACGTCACCCGAAAACCCCTGACTCCTCAACATCTGCTCCTCAGGATCCACGCAGTGAGGTTCAGGAACTTTGGATTCGGGTGGACCTGTCCGTTTTGCAACAGTATGTCCGGTCTGTATTGAAGATGCCAAGGACCCCGCATTATTAGGGACTGTAGGAGAGGGAACCAGGCTCTTCTCGGCCACCAAGGAGCAACCAGTATAACTTCCGCCCTTTCTGACTGGATCTTCCTGAGAACTCTCGGTATCAATTTGAACGGGGGAAATGCGTAAAGCAAACCCTCCGGCCAAGGGATCGACAGGCCGTCTATCCTGCCCGTTGAAGCAGAAGGATCTAGGGTACAGAAATCTTCCACTTTTGCATTTTCTGGATTTGCAAAAAGATCGAGTGTCGGGACTCCCCAACACTCTGATCTCCCGGAATGTCTCCGGATTGAGTTCCCATTCCGAATCCTCCACTAGGTGTCTGCTTAGGGAATCTGCCCACCTGTTGTGGACACCGCAAATGTGGACTGCTGACAAGGACTCTAGATTCGTCTCTGACCATGTCATGATTTGGTATGTCAGCTCCTGAAGATCCGGCACTCTCGTGCCCCCCTGCTTCCTGACATAGCAAACCGAGACGAAGTTGTCCGAAAATATCAGAACCTCCGAGTTGGAGACTATTGGAAGAAGGGCCTGTAAACCTAGCAGAATCGCTTTGAGTTCTCTGTAATTTGATGACATGTGGGACATCTGCTGGTCCCACACCCCCTGAGCCTGATGACCTAGGCAGTGAGCCCCCCAGCCCCAAGCGCTGGCATCTGTGTACAATTTTAGCGGAATTTCCTGGGTCCACCTGCGACCCTGATTCAAATTGGGCAGGTGAGTCCACCAGCAAAGGGAATCTGTCACCTCCTCTGGCACAGTCACCGACACATCCAGTGATCGATGATCCCTGTTCCAGTTTGTCAAAACCCAGGTCTGAAGTCTCCGAGTATGGGCCTGGGCCCATTCCACCGCCGGAATGGCAGATGACATCAGACCCAGGACCGACACCAACTTGCGCAGGGAAACTTGAGGATTCAACCTCAATTCCTGAGCCTCTGCTATCAACCTGTCCACCTTTGGCTCTGGCAAAAAGACACGTCTGACCGTCGTGTCCCATTTGAGACCTAAGAAAATTAAGCTTTGAACTGGATTCAAGTGAGACTTCTCCGAGCTCACTATCCATCCTAGTCTGTGAAACAGCTGCAAAGAAAAACCTAGCTCCTTCTGTAAGGCTTCTCGCATCTCTGCCATAAAAAGAAAGTCGTCTAAATAAGGAAGAACCCTTACATTGTGGAGATGTAGAAAACACATGACCTCCGCCACCACTTTCGTAAATATCCGTGGGGCCGACGATATTCCGAATGGGAGAGCCCGATATTGAGAATGGCATATCGATTCTCCCATTCGAACCGCGAATCTCAAAAATTTCTGAAAGAGAGGATGAATAGGGATGTGGAGGTAAGCATCCTCCAGATCCACCGTAGCAAGAAAAGCTCCTGGAGACATCAGGTTGCGGACCGATGCAATGCTTTCCATCCGGAAACTCTTCTCCACAATGTAAGGGTTCAAGGGTTTCAAATTCAGAATCATTCGAAATTTCCCCGACTGCTTCTGAATCAAAAATACCGTCGAGTAAAACCCCTTCCCCTGATCCAGCCTTGGGACTGGCTGAATAACCTTCTTGAGGAGAAGAGAAGAGACTGACTCGATCAGTGCTGCCGCTCTGACCTGATCCCTGGGGATCGGTGTAACCACAAACCAGGGGGGGGGGGGGGGGGGGGGGAAGATACAAACTCTATCCTGTACCCCTGTTGAATTAAGCTCAGGATAAACTCGCTCTTTGAAATTTCTCGCCATGCTGGCACAAAGTAGCGTAGTCTTCCCCCCACCGGAATTTGTCCGTCATTTTGCGGATTTTGCTGTGGCGGAGTTTTGCTGAGACCTGTTGAACAAGAATGGTCTACCTCTGCCTGCGTTGTAAGTCCATCTCTTATTCTGTCTCTGCCCTTCTGACCGCCTATGTTCCTGTCTGAAGAAGGGCTTCTTGCTCTGAAAGGGCCGCTTCTCCTTTTTCTCCGGAAATTTCCTGGCTCTATTGGAGGATCTTTCTAAGACGGAATCTAAATCGCTCCCAAATAACAGATTACCATGGAACGCCATTCCACAAAGTTTCTGTTTGGAAGTCACATCCCCCTCCCAAGTATTTAACCAAACGGCTCTGCGAGCCGAGTTGATTAATGCTGCCGTTTTAGCCGCAGCCCTAAGACTCTCCGTGGCTGCATCCGCTAAGAATGCTACCGATTTAATTATAACCGGTAAACTTTCCAGGATCCTTGCATGCGGTGTGCCATCCTCCAAACGTTCTTGGAGTCCCCGAATCCACTTATCGAGATTGCGGGCTACACATACGGAGGAAATGGCCGGCTTAAAGGAAAACGATGTTGAGTCCCAAGCTCTCTTAAAGAAGGGCCTCAGCCTTCCTGTCCATTGGGTCCTTTAAGGCTCCCATATCCTCAAACGATAAATCCGTATCTTTTGAGCACTGGGAGAGCGGGGCATCTAGTCGTGGACACTTAAATAATGATTCATGCTCCTCAATATTAAAGGGAAAACGACGCTTGAAGGATCTCGGTACAAAAAGCCTACCTTCAGGATCCTTCCACTGGGCAGAAATAACACTCTTGATTGCTCTATGAATTGTGAAGACTAGACCTCCCCGATCCTCTAACCCCCTATAGATGTCATCCTGAGGAGTAGAGGATGATCTAGGCTGTTCAATCTGTTCTGAATCATATACCGCCTTCAAGAGCTCTAAGGTGTCTTCAGCTTCAAACAAATACCTAGGTATCTTGGCCCCCCCCAAACCTGAATGGTCTGATTCGACCAGCTCTCCCTCCTCAGATATTTCTTCCACAGACAAGGGAGAGGTATCTGTGATTCTCCCCGACTGTGAGGTTCCTGCCCTGACAGGAACCTCTGGAAGTATAGGTACAGGAAGAGCCTGGACTAGGGGAACAGGATTGGACTGGGGAACCTGGCCCTGGGAGGTAACTACCGCTGGCTGAGCAGTGACCACTGGAGGCACGGCCAGGTGCCTGAGATACCAGACCCATTTGTACCGGGCAAGGAGGTAGTGCAGCTCTAAATGCAGAAAAAGTAGTAGCTAGCTCCTGCTTCACTGACTTCATCAAGTCTAATAATGCTACCGTAGTGCTTTCTGGCCTAGGGGTATGTGTCTATACATAAAGTCTTGGTAGTCCCTTCAGGTAGCCTGCAACCACATTTAGCACACTTAACAGATTTTCCTGCGCTCTTAAGTGGTTTCGGCTGCTGCCCCGCCTCCTCCGAGCCAGCCGGAGATGTCTTTTGTGTCTCTGGAGCGGGCTCTGTTGACTGCTCCATAGCCCCTGCAGAGTGACACTGCCTCCGTGCAGTGTATCAGGCGTGCTGGGTGGTCCGTTACTTTCGCTGTAGGCGGCACCAGATCAGGCAAGCGTGGTCCTTCTGGCGTGCTGAGCCTGGCCGGAACGCAAAGCCGACCTGTGTGCTCGGGGCCGCCTCTAATACATGCGACCACACTTCCGCCTTGCGTCGCATCCTCTCCGCATCACTTCCGGCGTGCTCCAACCCATCTCCGTAAAGTTGATGCGGAAACGCCATACAGCGTGCACCCAGCCGCCAACGGACAGTCCGAGCAGTGGCCATGAAGAAATCCTCCGATCTCCTCACTCCAACAAGTGAAAAAGAGGTATGGCTGCCCCCACATCCACCAGCTAGGTCGCACCCAGTGCTGACCTAAACTGCTCCTCTATCCATACTTCTTACAGAAATCCTGGCCTTACTAGTGGGTGCCAACAGGCTCCCCCACCACCAGGAACGCATCCAAGGTGCTTCCGTGACGAGTCCAGGAAACAAACAAAAAACTGGGGGAGATTGTGAGGAGGTGGGATTTATACTAATTGTTATTTAAATTCTTGTCAGGTGTTTCCGACTTGGGAGGGGAGACTCACACAATCTCAGGAGGGCCGTCCTGGAGGACGTAGGGAGGAATGAAAAGTCTCAGAACAGTATCATTTCAATGGTAGGTTTATTTTAACAGTGGCAGATAGCACATCAAAAGGAAAATCGAAAAAAATAACCTTAAATAAAAGATAGCAACTGATTTGCATTTCATTGAGTGAAATAAGTTTTTGAACCCTCTAACAATAAAAGACTTAAAGAGAGTCTGAAGCGAGAATAAATCTCGCTTCAGACCTCATAAATAGCAGGGGCACGTGTGCCCCTGCTAAAACGCCGCTATAGCGCGGCTTAACGGGGGTCCCTTCACCCCCAAATCCCCCTCGATACACCCGGGGAGCGCTTCCTGGTTGGGGCAGGGCTAACCGCCGCAGCCCTGCCCCACGCGCGTCTGTCAGCGCGTATCTCCGCCTCTCCCCCGCCCCTCTCAGTCTTCCTTCACTGAGAGGGGCGGGGGAGAGGCGGCGAGGCGCCGCTGACAGACGCGACTGGAGGCAGGGCTGCAGCCGTTAGCCCTGCCTCCAGGAAGGGAAATTCTGCGACCTTTTTACGACACACTTTTGCGGGGGGGTGGGTTGGGGGTGAAGGGACCCCCGTTTAGCCGCGGGATAGCGGCGTTTTAGCAGGGGCACACGTGCCCCTGCTATTTATGAGCTCTGAAGCGAGATTTATTCTCGCTTCAGAGTCTCTTTAATACTTAGTGGAAAAACCCTTGTTTGCAAGCACAGAGGTCAAACGTTTCTTGTAATTGATGACCAAGTTTGCACACATTTTAGGAGGAATGTTGGTCCACTCCTCTTTGCAGATCATCTCTAAATCCCTAAGGTTTCCAGGCTGTCTCTGTGCAACTCTGAGCTGGCGCTCCCTCCATAGGTTTTCTATTGGATTAAAGGGATACTGTAGGGGGTCGGGGGAAAATGAGTTGAACTTACCCGGGGCTTCTAACAGTCCCCCGCAGACATCATGCGCCCGCGCAGCCACTCACCGATGCTCCGGCCCCGCCTCCGGTTCACTTCTGGAATTTCCGACTTTAAAGTCAGAAAACCACTGCGCCTGTGTTGCCATGTCCTCAGTCCCGCTGATGTCACCAGGAGCGTACTGCGCAGACACAGACCATACTGGGATTGTACTATACATTCCTGGTGACATCAGTGGGATCAAGGACACGGCAACGCATGCGCAGTGGTTTTCTGACTTTAAAGTCGGAAATTCCAGAAGTGAACCGGAGGCGGGGCCGGAGCATCGGTGAGTGGCTGCGCAGGCAAAGGATGTCTGCGGGGGACCATTAGAAGCCCCGGGTAAGTTCAACCCATTTTCCCCCAACCCCCCTACAGTATCCCTTTAAGGTCCGGAGACTGACTAGGCCACTCCATGACCTTAATGTGCTTCTTCTTGAGCCACTCCTTTGTTGCCTTTGCTGTAGGTTTTGGGTCATTGTCGTGCTGGAACACCCATCCACGACCCATTTTCAGTTTCCTGGCAGAGGTAAGGAGGTTGTCGTTCAGGATTTCACGATACATGGCTCCGTCCATTTTCCCGTTAATGCGATTAAGTTGTCCTGTGCCCTTAGCAGAAAAACACCCCCAAAGCAAAATGTTTCCACCCCCATGCTTGACGGTGGGGACGGTGTTTTGGGGGTCATAGGCAGCATTTTTCTTCCTCCAAACACAGCGAGTTGAGTTAATGCCAAAGAGCTCTATTTTGGTCTCATCAGACCACAGCACCTTCTCCCAGTCACTCACAGAATCAGTCAGGTGTTCATTGGCAAACTTCAGACGGGCCTGCACATGTGCCTTCTTGAGCAGGGGGACCTTGCGAGCCCTGCAGGATTTTAATCCATTGCGGTGTAATGTGTTTCCAATGGTTTTCTTGGTGACTGTGGTCCCTGCTAATTTGAGGTCATTCACTAACTCCTCCCGTGTAGTTCTAGGATGCTTTTTCACCTTTCTCAGAACTATTGAAACCCCACGAGGTGAGATCTTGCGTGGAGCCCCAGAGCGAGGTCGATTGATGGCCATTTTGTGCTCCTTCCATTTTCGAACAATTGCACCAACAGTTGTCACCTTCTCTCCCAGCTTCTTGCTAATGGTTTTGTAGCCCATTCCAGCCTTGTGCAGGTCTACAATTTTGTCTCTGACATCCTTGGACAGCTCTTTGGTCTTTCCCATGTTGGAGAGTTTGGAGTCTGCTTGATTGATTGATTCTGTGGACAGGTGTCTTTTATACAGGTGACTAGTTAAGACAGGTGTCCTTAATGAGGGTGACTAATTGAGTAGAAGTGTCTAACCACTCTGTGGGAGCCAGAACTCTTAATGGTTGGTAGGGGTTCAAAAACTTATTTCACTCAATGAAATGCAAATCAATTGCTCTTTTATTTAAGGTTATTTTTTCGATTTTCCTTTTGATGTGCTATCTGACACTGTTAAAATAAACCTACCATTGAAATGATACTGTTCTGAGACTTCTCGTTTCTTTGTCATTGGACAAACTTACAAAATCAGTGAGGGGTCAAATAATTATTTCCTCCACTGTATAGTCAAGTCTAACAGGCCAGGGCAAATATGAAGGAATAACAGACATACAATAAATATAAAATTAGTGTCATATGTACCGTATAACCATGAAAATCTTGTATATACTGTATCTGGTGGATAATATATACCAGATGTAAATATGACATATGACAAAATGGCAATGTCTTCCTATTATTGATGAACAACTTGCCTGCACATATTTAATGCAATTTACGTACCAGTATATCCTAATGAGTGATATTTGTAATGTAATAATATATGAGGTGTAGCATTATATTTTGAACAGAGGGCTAAGGGAAAAAGCTTGATATATGTCTAATGATCTATGGTCATCTGGTATACATACTGTACCAAGACAAATGGCATCTATATGGCCACAGAGGGCATTGGGGTATGATGCATTCTTTTTGGAACATAGAGGAACTCCGCATATACATTCAGGTGATTAATGACCCATCAATATTCCATATATAGGATGATGAATATCACTGGTATGGTACAATATTAAGTAGTATGTGGACAATGGATGGCTATACATGCATAAATGTATAGCTATTAAATGACCCGTGAATATACAATACACACAATGACGTACAGTATAGCATTTGTGAGTATTACATTCATATAGATGGTAATAAGTGGAGCAAAGAGATCTATGCATACATGTAGCAACCTGTGCAGAACTGGTATGTACACTGGGACAACTAAATAATATAAGTAGTATTCTTTAGGCAGGATATACATAACATGTGCATACACATACATGCAGTGACCTGTACATTTCTGGTATGTGCCTAGATAAATCGCTGCAGCACATGCAATCCTATGGGATTTCTCACATTGCAGCGATTGCGGCACAATTGTGATTTTCAGCAATCGCAAACCTGCTGCCGCATGCATTTTTTCAGGTTATTGCGTTGGGATTCTCATTCACTGTGATCACTTTATTGCGGTCATGTTTTGCAAATCTGAGTGTGAATTGGGACCAAAGGCTGTATGGAAGGGCATTAAGAATAAATGGATAGGATTGTATAGACAGAATGCATAGAAAAGATGTAGGATGAATGCCATGTGAAGCATAAAGTGCTATGCACACATATATACATGTGGATCTGTGCAGATTCATTATGCACAATGAAGACTGGTATAAAGCTGTAAGGACATATAGGATACATGGGCTTTCTATAGGCTGACTTCACACATTCAAGTTGCTATGACCAGTCACTCTTCCACACACTAACCTTAGACACCAAGGCGACCTATCACGATGCTCCCCTATCCTCTTCCCGGCACGCGACTCTGACCTCCCTCCTCGCCGGTGCTTTCAGGCTTTCCGGGAGCGCCCTGTCACAGCCGCTTCACAGAACCCCGCCCCTTGCCTGGCTCTCTGCTCCGCCCAGAGGAATCCCGGGGAAGGAATGTTTTACGTCCAATACGTTTTCTTCCTTCAAGCTGTGAACCGCTGGGCGCCGCTGTGGAGCGCAATGAGCTGATATCACCTGACTTAGCCTGCTGCAAATCTACAGCAGATGAGGGAGTGAGGAGATGACGACAGAATCATGTGACTGGGCTGAGGCGAGCTTCACGTGAGTCTGTCACAGTCACAGTGGCTGCAGTGGCGTGGCGTGCTGTGGAGAGCGTTAAAGCCAGTCAGACTCACACTGTAGTAAAACTAAAAGGGGAACTGTCTGTCAGGATTTTAAGCAGTGGAGGAAAATTACGTCTTACTATTGTAAATATAATATGGAAACATAATAAAAGACGTCTGCTGAAAGACTGCTCTGTACATAATAATACCTCCCAACTTTTTAAGATGAGAAAGCCACGCCCCTGCCACACCTTTAATCACGCCCCCAGCACACCCCTAGTCACACATACCATTAAAAAAAATTATTTTATATTTAAAAACACACTGGTCCTTTCTATCCTGGTTCATTTTCCTTCATATGTTGGCGATGTGGTGTGCGCAGCGCACCACGCCGAAAAACGGAGGGGGGGCTATATGCACGGCACGCCAAAAAATGGGCGTGGTCATGACATTGTATGGGCGGAGCTAACATAATGATGTAACAGCGAGGCATAAGAAAGCAGTGTTTACGCCATGATGTGGTCAAACGAGGTTTCGCATCATGGGTGTGCAGAAACTGTGTGATGCTATTTAATAGTATACCGTAACCCCAAAGCAGCAAACATAGCCAACTATGACCATTAAATAATAAATGTAGTAACAGCTACCCCAGACACCAGAAAATAAACGCAATGTGGGCAACATGTCAGCACAAAATAAACGCAATGGGGGCAACATGTCAGCACAAAATAAACGCATTGTGGGCAACATGTCAGCATAAAATAAACGCATTGCGGGCAACATTTCAGCACAAAATAAACGCATTGCGGGCAACATTTCAGCACAAAATAAACTATTTGCGGGCAACATTTCAGCACAAAATAAACGCATTGCGGGAAATGTGTCAGCACAAAATAAACGCATTGAGGGCAACATGTCAGCACAAAATAAACGCATTTCGCGCAACATGTCAGCACAAAATAAACGCATTGCGGGCAACATGTCAGCACAAAATAAACGCAATAGGGGCAACATGTCAGCACAAAATAAACGCATTGCGGGCAACATGTCAGCACAAAATAAACGCATTGCGGGCAACATTTCAGCACAAAATAAACGCATTGCGGGCAACATGTCAGCACAAAATAAACGCATTGCGGGCAACATGTCAGCACAAAATAAACGCATTGCAGGCAACATTTCAGCACAAAATAAACGCATTGCGGGCAACATGTCAGCACAAAATAAACGCATTGCGGGCAACATGTCAGCACAAAATAAACTCATTGCGGGCAACATGTCAGCACAAAATAAACGCATTGCGGGCAACATGTCAGCACAAAATAAACGCATTGCGGGCAACATGTCAGCACAAAATAAACGCATTGTTGGCAACATGTCAGCACAAAATAAATGCATTGCCGGCAACATTTCAGCACAAAATTAACGCATTGCGGGCAACATTTCTGCACAAAACAAACGCATTGTGGGCAACATGTCAGCACAAAATAAACGCATTGTGGGCAACACCTGGGAAGAAAAGAATTTACTCACCTGACAGAAGTCTCCTCTGGCGCGCAGCTCCCCGGACCATCCTCCTGCAGTCTCCCGTGCTGACAGGCAGAGCAGGGCTACGGGAAGATGGCGCCCAAAGCCCTGTACTGGAGACACAAAGTCTCCAGTACAGGGCTTCGGCAGCCATCTTCCCGTAGCCCTGTTCTGCCGGAAGAGAAAGACTAAGGAGGCTGGTGCGGGGCTGCGGGCTATGAACTGGCTCAGCGTCTATTAGACGCTGCAGCCAGTTCATTCATTATGCTGGCCAGAGACCCAAGGCCGGGACGTCCCGCAGCTAAAAGCGGGACGTTTCCCGGGACCTCATGCAGCCTGGGACAGGCAACACAAAGGTAAACAGCCAGCTAGCGACAAGCTGCATGTCGCTAGCATGGCGTTTTTTTTTTATGGGAGATAGCAGAGTGCAGGGGGGGGGGGGGGGGCTGGGGGCACACAGTACAGACACAGAGGCTGGTGATAGTATGCAGAACCAACCTCTGTTTCCTAATAGCATTCTTCAAACCCACCTCGGGTACTCTTTAAGGTAAAGCGCCAGCTAGCAACAAGCTGGATGTCCCTAGCATGGCGGTTTTCTTTATGTGGGACAGCAGAGTGCAGGGGGGGGGGGGGGGTCTGGGGGGGGGGGGGGCACAGTACAGACAGAGAGGCTGGTGATAGTATGCAGAACCAGCCTCTGTGTCCTAATAGCATTCTTCAAACCCACCTTGGGTTCTCTTTAACATTTTAAAATTGGTAATACATCAATTTAAATCCTGGGAATAAAGTTTAGAGTCAATCAAACACATTTTTTAGTAGAGAAATATATATATTTATATATATTTACATAGAAAGAGGGACAAAGTCCTGAAAGATGGACAGGGTTGAAGGAGGAAGTGTTTGAAGTCACGTGAGCGCCGAGTGGAACGCATCGTGGGAGGCGCCGAGGGATGGCCGGAGAAGACGTCAGAAGGGTAAGCTTGATCCCCCGCCCAGCCCGTCGCACAGCACAGCAGTACTGGGTGTCTTCCGGATAACTACTATCCGGATCACCCGAAGATGAATTTAAGCCCATGCTTGCCCGCCGCTGCCCAGACACTGCCCGGACTTAGATTTAAAGTGGAAGGGAGCGTAGAAGGGAGAGCCCCGAGGTGAGGGAGGGGGGGGGGACCCATGCTTGCCCGCTGCTGCCCAGACACTGCCTGGACTTAGATTTAAAGTGGAGGGGAGCGCAGAGGGGAGAGCCCCGAGGTGAGGGAGGGGGGGGGACCGTCCCCCCTACCCGCCGAATTGCTGCATGGCTTTCCCCTCTTGCTGCGTCCCCTCCAACCCCACAAAACGGCCCCGAGTGGGAGCAGGGGCTGCAGGCCCTATTGTTACTCCAGTGGGTACCAGACAAATCGGGTGCATGTGGCACCTGAACAAATCTGGCACGCCATTGTCTTGAATTGAAATTATCGGCAAGCCAAATCAAAAATCCGGGGGCCCAGCAGCACCCGATAGTAATCTTTCGTGCAGGTTTTCTCCCCTTTTTTGTAGCAGGGTTCAGACATCCGGCAGCGCAAGATTATTATCGTTTTTTCTTTGGTGGGGGGCAGTTAAGGGTTAGGCAGGGGTGACCTTAGGCATGTGCCATCTGTGCTTGCGCGTAGGGCCACCATTTCTGGGGGAGCCACCACATACGCTCACTGAAGGACAACCTAATCACTATGTCACTGCCAGTGCCTCATGTCACTGCAAAGCTGCAGGTCACAGTGACACCGTGTAGTGTGCCAGCACCTGTGTGCATCACTAGTATAGGCACTGTCTCTGCAACCTAGTTTCCGGGAGGTTCTCCCCATCAGTCCGGCAAGGTGGAAAAAGGACGCCACACACTAAGATAGTGGAGGCGGAGGAAAATGCAGAGGCAAATTTCAGCAAAAGTTAAACATTTGTGTCATGAGCACAAGGCGGCTATGCAGTGTCCGCAACGAATAAGGCCATTTACCATGTATAACATACCATACTAACATTGGCGGGCGAAGGGGCCATCCCGTGGCCTGGCTAAGGAGCTATGGGCCCCAGTGCAAGTTTTACATTGGGCCCCCAAGCACTCTACACATAACAATTGATATTGCTGTAAAGGATAGCGGAGATACCGCCGCAGAGGCAAGCGGCATGGCGGCTATCTCCGCGTATCAGCCGGCGGCCTCTGCCGCACAGTTACATGCTGCTGCTTTGCCTGGTCCTTCTATTGCACATAGATTGAGGGTTACGCGCGCGCCAGGCGACAGGACCTTTATGCGAATAGGAGGGGAGTCAGCTGATCTGCCTAGTCAGCTGACTCCAACGGTACTTTGGATTGGCTAAGTGATAGGGGCGGCGCTGCGGGGCATCCATGTATATATAGTACTAGCCTGTCAGTTGCCCCGGGTCTGCTGTTGCAAATGCTAACGTGTTAGCGCTCAGACCCTAGTCAGATCCCACAGTGTGCTAGAACCAGCTGGAGCTGGGGATCCACACTTAGCCAGATTCTGTTGATAGCTTAAAGAGACTCTGAAGTGAGAATAAATCTCGCTTCAGAGCTCATAGTTAGCAGGGGCACGTGTGCCCCTGCTAAGCCGCCGCAATAGCACCGCTAAACGGGGGTCCCTTGACCCCCAAACCCCCCACTGCGACACTTGGTCGCACACTTGGTCGCTCCTGGAGGCAGGGCTAACGGCTGCAGCCCTGCCTCCAGTCGCGTCTATCAGCGGCGCATCGCCGCCTCTTGCCCGCCCCTCTCAGTGAAGGAAGACTGAGAGGGGCGGGGGAGAGGCGGAGATACACGCTGACAGACGCGCGTGGGGCAGGGCTGCGGCGGTTAGCCCTGCCCCAACCAGGAAGCGGTCCCCCGCTGAAACGAGGGAATTTGGGCGATCAGGGACCCCCGTTAAGCAGCGGGATAGCGGCGGTTTAGCAGGGGCTATCTATGAGGTCTCTTTAAAGTACTAATTGCATTGTATTACCTGTGTATGAGACCTTAGACTAGATCCCAGGTGTTGAAATCAAGGACTTCACACCTAGACTAGGATACTGCTATATTGTTATTGATTATCTGTTATGACCTTCTGCTTCCTTCTCCACTCTCCTGCTTGCTAATTCTGTACCTCTGCCTATCTGATTACTGTTGCTGACTCTGCCTGTACTTAACATTACTTAACATTGAATCAGCCTTCTGTCTTTGTACTTTATCTGTCCGTACGTTGCCTACTCTGCTTGTCTGACCTTCCTGTCCTCACCAGTGGGCCTTGCCATTGGTGAGGAATCTGTAGTAGCTTCCACCTACTCCTTAGGTGATCAGCCTTTGCAGCACTGTCTGTAACACTTGCTCCTCAAGTGTCCGCTAGCTGCAGTATAGTCTTAATCACCTGCTCCTCAGGTGATCATCCTTGCAGCACAGTCAGTGGTCCCTGCTCCTCAGGTGTCCACTGGCTGCAGTGTAGTCTTAATCACCTGCTCCTCAGGTGATCATCCTTTGCAGCACAGTCAGTGGTCTCTGCTCCTCAGGTGTCCACTGATTGCAGTACAGTCTGAATCCCCTGCTCCTCAGGGGATCCTTGGCTGCAGTACTGTCTGAATCTCCTGCCCCTCGGGAGATCTCCTCTCCTCATTACTGTTGCACCAAACACAATCCCACATTGGTTGTCCTGTGTCTGGCTATACTAGCATTATTGGTGATTCTGCAGATCACCATATAATCAGGTATAGCATCTGTATTATTGGTGATACTGCAGATCATCAATAATCAGAATATCTGTTTCGCTGACACCAATCGTTACAGAACAGCAGACCAAACATTATGGATGCACTGCGCAGCCAAGTTGAAGTCCTGACCACCTCGGTGAATATTCTCATCGGGGTGATTGATACCCAACAGGCTCAGATCACACAACTGGCTGGGACAGTACAGGTACTTCAAACGGCTGTTGATACAGTGCGATCCCCTCCAGTCACGGACCTTCGCATGTCCGTACCTGAGAAGGTTTCTGGGCATAGATCTGACTTTCAGAACTTTAGGAATCGTGTGCTATCTTATTTTGAGTTGAGGCCTAACTTGTCAGGAACTGAGCGCCAGAGGGTAACATTTATAAAGACCCTTCTGTCAGAAGATTCACAAACATGGGCATATAGTCTTCATTCAGAGCATGAGGCGTTATCCTCGGTTCAGGAATTTTTTAAGGCCATGGCCATTATATATGATGATCCGGATATTGCTACCACTGCTGAAAGGAAACTAAAGAACCTCAGGCAGGGTCGTGATCCGGTGGAGGTTTATGCTGCGGAGTTCAGGAAGTGGGCTGTGTCAGCTAGATGGGGAACATACGCACTGTTAGACTGTTTTCTGTCAGGATTGTCTGATGCAGTTTCTGATTTGATGTTAGGACATCCTGAGCCCAAATCCATAGACGATGCAATTTCTTTAGCAGTACGGGTAGATTGCCGCTTACGCTATCAGAAACAGACCCGTGGCAGAAATGCTGTAAGATATGTCTCCTACGCCTCCTTTCCACCCTCGTCACCTCCGCACGAGCCCATGCAAATCGGACACTCTAGGTTGACGCAAGTGGAAAAGAATCGCAGAAGGTCAGAAAGACTCTGTCTATACTGTGCTGAGGAGGGTCACATTGTCCAGAATTGTCCTAAGAAGTCGGGAAACTCTGCCGCCTAGGTGTAGTCCGAGGTAATACCCTAGGCGAGCAGTCTTTACCTCTAAACAATAATCGTCTGCTCCTTCCTTGTTCCATTACCTCGGAAGGTCAGACTATATCCACAGAAGCCTTTGTGGATTCTGGCTCTGCAGCCAATTTTATAGATTATGATTTTGTAAAAAAATTGGGGATTCCCTTACTCCCTTTAGACCGGCAGATTCTGGTCACAGCGGTTGATGACTCTCCGTTACAGTGTAGACAGCCTCTTTCCCAGACCCCCTTATTATTGTGTAATATAGGGGTGTTACATAAAGAGAAATTACAGTTCTTTGTCCTGCAAATGGCAACCTATACCATTATTCTTGGTATGCCCTGGTTGCAACTCCACTCCCCTCAGATTGACTGGGCTTCAGGTCAGCTACGGAGCTGGTCAACCCATTGTCATCATCATTGTTTGGAGAGAGTTGCTGTTTGCGCCACCAAGATACAGGTCAAAGGGGTGCCAGTGCAGTACGCAGAATTCGCTGACGTGTTCTGTCCAAAGTCTGCAGATAAACTCCCGCCTCACCGGAGTTTCGATTTTCCCATAGAATTAAGATCTGGTTGTATGCCCCCTAGAGATCATCTTTATAATCTGTCAGGGCCCAAAAAACTGGCGATGCAGGAATACATTAAAGAAAACTTGGCCAAAGGCTTCATCCGTCCTTCCCGGTCACCAGCTGGGGCTGGCTTCTTTTTCGTACAGAAAAAGGACGGTGGGCTTAGACCTTGCATTGACTATCGTGGTTTAAATAAGATCACTGTAAAAAATCGTTATCCGTTGCCTCCGATTGACGATTTGTTTGCTCAGGTGACCAATGCCAGTATTTTCTCCAAATTAGACCTGCGAGGTGCATACAACCTGGTACGCATTAGGGACGGTGAATAATGACAAACGGTATTCAACACGCCTGACGGGCATTATGAGTATCTGGTTATGCCCTTCGGGTTGTGTAATACCCCTGCCGTCTTCCAGGAGTTAATCAATGAAGTTTTCAGGGAGGTGCTGGGAAAGTTTGTGCTAGTGTATCTAGATGACATACTGATTTTCTCTCCTAATTTAACAGAACATCGTAAGCACGTCAAGTTTGTTTTAAGAAAATTAAGACAGAATTCGCTGTACGCAAAGCTAGAAAAGTGCCTCTTCGAGGTCACTACAGTTCCCTTTTGGGATATATTATCTCTACTTATGGTCTCTCCATGGATCCAGAAAAAGTCTCGGCTGTTTTGGAGTGGCCCCAACCTGTAGGTTTGAAGGCACTCCAAAGATTTCTTGGCTTCACCAATTACTACAGGAAATTCATCAAGGGGTTTTCCTCTGTAGTGTCACCCCTCACCAATCTTACCAAGAAGGGGGCTGACACTTACCACTGGTCATCAGAGGCACAGTCTGCCTTTGCCACTTTGAAAAAATTGTTCTGTTCTGCTCCCATTCTGAGACATGTGGATGTCACCTTCCCCTTCATAGTCGAGGTCGATGCATCAGAAATTGGGGTTGGGGTTGTACTGTCTCAACGTTCCGGTCTGCAAGACAAACTGCACCCATGTGCCTTCTTTTCTCGTAGGTTCTCTCCTGCAGAGAAGAACTACGATATTGGCAATCGACAGCTCTTGGCCATTAAGTTAGCCTTTGAAGAATGGCGCCATTGGCTGGAAGGGGCAGAGCATACCATCACAGTTTATACAGACCATAAAAACTTGAAGTACATAGAACAGGCTAAAAGTCTTAGCCCCCGACAGGCCTGCTGGTCCCTATTCTTTTCAAGACAAGACAAATAACATTTATATCGCGCTTTTCTCCTGGCGGACTGAAAGCGCCAGAGCTGCAGCCACTAGGGCGCGCTCTATAGGCAGTAGCAGTGTTAGGGAGACTTGCCTAAGGTCTCCTACTGAATAGATGCTGGCTTACTGAACAAGCAAAGCCGAGATTCGAACCCTGGTCGCCTGTGTCAGAGGCAGAGCCCTTAAAGGGACACTTAAGTCAAACAAAAAAAATGAGTTTTACTCACCTAGGGCTTCCACTACCCCCCTGCAGCTGTCCGGTGCCCTCACCGTCTTCCTCCGATCCTCCTGGCCCCGCCTGCAGCCACTTCCTGTTTCGGTGACAGTAGCCGACAGGCTGGGGACGCGAGTGATTCTTCGCGTTCCCAAACACATTAGCACCCTCTATGCTGCTATATGGTATATGATCTATGCTATAGCAGCATAGATGGCGCTATTGTGGCCAGGAACGCGAAGAATCACTCGCGTCCCCAGCCTGTCAGCTCCTGTCACCGAAACAGGAAGTGGCTGCCGGCGGGGCCAGGAGGATCGGAGGGAGACGGCGAGGGCACCCGACAGCTGCATGGGGCTATTGGAAGCCCCAGGTGAGTAAAACTCATTTTTTATTTTTGACTTAAGTGTCCCTTTAAAGAGTAACTGTTAGCCCCCAAAGTGAAATTTAAATCTCTACAGCAATGTTTTATTTAGTATTAAAGTGATCCAAAAAGCCAATGCAGAACTTAAAAATCAATATAATTTTGTTACTATGTAGCCTTTTGCCCAAGCTAATGACGCAAAGCCGCATATCTGATACTGATGAGCATGCAGAGCATGCCTATGTCTGCCCGACCCCCCTCTCCTCCCCAGGACCAGGTGCCGATCTATTCGCACCAGAAACAGCTGACCGCTCTGACAGGGAGAGAGAGCGGCAGCACTTCCAGCGCAGCCACGGCAGAGCAGCCGCCACCGTGCATCTCTCTCACATGTCTCACATGTGACTCGGCGGCGGCTGCTCTGCGTGGCTGCGCTGGAAGTGCTGCCGCTCTCTCTCCCTGTCAGAGCGGTCAGCTGTTTGTGGTGCGAATAGATCGGCACCTGGTCCTGGGGGGGAGAGGGGGGTCGGGCAGACATAGGCATGCTCTGCATGCTCATCAGTATCAGATATGCGGCTTTGCGTCATTAGCTTGGGCAAAAGGCTACATAGTAACAAAATTATATTGATTTTTAAGTTCTGCATTGGCTTTTTGGATCACTTTAATACTAAATAAAACATTGCTGTAGAGATTTAAATTTCACTTTGGGGGCTAACAGTTACTCTTTAACCATTACACCCTCTAGCCAAGGTTTAGATTTATCATAACGTACACACCAGGTAGTAAGAACGTCAAAGCAGACGCTCTATCTAGGTGTTTCGAGCCAGAGACAGTTCAGCCTTCAACCCCTGAGACCATCCTACCTCAAAAAGTGGTGCTGGCAGCTACTGAAACCTGGGAGGACTGGACGGCTACTCTGGGGCCTTACCAACAGGACATTCCAGAAAGAAAAGCCTGAGGGGGTTATGTTTGTACCACTTCCTTTTCGCCTACAACTTTTACAATTATTCCATTCTCATAACAATGCTGGGCATCCCGGGGCTGCTTGAACTCAGGATCTATTGGCCAGATTTGTATGGTGGCCTTCGCTGGCACTTGATTGTAAAGAGTTTGTGAGAGAGTGCTCAGTTTGTGCTAGAAATAAGCCCTCTCGCCAGTGTCACGGAAGGTTGCGGGGCCGCAGACGCGTCCTGGAACCGCCCGTGAAGAAAAAGCGTTCGCACTCGATTCTCTGCATCGATTGCGATTCAGATCAATAGAATTTGGATTGGTTGTGTAGGGGCTACCTGTATCAACCTGGAGTTTCCCTTTCTCCCAGCTGTCACGGAACAGCCGGGAGGAACGTAGGCGAATCTGGAAGATTCGCCATCGGTTTCTCCGATTTCTTGGTCAGAACTGCTGGTTATTGCAGCGAACAGAACTGACATTCCTGGGTTTTTTTTCTTTTTTTTCTCTTTCCCTCCTTCCACCAAAAGGCACTGGCCTGCTGCAGAGTGTCCCTGGCTTCAAGCTGTGCTGGTGGCCCATCCATCAGGTATAGTTGATAAGCACGATGGCAGAAACAATTTAGTTGGGGAAAAGTCAGACATTCTGGCTTCCTCCCAGCAGGGGAGCTAGAGTTGGGCCGAACCTCCGATTTTAGGTTCGCGAACCTGGTTCGCGAACTTCCGCGGAAGGTTCGGTTCACGTTAAAGTTCGCGAACCGCAATAGACTTCAATGGGGATGCGAACTTTGAAAAAAAAATTATTATGCTGGCCACAAAAGTGATGGAAAAGATGTTTCAAGGGGTCTAACACCTGGAGGGGGGCATGGCGGAGTGGGATACATGCCAAAAGTCCCGGGGAAAAATCTGGATTTGACGCAAAGCAGCGTTTTAAGGGCAGAAATCACATTGAATGCTAAATGACAGGCCTAAAGTGCTTTCAAACATCTTGCATGTGTATACATCAATCAGGTAGTGTAATTAAGGTACTGCTTCACACTGACACACCAAACTCACCGTGTAACGCACCGCAAACAGCTGTTTGTGTAGTGACGGCCGTGCTGGACTGGTGCGCACCATGGCGAGAGTGCAGGTTTTGGTGGCTTTACAGCCCATATGGTCGCCTGGCTGATGTAGCTGAAGGTCTAGTAGTGTGGCCACCCAGTACAGCTCATTCCCCTTGAGGTTTTTTATACGGGGGTCCCTCAACAGGCAGGACAGCATAAAAGACGACATCTGCACAAAGTCGGATCCAGTACCCTCCATCTCCTCTTGCTCTTCTTCAGTGACGTCAGGTAAGTCAACCTCCTCCCCCCAGCCGCGAACAATACCACGGGAAGGTTGAGCAGCACAAGCCCCTTGCGATGCCTGCTGAGGTTGTTCTCCTGCCGCTGTCCCCTCCTCCTCCTCCTCCTCCCCCAAAGAAACACCTTGCTCATCATCCTCTGAGTCTGACTCGTCTTCTGCACACGACTTCTCTTCTTCCTCCTCCTCCCCCCTCTGTGCTGCCGCAGGTGTTGAGGAAACAGCTGGGTCTGATGAAAATTGGTCCCATGCCTGTTCCTGCCGTAACGGTTCCTGGTCACGCTCATTCACAGCTTCATCCGCCACTCTACGCACAGCACGCTCCAAGAAGTAAGCGTAGGGAATTAAGTCGCTGATGGTGCCCTCACTGCGGCTCACCAGGTTGGTCACCTCCTCAAACGGCCGCATGAGCCTGCATGCATTTTCCATCAGTGTCCAGTTATCGGGCCAGAACATCCCCATCTTCCCAGACTGTTTCATTCTACTGTAGTTGTAGAGGTAGTGGGTCACGGCTTTCTTCTGTTCTAGCAGGCGGGAGAACATGAGCAGGGTCGAGTTCCAGCGAGTCGGGCTATCGCAAATGAGGCGTCTCACCGGCATGTTGTTTTTGCGCTGAATTTCCGCAAAGCGTGCCATGGCTGTGTAAGACCGCCTCAAATGCCCACAGAACTTCCTGGCCTGCTTCAGGACATTCGCTAAGCCAGGGTACTTTGCCACAAATCTTTGAACCACTAGATTCATGACATGTGCCATGCAGGGTATGTGTGTCAGCTTCCCCATATGCAAAGCGGCAAGCAGATTACTGCCGTTGTCGCACACCACGTTGCCTATCTCCAGGTGGTGCGGGGTCAGCCACTCATCCACCTGTTTCTTAAGAGCAGCCAGGAGAGCTGCTCCAGTGTGACTCTCCGCTTTGAGACAAGACATGTCTAAGATGGCGTGACACCGTCTTACCTGGCATGCAGCATAGGCCCTGCGGAGCTGGGGCTGTGTAGCTGGAGAGGAGAACTGCCACTCAGCCAAGGAGGAGGAGGACAGCGAAGAGCATGTAGCAGGAGGAGAGGAGGTGGCAGGAGGCCTGCCTGCAAGCCGTGGAGGTGTCACAATTTGGTCCGCTGCGCCCTGCTTGCCATCGTTCACCACCAGGTTCACCCAATGGGCTGTGTAGGTAATGTAGCGGCCCTGCCCGTGCTTGGCAGACCAGGCATCCGTGGTCAGGTGTACCCTTGACCCAACGCTCTTCGCAAGAGATGACACCACTTGCCTCTCAACTTCACGGTGCAGTTGGGGTATGGCCTTTCTCGAAAAATAAGTGCGGCCTGGCATCTTCCACTGCGGTGTTCCGATGGCCACAAATTTACGGAAGGCCTCAGAGTCCACCAGCCGGTATGGTAACAGCTGCCGAGCTAACAGTTCCGCCACGCCAGCTGTCAGACGCCGGGCAAGGGGGTGACTGGCCGAAATTGGCTTCTTCCGCTCAAACATTTCCTTCACGGACACCTGACTGCTGCTGTGGGCAGAGGAGCAGGAACCGCTCAAGGGCAGAGGCGGAGTGGAGGAGGGTGCCAGTGAAGGTGGAAGGGAGAAAGCGGCAGAAGCAGATAATGCACCTGATGGAGGAGGAAGAGGAGAAGGAGGGTGGCTTTGCTTTTGTGTGCTGCTGCTGCTTTTGCTCAGGTGGCCATCCCATTGCTGTTTGTGCCTTTTCTCCAGGTGCCTTCGTAAGGCACTTGTCCCTACGTGAGTGTTGGCCTTTCCACGGCTCAATTTTTGTTGGCAGAGCGAACAGATGGCTTTGGTCCGATCTGAGGCACACACATTAAAAAATGTCCACACCGCTGAGCCACCCTGGGATGTGGGCACTATGGGGACCTCAGCAGCTGATGCTGAAGGGCAAGTTGGCTGGCTGTACATAGGTGGCGATACATGGTGCCGGACTCTGCCACCAGCTGTTTCTGACGAAGAGCTGCCCCAGCTTCTTTCAGCAACTTCTCTCCTCCTACTACTCTCTGACTCCCCCTCTGAACTGTCCCCCTCTTCATCTCCTCTATTGGGAACATACAGAGGATCCCTATTACCGTCATCATCGTAGTCATCCTGCCCAGCTTCGCTTGCCTCAGACAAATCCAAACTTGCACCATCAGTAGGTCCTTCATCCTCCTGACACGTTACATCCATAGTGTTGCCGCGTAACTCAGACATATGAGCTGGTGAAAATTCATCTGGCTGTAACAACAATGGCTGTGCATCAGTGATTTCACCACTAAATAATTCTTGCGAAGTGTCAAATGCAGCGGAAGTGGTGGTAGTAGTAGCGCTGGTGGCTGAGCAAGATGAGGTGTTCTGTGTCGCTAAATACTCAACCACGTCCTGACAATCTTGGGAGGTGATGGGACGTGCCTTCTTCCGAGCACTGTACTGTGGGCCAGGTCCACACGAAATTACATTTACACGACCTCGCGCAGACCTGCCGGGTGGCCTTCCTCTGGCTCTGGCACTACCTCTTCCTCTACCTGTTTTGTCCATATCGGGTATGCACGGAGTGGTATATCACACTGCGTGCACTCACGTAGGTAGGTGGGTTCACTTAACTGCACAGGTATGCGCACTGATGCGGTGGGTTCACTGAACAGAACAGGTATACAGTGGCGGGTCCACTGAACAGAACAGGTATGCAGTGGCGGGTTCACTAAACAGAACAGGTATACAGTGGCGGGTTCACTAAACAGAACAGGTATACAGTTGCGGGTTCACAGAACAGGTATGCAGTGGCAGGTTCACTGAACACAACAGGTATGCAGTGGCGGGTTCACTGAAGACAACAGGTATGCAGTGGCGGGTTCACTGAACAGGTATACAGTGGCGGGTCCACTGAACAGAACAGGTATGCAGTGGCGGGTTCACTAAACAGAACAGGTATACAGTGGAGGGTTCACTGAACAGGTATACAGTGGCGGGTCCACTGAACAGAACAGGTATGCAGTGGCGGGTTCACTGAACAGGTATACAGTGGCGGGTCCACTGAACAGAACAGGTATGCAGTGGCGGGTTCACTAAACAGAACAGGTATACAGTGGCGGGTTCACTAAACAGAACAGGTATACAGTGGCGGGTTCACAGAACAGGTATGCAGTGGCAGGTTCACTGAACACAACAGGTATGCAGTGGCGGGTTCACTGAACAGGTATACAGTGGCGGGTCCACTGAACAGAACAGGTATGCAGTGGTGGGTTCACTAAACAGAACAGGTATACAGTGGCGGGTTCACAGAACAGGTATGCAGTGGCAGGTTCACTGAACACAACAGGTATGCAGTGGCGGGTTCACTGAACAGGTATACAGTGGCGGGTCCACTGAACAGAACAGGTATGCAGTGGCGGGTTCACTGAACAGGTATACAGTGGCGGGTCCACTGAACAGAACAGGTATGCAGTGGCAGGTTCACTGAACAGGTATGCAGTGGCGGGTTCACTAAACAGAACAGGTAGACAGTGGCGGGTCCACTGAACAGAACAGGTATGCAGTGGCGGGTTCACTAAACAGAACAGGTATACAGTGGCGGGTTCACTAAACAGAACAGGTATACAGTGGCGGGTTCACAGAACAGGTATGCAGTGGCAGGTTCACTGAACACAACAGGTATGCAGTGGCGGGTTCACTGAACACAACAGGTATGCAGTGGCGGGTTCACTGAACAGGTATACAGTGGCGGGTCCACTGAACAGAACAGATATGCAGTGGCGGGTTCACTGAACAGGTATACAGTGGCGGGTCCACTGAACAGAACAGGTATGCAGTGGCGGGTTAACTAAACAGAACAGGTATACAGTGGCGGGTTCACTAAACAAAACAGGTATACAGTGGCGGGTTCACAGAACAGGTATGCAGTGGCAGGTTCACTGAACACAACAGGTATGCAGTGGCGGGTTCACTGAACAGGTATACAGTGGCGGGTCCACTGAACAGAACAGGTATGCAGTGGCGGGTTCACTAAACAGAACAGGTATACAGTGGCGGGTTCACAGAACAGGTATGCAGTGGCAGGTTCACTGAACACAACAGGTATGCAGTGGCGGGTTCACTGAACAGGTATACAGTGGCGGGTCCACTGAACAGAACAGGTATGCAGTGGCAGGTTCACTGAACAGGTATACAGTGGCGGGTCCACTGAACAGAACAGGTATGCAGTGGCGGGTTCACTAAACAGAACAGGTATACAGTGGCGGGTTCACTAAACAGAACAGGTATACAGTGGCGGGTTCACAGAACAGGTATGCAGTGGCAGGTTCACTGAACACAACAGGTATGCAGTGGCGGGTTCACTGAACACAACAGGTATGCAGTGGCGGGTTCACTGAACAGGTATACAGTGGCGGGTCCACTGAACAGAACAGGTATGCAGTGGCGGGTTCACTAAACAGAACAGGTATACAGTGGCGGGTTCACTGAACAGGTATACAGTGGCGGGTCCACTGAACAGAACAGGTATGCAGTGGCGGGTTCACTGAACAGGTATACAGTGGCGGGTCCACTGAACAGAACAGGTATGCAGTGGCGGGTTCACTAAACAGAACAGGTATACAGTGGCGGGTTCACTAAACAGAACAGGTATACAGTGGCGGGTTCACAGAACAGGTATGCAGTGGCAGGTTCACTGAACACAACAGGTATGCAGTGGCGGGTTCACTGAACAGGTATACAGTGGCGGGTCCACTGAACAGAACAGG
Source organism: Hyperolius riggenbachi (assembly GCF_040937935.1). Taxonomy (NCBI): domain Eukaryota; kingdom Metazoa; phylum Chordata; class Amphibia; order Anura; family Hyperoliidae; genus Hyperolius; species Hyperolius riggenbachi. Next base: position 249,714,928 of record NC_090653.1, read on the forward strand.
TATGCAGTGGCGGGTTCACTAAACAGAACAGGTATACAGTGGCGGGTTCACAGAACAGGTATGCAGTGGCAGGTTCACTGAACACAACAGGTATGCAGTGGCGGGTTCACTGAACAGGTATACAGTGGCGGGTCCACTGAACAGAACAGGTATGCAGTGGCGGGTTCACTGAACAGGTATACAGTGGTGGGTCCACTGAACAGAACAGGTATGCAGTGGCGGGTTCACTGAACAGGTATACAGTGGCGGGTCCACTGAACAGAACAGGTATGCAGTGGCGGGTTCACTGAACAGGTATACAGTGGCGGGTCCACTGAACAGAACAGGTATGCAGTGGCGGGTTCACTGAACAGGTATGCAGTGGTGGGTTCACAGAACAGGTATGCAGTGGTGGGTTCACAGCACAGGTATGCAGTGGTGGGTTCAATGAACAGGTATACAGTGGCGGGTCCACTGAACAGAACAGGTATGCAGTGGCAGGTTCACTGAACAGGTATGCAGTGGTGGGTTCACAGCACAGGTATGCAGTGGTGGGTTCACAGAACAGGTATGCAGTGGTGGGTTCACAGCACAGGTATGCAGTGGTGGGTTCACTGAACAGGTATACAGTGGCGGGTCCACTGAACAGAACAGGTATGCAGTGGCAGGTTCACTGAACAGGTATGCAGTGGTGGGTTCACAGAACAGGTATGCAGTGGTGGGTTCACAGCACAGGTATGCAGTGGTGGGTTCAATGAACAGGTATACAGTGGCGGGTCCACTGAACAGAACAGGTATGCAGTGGCAGGTTCACTGAACAGGTATGCAGTGGTGGGTTCACAGCACAGGTATGCAGTGGTGGGTTCACAGAACAGGTATGCAGTGGTGGGTTCACAGCACAGGTATGCAGTGGTGGGTTCAATGAACAGGTATACAGTGGCGGGTCCACTGAACAGAACAGGTATGCAGTGGCAGGTTCACTGAACAGGTATGCAGTGGTGGGTTCACAGCACAGGTATGCAGTGGTGGGTTCACTGAACAGGTATGCAGTGGTGGGTTCACAGCACAGGTATGCAGTGGTGGGTTCACAGCACAGGTATGCAGTGGTGGGTTCACAGCACAGGTATGCAGTGGTGGGTTCACAGCACAGGTATGCAGTGGTGGGTTCACAGCACAGGTATGCAGTGGTGGGTTCACAGAACAGGTATGCAGCCAGACAGGAACAAGTTAAGCCTAACTAATCTTTCCCTGAGAGACAGTCTGCAGCAGCTCGCCCTACTCTCACTAACGCAGGCAGCACACAAGTGACCGTAATGGCCGCCGCTGCCTGCCTTATATAAGGGGGGGTGGGGCTCCAGGGGCTAGTGTAGCCTAATTGGCTACACTGGGCCTGCTGACTGTGATGTAGAGGGTCAAAGTTGACCCTCCATGTGCATTATGGGGCGAACCGAACTTCCGCAAAGGTTCGCCTGCGGGACGCGAACGCGAACCACCGAAGTTCGCGTGGAACCGTTCGCAGGCGAAGCGTTCGGCCCAACTCTACTGACACGTAGCTTGCTGCCCCAAACTTCAAAGAGCCTTTGCCTGGGAATGACCTGTTGTAAATCCCAGATGTATCTCATATTCCATAAACTGCTATATGTGTCATATTTTCTGTGTTGCCAGGCTGGCAGACCCTCCAAACTAACAGAGCATGCTTGGCCCTATCTGGCGCTGGTTCTGAGGAAGTGTCAGAACATTCTGAGGTAAAGACTGCCAGTTAGGCAGTTTGAAAGTGCCCTGATGATACCACAGGGGTCCCACCCCTCATGTTTGGTATCAGACTGCTGGGTAAATCGGGACAGACCTGAAAATGTTAGTAAATCTGCCCTGACCTGTACGGTTCTGTGAGATAGAGCCCATATATGGTTAGACATGATTTCTGGTCCCCAGGACAAGGGGAGGACTCATCTCATATTCTAAGGGGGTGTGTGGCTCCCGCCCTCACTCCCTCCTACTTGATCAGGGGCATAAGAATGGCAGAGGAGCCAAACTCAGTGTCCTCCACCCTGAAACATCATCTTGATCTCATCTGCGCCAGCTTGAGGATATGCTGGCATCCACCTGGTCTGAACTCTGAACTTTGATCTGAAACTGAAATGATCGGTGTCAGCACGCAGAGAGAATCTGATTATTGGTGATCTGCAGTATCACCAAGAATGCAGATATATAACTGATTATGGATGATCTGCAGAATCACCAATAATATAGTACTAACCTCTGGACACCTCTGAATATATATATTGAGTGTTTGGTGTAACAGTATGACTTTGAGTAATCCACCTGATGAGCAGGTGGCCTTTGGCAGTACAGGAGGTACTGCTATAGAGAGTACAGAAACCCTCCAGCAGCCTGAGATTCTCCAAGGGGTGGAGTCAGGCTGAAGGTAGGAAGGACCAGAGGATGAGTGACACCTGAAGGTAGATGTCACTGACTGATCTGGAGACTATCTCTTTAGTGGAGAGAGATAGCTCTCGAGGTCAGGCAAGCCAGGTCGGCAACACACGGACAGACAAAGTACATGTAACGATCGGTGTAACACAGAGAGGATCTGATTACCGGTGATCTGCAGTATCACCGAGAATGCAGATATATACCCGATTATTGATGATCTGCAGTATCACCGAAAATCAGATATATCTCTAACCTCTGGACACCTGAGTAATATAAGTGTTTGGTGCAACCGTATACTTTGAAGAGAGCACCCGAGTAGAGGGTGCTAGGCAGTACGAGATACTGCTTAGAGAACAGGTTCCTTCCACTGGTCTGATGCTCCCCAAGGGGCGGAGCCAGGCTGAGAGTGGGAAGGATCAGAGAGTGAGTGACACCAAAGGTGCAGTGTCACTGACAGGACTGGAAACTATCTCCCAACAGGGAAGATATTTCTCGAGGTCGGACAGGCCAGGTCGTTAACACACAGACAGATAAAGTACAGAAACAGGAGACAGATGCGGAATCCTAAGGCTAGCAGAGTTTGGCAACAGAGTATCAGATATAGGGAAGTACCTAATCAGAGATCAGAAGAGTGGTCAGGAAAGCAGAAGGTCATAACAAATAATCGACAATGCCTAGACTTGGGTGTGAGCTCCTAGATCATCAACACCCCGGAACTGGTCTAGAATATAACACAGATGTTAACAGGATTCCTAGACTAAGGTGTGAGCTCCTTGGTCATCAACACCTTGAAAACTGGTCTAACAAATAACTTAGATAGTAACACAGTTAATAACAGGATTCCTAGACTAAGGTGTGAGCTCCTTGGTCATCAACACCTTGGAAACTGGTCTAGCAAATAACACAGATACTGACAAAAGGTCTGAGTGCTACCACGTAGTGATCGCAACGGCAGACAACCAGCAAATGCCCAGCCACCAGTATATATAGTTCAGTGCTCTCCAGCGCCTCCCCCAAGTGCTGGACCAATGGCAACCATTTCTGGCGTCAGCTGACCAGCCTGGTCAGCTGATCCCCCACTAACTGACATAAAGCTCTTCCTCCCAGCGCGCGCGCGCGTCCACCTAAACCTATGTGGACTACAGCTCCCAGCCATACCAGAACTTTGTTGTGAAATGCCCGCTGCGCTGCACGCGGAATCCGCCGCCATGCCACCAGCGCATGCGGCGGTTCCTCCGCGTTCAGGCAGACACAAAGACGAGTGAGCAGTTGCATCAGCTGCCGCGCTGGACGCGGAACCCGCCGCCCTGCTAGAGGTGCATGCGGCGGTGCTTCCGCGTTTTCTCACAGTACAAAGACAGAAGGCTGATTCGGTATCCAAGGCAGGCAGGGTTTGGCAACAGGATATCAGATATGCGTGGTACCGAATCAGATAACAGAGGGATAGTCAGGAAAGCAACAGGTCATAACAAATCTCAAACAATGCCTAGTCTTGGGTGTGCAGTCCGTGGTCTCTACACCCTGGAACTAGTCTGATGAATAACAGGATGCTAACTCAAGTTCTCTAGTCTTGGATGTGAGGTCCGTGGTCTCTACACCCTGGAACTAGTCTGAAGTATAACAGAATGATAACACAAGTTCCCTAGTCTTGGGTGTGAGGTCCGTGGTCTCTACACCCTGGAACTAGTCTGAAGAATAACAGAATGATAACACAAGTTCCCTAGTCTTGGGTGTGAGGTCCGTGGTCTCTATACCCTGAGACTAGTCTGAAGTATAACAGAATGATAACACAAGTTCCCTAGTCTTGGGTGTGAGGTCCGTGGTCTCTACACCATAGAACTAGTCTGAAGTATAACAGAATGACAATACAAGTAATCTGGCTCAGTGTGAATTCCCAGGTCCTCCTGGTTCAAACACACTGTTGGATCTGACTAAGGTCTGAGTGCTTCCACGTAGTGTTCGCAACGGCAGACAATTTGAGAGTGGCCAGCAGTAACCATATATAGAGCAGTGCTCTCTGGCGCCACCCTGAAGTGATCAACCAATGGTTACCAGCTCTGAGGTCAGCAGACCGGCCTGGTCAGCTGATCCCCCCTTGGCCATCATAAAAGTTCTGCCTTTCAGCGCGCGCACGCATATTCCTAAGCCTGTGTGAACTAACAGACTCAGCCAGACCAGATGCACGCTGCTGCGTGCAAACCGACCGCGCTGGACGCGGAACCAGCCGCCTTGCTGTCAGTACATGCGGCGGCTTTTCCGCGTTCTGCAAGTTACTAGACGCACGCTTCCGTGTGCAGACCGCCGCGTTGGACGCGGAATCATCCGCCTTGCTGTCAGTACACGCAGCAGCTTTTCCGCGTTCTCTCACAGTACCCCCCCGGACATCTCCTACCCGGCTTCCCAGGATGTAAGTTATGGAATTCCTTTTTTAACTCCTCAGCGTGCATAAGACAGTCTGGCACCCAAGTTCTCTCCTCTATGCCATACCCCTTCCAGTGAACCAAATACTGCACGGAGTTCTGCACAAGCCGTGAGTCCAGAATCTTCTCAATTTCATGCTCAGGTTGGTCATCAATCAACACAGGGGGGGGGGGAGCGTAATCCACGTGCACTGCCGGCTTGAGCAAGGACACATGAAATGATCTCACACCACGCATGCTGGTAGGGAGATCAATGGCATAAGTGACATTATTGATCTTCCTGGTCACTGGAAAAGGACCCACAAATCTGGGACCTAACTTGGATGACAGTTGTTTTAGAGCCCAGTGTCGTGTGGACACCCAGACCAAGTCTCCTGGAAGAAACTCCCATTCCATGGAACGTTTCTTGTCAGCCTGTTTCTTCTGATTCTGAAAGGCCCTCCCCAGATTTCTTTTAACCATTCCCCAAATCTGTTTCAGAGACCTCTGCCAACTCTCCAGGGCTGGAAACGGAGTAGAAGCCACTGGCAATGGGGTGAACTTAGGTAACCTTCCCATCACCACCTGAAATGGGGAAAATCCTGAGGAGGAACTCTTCAGATTGTTGTGTGCAAATTCCGCAAACGGCAAAAATTTGACCCAGTCGGTTTGGGCATCTGCAACATAACACCTCAGAAATTGTTCCAGAGACTGATTCGTTCTTTCGGTCTGGCCATTGGTCTTTGGGTGGTAGCCTGATGAGAAAGAAATCTCCATGTCTAACTGATGGCAGAATGCCCTCCAAAACTTGGAAACAAATTGGACTCCCCGATCTGACACTATATTTTCCGGAATGCCATGCAGCCGGAAGATATGCTGGATGAAGAGATCGGCCAATTCCTGGGCCAAGGGGAGTCCTTTCAGGGGGACAACATGGGCCATCTTACTGAATCAATCGACTACCACCCAAATGACTGTCATGCCCTCAGACCTGGGGAGCTCGCCCACAAAATCCATCGACAAATGGGTCCATGGTTCACTCGGGACTGCCAGAGGCTGCAATGTTCCAACAGGTGCCTGACGAGAGGGTTTGCTCCTAGCACACACTGCACATTCCCTCACATACTCCTTGCAGTCAGTTGCCAATGATGGCCACCAAGCACATCTAGCGATGAGATCCTGAGTTCTAGTGGCCCCAGGATGCCCAGCATTCTTGTGGGAATGGAACAGCTGCAATTTGTAGGCGGAAAGGCAGTGGTACAAACATGACCCCCTCAGGCTTCCCCTCTGGTACATCTTGTTGGAACTGACCCAACGTGACTGTCCAGTCTTTCCAGGTCTCAGTGGCTGCTAGAACCATCTTCTGAGGAACAATGGTCTCTGGGTCTGAGGGCTGTGCTGTCTCGGGCTCAAAACATCTGGATAAGGCATTAGCCTTGATGTTCTTACTACCAGGGGTATACGGTATTACAAATCTGAATCGTGAGAAAAATAATGACCACCGGGCCTGTCGGGGCTAAGTCTTTTAGCGCCTTCAATGTACTCCAAATTCTTGTGGTCAGTGTAAACAGTAATGGTATGTTCTGCTCCTTCTAGCCAATGCCGCCATTCCTCAAAAGCCAATTTGATGGCTAGAAGCTCCCTATTGCCTATATCGTAGATTTTCTCTGCGGGTGAAAACCTATGGGAGAAATAGGCACAAGGATGCAGTTTTCACTGCAAACCAGAACGCTGAGACAGCACAGCCCCTACCCCTACCTCTGAGGCATCGACCTCCAAGATAAAGGGAAAGGTAATGTCAACATGTCTCAGTATGGGTGCAGAACAGAACAGTTTCTTCAGGGTGGAGAAAGCAGCATGGGCCTCAGGGGACCAGTGGTGAGGATCTTCCCCTTTTTTGGTGAGAATGGTGAGAGGTGAAATCACCGTAGAGTACCCCTTTATGAACCTCCTATAGTAGTTGGCGAACCCCAGAAATCTCTGGAGAGCTTTCAGTCCTACAGGTTGAGGCCACTCCAAGACAGCTGAAACTTTTCCAGGGTCCATAGAGAGGAGAGAGGTCGAAATTATGTACCCGAGAAAGGCGACAGAGGTCACTTCGAAAATGCACTTCTCCAATTTAGCATACAGACTATTTTGTCTTAACTTTCGTAACACAAACGTAACATGTTTCCTGTGTTCTAAGAGGTTGGACGAGAAAATGAGTATGTCGTCTAAACACACCAAGACGAATTTGCCCAATACCTCTCTGAAAACCTCATTAATCAGCTCTTGGAAGACGGCCGGGGCGTTACACAACCCGAAGGGCATAACTAGGTACTCGTAATGCCCATCAGGCGTGTTAAAGGCCGCCTTCCATTCATCACCGTCCCTGATACGCACAAGGTTGTACGCACCCCTTAAATCCAGCTTAGAGAAAATTTTAGCATTGGTGACCTGGGTAAATAAATCGTCTATTAAGGGTAGAGGATAACGATTTTTTACTGTAATTTTATTTAAGCCCCGATAATCAATGCATGGACGGAGGCCTCCATCCTTCTTTTTAACAAAAAAGAACCCGGCCCCTGCTGAGGACCGAGAAGGACGAATAAAACCCTTAGCTAAATTTTCTCGGATGTATTCCTGCATGGCCAATTTCTCTGGCCCAGATAAATTGTAGAGATGACCTCTAGGGGGCATACAACCAGACCTGAGATCAATGGGGCAATCAAAGGGACGGTGTTGAGGAAGTTTATCAGCTGACTTAGGACAAAACACGTCCGCAAATTCTAAATATTGATCTGGCAATCCCTCCATGTGAATCTTGGTTTCACCCAAGGTTACCTTCGCTAGACAATGATGATAACAATGGGTAGACCAGCTCGTTAGCTGACCTGTGGCCCAATCAATCTGAGGCGAGTGAAGTTGTAACCATGGCATACCAAGAATGATCGTGGAGGTTGTCATTCGCAACACCAGAAACTTTAAATTCTCTTTATGGAACTGTAACGATTGGTGTCAGCACGCAGAGAGAATCTGATTATTGGTGATCTGCAGTATCACCAAGAATGCAGATATATACCCGATTATTGATGATCTGCAGAATCACCGATAATACAGATATATTGCTAACCTCTGGACACCTATAGGTATGTGAGTGTTTGGTGTAACAGTAATACTTTGAGTAACGCACCTGCTGAGCAGGCGATATTAGAGAGTAAAAAGACACTGCTCTGGGAGCACAGGAACCTTCCAGCAGCCTGAGGCTCTCCAAGGGGAGGAGCCAGGCTGGAGACAGGAAGGGACAGAGAGTGAGTGACACCTGAAGGTGGATGTCACTATCTGATCTGGAGACTATCTCTTAAGGGGAGAGATAGCTCTCGAGGTCGGGCACACCTGGTCGGCAACACACTGACAGATAAAGTACAAAGACAGAAGGCTGGTTCGGTATCCAAGTCAAGCAGGGTCTGGCAACGGAATATCAGATAGGCGAGGTACCGAATCAGAAGACAGAGGAGTAGTCAACAAAGCTTTAAGTCATAATATATATCAAACAATGCCTATTCTGGGTGCGAGGTCCTTGGTCTCAGCACCCCGGAACTAGTCTGAAGTATACACAGATGATAATACAGTTCCCTAGACTAGGTGCGAGGTCCGTGGTCTCAGCACGCTGGAACTAGTCTGAACGATAACACAGATGGTAGTACAGTTCCCTATGCTGGGTGTGAGGTCCTTGGTCTCTACACCCTGGAACTAGCTTGAGGTATAACACAGATGATAACACAGTTCCCTAAGCTGGGTGTGAGGTCCTTGGTCTCTACACCCTGGAACTAGCTTGAGGTATAACACAGATGATAACACAGTTCCCTAAGCTGGGTGTGAGGTCCTTGGTCTCTACACCCTGGAACTAGCTAAGCATAAACAGAATACAATACAAATATTCTGGCTAAGTGTGAATTCCCAGGTCCACCTGATTCAAACACACACACAGAGGTGCCAAGCGTATTTTGGACTCTGTGCTGTGTATCACTCCTGTTGTTTATTGCCTGAGGAAGCGGGATTTTGCCCGTGAAACGCGTTGCAACTTGTCTTTGGAGTATATAAATAAATTATTTATTACTTGAATTGACAGTACCTGTGTCTGTTTTGGGTTGGCTGGTCCACCATCGCATCCCGAACGTTTTAAACGTTTTAGTGACTTTTATCCTACTGGTGTCTCTGTACAGCTCTACACATCAAGAATCCACCCTTGGTGGAAGGGTGGTACACCCTCTTTTTTTCCTTTATCCACAGAGAGCAACGTCTTAATCCTGAGTGGGTACAGGCTTGGTCTCCCCACCTGCCTTTTCAGTGGTTGCCTTGGAGGTAACCCTGGTTTGTAAGTACAATACTTACGTTTCATCATTATCATTCGCACTCCTCCAATACAAGCTACACTATATTGGGCTCTCGGTTTTCTACCTTTTATGATTCAAATACACTGAGGATCTGACTAGGTCTGAGTGCTTCCACGTAGTGATCGCAATGGCAGGCAACTTGCAAGTGACCAGCAGGAACTATATATGGAGTAGTGCTCACCAGCACCACCCCTAATTGCTCAACCAATAGTATCCTGCTCTGGAGTCAGCTGATCGGCGTGGTCAGCTGACTCTTGCTGCTTAGTATAAGAATTCTGCCTCTCAGCGTTCGCGCGTGTATTCCTAAGCCTAGGTGCACTAACAGACTCAGCTACACCAGACACATGCTGCCGCGTGCTAACCTGCCGCGCTGGACGCGGAACCAGCCGCCTTACTGTTGTTGCATGCGGCGGCTTTTCCGGGTTCTGCCCTGCTACCAGACACACGCTTCCGCGTGCAAACCGCCGCACTGGACTCGGAATCAGCCGTCTGCTCAGTAGCACATGCGGCGGCTTTTCCGCGATCTCTCACAGTAACACCCCTACCGTAACACCCGGCTTCTCAGGATGCAAGTTATGAAACTCCCTTTTAAACTCCTCTGCATGCATGCGACATTCTGGCACCCAAGTTCTCTCCTCAATGCCATACCCTTTCCAATGCACCAAATACTGCACGGAGTTCTGCACAAGTCGGGAGTCAAGAATCTTCTCAATCTCATATTCAGGTTGGTCATCAATCAACACAGGGGAGGGGGGGGGGAGCGGAATCCACGTGCACTGCCGGCTTGAGCAAGAACACATGGAATGATCTCACACCCCGCATGCTGGCGGGGGGAGATCAATGGCATAAGTGACATCATTGATTTTCCTTAACACAGGAAATGGACCCACAAATCTGGGACCTAACTTAGGAGACAGTTGCTTCAGAGCCAAATGTCGTGTGGACACCCAGACCAAGTCACCAGGAAGAAACTCCCACTCTATGGAACGTCTTTTATCAGCCTGTTTCTTCTGACTCTGAAAAGCCCTCCTCAAGTTTCTTTCTACCATTCCCCACGTCTGCTTCAAGGACCTCTGCCAATCCTCCAGGGCTGGAAACGGGGTGGCAGCCACTGGCAATGGAGTGAACTTAGGTGACCTTCCAGTCACCACCTGGAATGGAGAAAAACCTGAGGAGGAGCTCCTCAAGTTGTTGTGTGCAAATTCTGCAAATGGCAGGAATTTGACCCAGTCAGTTTGAACATCTGCCACATAACATCTCAAAAACTGTTCCAGAGACTGATTGGTTCTCTCGGTCTGGCCATTGGTCTGTGGGTGGTAGCCTGATGAGAAAGATAGCTCCATGTCTAACTGATGGCTGAATGCCCTCCAAAACTTAGAAACAAATTGGACTCCCTGATCTGACACTATGGCCTCGATTCATAAAAATGTGTTCGGTGAAGTAAATCAGTGCGGGGAAACTCCGCGCTCGGTATTTAAGACTTCTGGGTGGGCATTCATAAAATGTTGCCAGTTGCGATAGCAGAGCGGAGATTTCCCGCTGTAGGCAGGCGGTAGGCTGTCGGGAGCCTTGTTGAAACACAGGAGCTGGCTGAGTTCCTGAGTGCGCTGCTCTCTCTGCTGCTGCTTGGGAGGTCTGTCCCATTGACTTACATGTACTCCGCACGCTTATCGCTACATCCGAGCAAACGGTATTTCCCGTCCGCATACCGCTTGCTCTAATTTTTTATGAATGGACATTTTGTTACATTTCCGCCTAGAATCGCCGCATAAGGCGGTGATTTATCACTCTGCTCCGGAATGTCAGCTCCGCATGCGGAAATGTGAGGAATCGCGGAAGAGCCGCCGCCATGAGCCAGCGGCGGGCGGCTCTTTCCGCAGCACACGGAGAGGCAACCGCCTCTTCACATCATGAGGCGGCTGCCTCCATGCAGCAGGTGGGGCAACGCGGCGAAACCGCCGCGTTGGACGCGGCGGTTCGCGCACATGTCCCCGCAGCGGAGACACCGCTGAGCGGGGCTGCGGTGGCTGGGACTCGTAGTCCCACAGGGTTTAGAGTGACGCGCGCGCGCGCACTCAAACAGGCCTTATGACACCCGGGAGAGAGTCAGCTGATTAGGCAGGTCAGCTGACTCTTACTCCGCTCCCCATTGGTCCAGCAATCTGGGAGGTGCTGGGGGATGCATAGGGGCATATATACTGCCGGCTGTTCACTCTTGCTTTGTCTGGCGTTGCGATCACATATGTGGGAGCACCCAGATCCGTAGTCAGATCCTTAAGTGTGCCGGGACCGGCTGGAGCCGTAATCCTACACTTAGCTAGATATTGATAGCTAAAGTACTAGTTTGATTGTGATTATCTGTTATGACAATTTGCCTGCTCGACTACTCTCTTGAACTCTGACCTTGTACCTCGATATTTCTGATACTCTGTTGCCGAACCTCGGCTCGTTCCTAGACTCTGTTTCTGCCTCCTGATTTTGTACCCCGATATATCTGATACCCCGTTGCCGAACCCTGCCTGTACTTTGACTCCGCCTTTGCCTACTGTATTGTACTTTATCTGTCCGTGTGTGTACGACCTGGCTTGTCCGACCTCGAGAACCGACCTCACTCTTGGAGGCGGTTCCTTGTTCTGTTAGTGACCCTTCCGCCTGAGGGTTACTTCCAGAAGATCCTTCCTGCTGGCAGCCTGACTCCTCCCGTCTTGGAGAGCTCACGGTTGCGGAGGGAATCTGTACAGTACGTCTTGCTGTACTGAGGCCTAGTCCTCTAAGTGTTACTGTTACACCTAACACTACACTCTACTCAGGTGAACGGAGGTTAGCTAGTATATTGGATTATCGGTGATACTGCAGATCACATATAATCTGGTATACGTCTGTATTCCCCGTGACGCTGCAGGTCACCGGTAATCAGACCTCTCTGTGCTTCACCGATCGTTACAGAACGCCAGACCAAAACAACTGATGGAACGCACTGATCCTCTGACTGTGCTTGCCACTTCGGTGGATAGCATTCACCAAGCACTAGGCCAGCACAAAGCCTTAATTGATGCCTTATCCGGCTCCGTGAGAACCCTCCAGACATCAGTTGATTCAGTGCGATCCCCTCCTAGTGATGACATACGTATGCCTGTCCCTGAGAAGTTTTCCGGCCACAAGTCTGACTTCCGGAATTTCAGGAGTAGAGTGTTATCATATTTTGAATTAAGACCCCGATCCTCGGGGACTGAGACCCAACGGGTCATCTTTATTAAAACGTTGTTGACTGGGGACTCCCAATCCTGGGCATATAACCTGTCTCCCACCGATACCGCCCTGACCTCGGTAGAGGAATTCTTTAAGGCCATGGCCATAATCTATGACGACCCTGACCTTGCTGCATCCTCAGAGCGGAAGCTCAAACTTTTGCGGCAAGGCAGGGGTTCGGTCGAGGATTATGCGGCGGAGTTCCGCAGGTGGTCAGTCACCTCCAGATTTGATAACTTCGCACTAATGGATTATTTTTTGTCTGGGTTAACGGAGGAGGTCTCCGATTTAATGTTAACGGTACCCGAGCCCAAGACTCTTGATGAGGCCATATCATCGGCCATTCGAGTAGATCGCAGACTACGCCATCAGAGGCAGGCTAGGGGTAGTCACCGTGTCAGGGTGACTTCGTATGCGGCACCGGTTGCTGCATCCTCTGTAACAGCATCTCCGCCTGTCTCGCCCGCTCCGGCCTTGCCTTCACCAGAGCCGATGCAGATTGGTCGATCAAAACTGACCCAGGTGGAGCGAAGGCGGAGGATGACGGAACAACTGTGCTTATACTGTGCAGAGGCAGGGCACAGGGTGCGAAATTGCCCCAACAGGGCGGGAAACGGGTCTGCCTAGGAGTAGTGGGGGGTGACACCCTAGGCACACAACCTTCACCCCTTAAAGAGAAAAAATTACTTCTCCCTTGTACTATCACATGGGATGATAAGTCTGTTGCCACTGAGGCTTTCATTGACTCCGGCTCAGCGGCTAACTTTATGAATTTTGAGTTTGCTCAGGAGTTGGGTCTACTACTCACTCCCGTGAGACCCCCCATTCAGGTTACGGCTGTTGACGATTCCCCTTTGCAGCGGAATTGTCCCCTGTCACAGACTCCGGTTGTGAAGCTCACCATAGGGGTATTGCACGAGGAGCAGTTACAATTTTTTGTGTTACACATGTCCACCTCCACTATAATCCTAGGCATGCCTTGGTTGCAGGTTCACTCCCCACAAATAGACTGGGCCACAGGACAGTTGACAGCATGGTCACCTCATTGTTTCCAGCAGTGTTTGGGGAGACTAACATTAGGTCTAACTAAGGTACAGGTGGAAGGTATACCGGAACAGTATTCAGATTATGCCGATGTGTTTTGTCCCAAGGCCACGGATAAATTACCCCCGCATCGCCCATTTGACTGTCCCATTGACCTTCGTTCTGGTTGTATGCCTCCTCGAGGCCATTTATATAATTTATCTGGTCCCGAGAAACTCGCCATGCAGGAGTACATCCGTGAGAATTTGGCAAAGGGGTTTATTAGGCCATCCCGGTCACCCGCTGGGGCAGGCTTCTTTTTTGTTAAAAAGAAAGACGGGGGTTTACGGCCTTGCATTGATTATCGTGGCCTCAATAAAATCACGGTGAAGAATCGTTACCCGTTACCACTTATAGACGATTTGTTCACACAGGTCACTGAGGCTAGGATATTTTCAAAACTGGATTTACGGGGGGCATACAACCTGGTGCGTATAAGGAAGGGCGATGAATGGAAGACGGCCTTCAATACCCCTGATGGGCACTACGAATATAGGGTGATGCCTTTCGGCTTGTGTAATGCCCCGGCCGTCTTCCAGGAACTCATCAATGAGGTTTTTCGGGAGGTCTTGGGGAAGTTCGTCCTAGTCTATCTTGACGACATTCTCATTTTTTCTAACAACCTCCCGGAACACAGAACCCATGTCAGGATGGTTTTAAACAAACTGAGGCAGAATCGGTTATACGCCAAACTCGAGAAATGTATTTTTGAGGTCACGTCGGTGGCTTTTCTGGGGTATATAATCTCCACCTCAGGTCTGTCTATGGACCCTGCCAAGGTTTCTGCAGTCCTGGAATGGCCACAGCCGGTGGGGTTAAAATCATTGCAATGGTTCTTGGGGTTTGCGAATTATTATAGAAGGTTTATAAAGGGGTACTCCACAGTTGTCGCCCCTCTCACTAGCCTTACTAAAAAAGGGGCAGACACCACTCATTGGTCTCCCGAGGCCTTACAGGCTTTTTCTAAGTTAAAGGGGTTGTTCTGCTCAGCCCCCATACTCAGACATGTGGACACTTCATTTCCGTTTATTGTTGAGGTAGACGCCTCGGAGATCGGGGTGGGGGCTGTGCTGTCCCAGCGTTCTGGTCTTCAGGGTAGACTACACCCGTGTGCCTATTTTTCTCGAAGGTTCTCTCCGGCAGAGAGAAACTACGACATAGGCAACAGGGAGCTCCTAGCCATCAAATTGGCCTTTGAAGAGTGGCGTCATTGGCTAGAGGGAGCTGAGCACACGATCACGGTTTATACCGACCACAAAAACCTAGAATACATCGAGGGGGCTAAAAGGTTAAGCCCGAGACAGGCTCGGTGGTCGCTATTTTTCTCGAGATTTACATTTTTGATCACGTATACGCCAGGTAGAAAGAATACCAAGGCGGACGCACTTTCTAGGTGTTTTGAGCCAGAGACAGCACAGCCCTCTGTTCCCGAGACCATTGTCCCACGAAGTATGGTGTTAGCCGCCACCGAGACTTGGGAGGACTGGAAAGAGACTTTGGGCTTGATTCACAAAGCGGTGCTAACTGTTAGCACGCCTGTGAAAACCCCCTTAGCACGTCTAAACAAGCTTTTCGCGCATAAAACTTTATGCGCGTAAAACTTTTCGCGCGTAAAACTTTACGCGCACACTGCACAGAGCACAGGGCGCACCGTGCGAAGTGCCCATTAAAGCCTATGGGACTTAGCGCGCATAAAACTTTGCACGCGTAAAACTTTGCGCGCGCAAAGTTAGCGCACGATCTGATTGAGAAATCCGGTGCTAACCTACTTAGCACCCTGGTTAGCGCGTCTAAAGACTTTAGACGTGCTAAGTAGGTTAGCACCGCTTTGTGAATCAAGCCCTTTGAGTCCTTTTCAGCAGGATATCCCAGAAGGGAAACTGGACGGGGTATTATTTGTTCCGTTACCACTCCGTTTCCAGATCTTGGAGATGGTTCATTCCCATAAGAACGCGGGGCATCCGGGAGCGTCTAGAACGCAAGATCTCGTGGCCAGATGTGTATGGTGGCCTTCGCTGGCCGCCGACTGTAAGGAGTTTGTCAGGGAATGTGCGGTGTGCGCGAAAAGCAAGCCCTCCCGCCTGGCACCTGTAGGTACTTTACAGCCTTTGCCCACCCCGAGTGAACCATGGACCCATTTGTCCATGGATTTCGTGGGAGAGCTTCCGAGATCTGAGGGCATGTCAGTTATTTGGGTGGCGGTCGACCGTTTTAGTAAGATGGCCCACTTCGTGCCTCTGAAAGGACTCCCCTCGGCCCAGGAACTGGCCGATTTATTTATCATCCATGTCTTCAGACTGCATGGCATTCCAGAAAACATAGTATCCGATCGGGGAGTCCAGCTCGTTTCGAAATTTTGGAAGGCATTTTGTCACCAAATGGGCATGAAATTGTCATTTTCCTCGGGGTACCACCCGCAGACAAACGGCCAGACGGAGAGGGTTAACCAATCCTTAGAGCAATTTTTGAGGTGCTATGTTGCCGAGACACAGAGCGATTGGGTTAAATATATACCTTATGCAGAATTTGCCCACAATAACTTGAAGAGCTCTTCCTCGGGTTTCTGTCCATTTCAGATTGTGACAGGTAAACTGCCTAAATTCTCTCCTTTGCCAGTTGCATCCACTCCGTTCCCAGCTTTGGAGGCCTGGCAAAGATCATTTAAAGACATGTGGCGGACCATCAAGAATAATCTCTTTAAAGCTTTTCAGAGTCAGAAAGGTCAGGCTGATAAGAGACGCTCGGTAGAGTGGAAATTTCAACCAGGAGATTTGGTTTGGGTTTCAACCCGTCACCTGACCCTGAAACAACCCTCTGACAAACTTGGTCCCAGGTTCGTGGGTCCATTCCCAGTTACTAGGAAGATCAACGATGTCACGTATACCGTTGATCTTCCCGCCAGCATGCGTGGAGTGAGGTCTTTCCACGTATCACTTCTCAAACCCGCAGCCCAGGTGGGTCCCACTCCTCCTCCTCCTGTCTTAATCGATGCCCAACCTGAGTATGAGGTGGAGAAGATCATAGACTCACGTACTGTACAGAACTCGGTACAGTATCTCGTGCATTGGAAGGGGTACGGCATTGAGGAGAGGCAATGGGTACCTGGGAACCGCATGCATGCGGATGAGCTAGTAAGGGAATTTCACGCTTTACATCCAGAGAAGCCCAGAAGGAGCTGTCCGGAGTCCACTCCTCGGGGGGGGGGGGGGTACTGTAAGGAATCGCGGAAGAGCCGCCGCCATGAGCCAGCGGCGGGCGGCTCTTTCCGCAGCACACGGAGAGGCAGCCGCCTCTTCACATCATGAGGCGGCTGCCTCCATGCAGCAGGTGGGGCAACGCGGCGAAACCGCCGCGTTGGACGCGGCGGTTCGCGCACATGTCCCCGCAGCGGAGACACCGCTGAGCGGGGCTGCGGTGGCTGGGACTCGTAGTCCCACAGGGTTTAGAGTGACGCGCGCGCGCGCACTCAAACAGGCCTTATGACACCCGGGAGAGAGTCAGCTGATCAGGCAGGTCAGCTGACTCTTACTCCGCTCCCCATTGGTCCAGCAATCTGGGAGGTGCTGGGGGATGCATAGGGGCATATATACTGCCGGCTGTTCACTCTTGCTTTGTCTGGCGTTGCGATCACATATGTGGGAGCACCCAGATCCGTAGTCAGATCCTTAAGTGTGCCGGGACCGGCTGGAGCCGTAATCCTACACTTAGCTAGATATTGATAGCTAAAGTACTAGTTTGATTGTGATTATCTGTTATGACAATTTGCCTGCTCGACTACTCTCTTGAACTCTGACCTTGTACCTCGATATTTCTGATACTCTGTTGCCGAACCTCGGCTCGTTCCTAGACTCTGTTTCTGCCTCCTGATTTTGTACCCCGATATATCTGATACCCCGTTGCCGAACCCTGCCTGTACTTTGACTCCGCCTTTGCCTACTGTATTGTACTTTATCTGTCCATGTGTGTACGACCTGGCTTGTCCGACCTCGAGAACCGACCTCACTCTTGGAGGCGGTTCCTTGTTCTGTTAGTGACCCTTCCGCCTGAGGGTTACTTCCAGAAGATCCTTCCTGCTGGCAGCCTGACTCCTCCCGTCTTGGAGAGCTCACGGTTGCGGAGGGAATCTGTACAGTACGTCTTGCTGTACTGAGGCCTAGTCCTCTAAGTGTTACTGTTACACCTAACACTACACTCTACTCAGGTGAACGGAGGTTAGCTAGTATATTGGATTATCGGTGATACTGCAGATCACATATAATCTGGTATACGTCTGTATTCCCCGTGACGCTGCAGGTCACCGGTAATCAGACCTCTCTGTGCTTCACCGATCGTTACAGGAAACAGCCTTTATGAATACACATTTTGTTCAGTGTTCGGTAAAATCGGTTGTTTTCAGCATTTCCGCATGTGGGAATGCTTTATGAATCGAGGCCTATATTTTCCGGAATACCATGCAGCCGGAAAATATGTTGGATGAAGAGATCGGCCAACTCCTGGGCCGAGGGGAGTCCTTTCAGGGGGACAAAATGGGCCATCTTGCTGAAACGATTGACTACCACCCAAATGACCATCATGCCTTCAGACCTAGGGAGTTCGCCCACAGAATCCATGGACAGATGGGTCCATGGTTCCCTCGGGACTGGCAGTGGTTGTAATGTCCCAACAGGTGCCTGACGGGAGGGTTTGCTTCTCGCACACACTGCACATTCTCTTACATACTCTTTGCAGTCAGTTGCCAAGGAAGGCCACCAGGCACATCTCGCTACGAGGTCCTGAGTTCTGGTGGCTCCAGGATGCCCAGCATTCTTGTGAGAATGAAACAACTGCAGTATTTGCAGACAAAAAGGCAGTGGTACAAACATGACCCCTTCAGGCTTTCCCTCAGGTACATCCTGTTGGAACGGACTCAACGTCTTAGTCCAGTCCCTCCAGGTCTCAGTGGCGGCCAGAACCACTTTCTGCGGCAGAATGGTTTCTGGGTCTGAGGGTTGTGCTGTCTCGGGCTCAAAACACCTGGACAAAGCATCAGCTTTGATGTTTTTACTACCAGGAGTATACATGATTACAAATCTGAATCTCGAGAAGAACAATGACCACCAAGCCTGTCGGGGTCTAAGTCTCTTAGCGCCCTCAATGTACTCCAAATTCTTGTGGTCAGTATAGACAGTAATGGTATGTTCTGCACCCTCTAACCAATGTCGCCATTCCTCAAAGGCCAACTTAATGGCTACAAGTTCCCTATTGCCTATATCGTAGTTTTAAAAATAAGACACAGGGTTGTAACTTTCCCTGCAACCCAGAACGCTGAGACAGCACAGCCCCTACCCCTACCTCTGAGGCATCTACCTCCACGATAAAGGGGAAGGTGGTGTCAACATGTCTCAAAATGGGTGCAGTACAGAACAATTTCTTTAGAGTGGAGAAAGCAGCATGGGCCTCAGGGGACCAGTATTGAGTATCTGCCCCTTTCTTTGTGAGACTGGTGAGAGGTGAGATCACCGTAGAGTACCCCTTTATGAACCTTCTGTAGTAGTTAGCGAACCCCAGGAACCTCTGGAGAGCCTTCAATCCCACAGGTTGAGGCCAATCTAACACAGCTGAAACTTTCCCAGGGTCCATAGAAAGGCCAGAGGTTGAAATTATGTACCCTAGAAAGGCGACAGAGGTCACTTCAAATATGCATTTCTACAGCTTAGCGTACAGCATGTTTTGTCTCAACTTCCGTAACACAAACTTAATATGATCTCTGTGCTCTGAGAGGTTGGATGAGAAAATTAGTATGTCGTCTAAGTATACCAAGACAAATTTGCCCAATACCTCTCTAAAGACCTCATTGATCAGTTCTTGAAAGACGGCCGGAGCATTACATAACCCAAAAGGCATCACTAGGTACTCGTAATGCCCGTCGGGTATGTTAAAGGCCGTCTTCCATTCATCACCATCCCTGATTCGCACAAGGTTGTAAGCAACTTGGTGACTTGAGTAAACAAATTGTCTATTAACGGCAAAGGATAGCGATTTTTTACTGTGATTTTATTTAAGCCCTGATAGTCAATGCAAGGGCGTAGGCCACCATCCTTCTTTTTCACAAAAAAGAACCCTGCCCCGGCCAGAGATCGAGAAGGGCGAATAAAACCTTTAGCTAAGTTTTCTCGGATGTATTCCTGCATGACCAATTTCTCTGGCCCAGATAAGTTATAGAGATGACCTCTAGGGGGCATACAACCAGACCTAAGATCAATGGGGCAATCAAAGGGACGGTGTGGAGGAAGTTTATCTGTTGACTTGGGGCAGAACACGTCTGCAAATTCTGAATATTGATCTGGCAATCCCTCCATGTGAATCTTGGTTTTACCAAAGGTTACTTTCGCAAGACAATGATGATAGCAGTGGGCAGACCAGCTGGTTAGCTGACTCATAGCCCAATTGATCTGAGGCGAGTGAATCTGTAACCATGGCATGCCAAGAATGATCGTGGAGGTTGCCATTCGTAACACAAAAAATGATAAACTTTCTTTATGCAAGACCCCTATTGTGACCCCCAAATCTGGGGTCTGGGAAAGAGGGTGATTACTCTGCAGAAGGGAATCATCCACCGCAGTGACCCGAATCTGTTGTTTTAGTGGGGAGATCGGGATCTCCAATTTCTTAGCAAATTCATAATCCATAAAATTAGCTGCTGAGCCTGAATCAATAAAGGCCTCGGTAGTCTCTGTCTTATCTTGCCAAGATATAGTGCAAGGGAGAAGAAAATGTTTGTCATCGAGAGGTAATGACTGCGCGCCTAAGGTATTACCTCCGACTACACCTAGGCGGCAGCGTTTCCCGACTTCTTGGGACAATTCTGTACCTTATGACCCCCCTCTGCACAGTAAAGACAGAGCTGCTCTGTTTCTCTGCGTCTCCGTTCCACCTGAGATAATCTAGACCAACCAATCTGCATTGGTTCCGGTGGGAGTGAATCAGGTGGAGATGGAGCAGTAGGAGACGCTGCGTAGGACAAGTACCTCACATTGTTCCTACCCCGGGTCTGTCTTTGATATCGTAAATGACGATCAATTCTGATGGCCGATGAAATGGCCTCATCGATGGATTTGGGCTCAGGATGACCCAACATTAGATCAGAAACTGCATCTGACAACCCTGATAAGAAACAGTCTAGTAGAGTAAATGAGTCCCATCGAGCTGACACTGCCCACTTTCTAAACTCCGCAGCATAGTTTTCTACCGGACCTTTGCCTTGCCGCAATAACTTAAGTTTCCTTTCAGCGGTCGAGGCAATATCCGGGTCATCGTAAATTATAGCTATCGCTTTAAAAAATTCCTCTACCGAGGTTAGGGCCTTATCCCCCCTGGGAAGGTTATACGCCCAAGTCTGGGAATCTCCTGACAATAGAGTCTCAATGAAGGTTACTCTCTGGGTCATGGTCCCTGAGGAATTAGGTCTTAACTCAAAGTATGATAACACTCTGTTTCTAAAGTTCCGGAAGTCAGATCTGTGGCCAGAAAACCTTTCAGGTACAGGCATACGAATGTCTGTGCTAGGAGGAGATGGCACGGTATCCACAGCCGTCTGATAAACTTGTACAGCCCCAGACAAAGCGTTGAGTTGAGTCTGGTGACTGTCCAGTACTCGGTTGTAATTCTCCACCGTAGTGGTGAGTACATCGAGACGGCTGCAGAGTGTGTCCATTTTGGTTTGGTCTGCCATTCTGTAACGATTGGTGTCAGCACGCAGAGAGAATCTGATTATTGGTGATCTGCAGTATCACCAAGAATGCAGATATATACCCGATTATTGATGATCTGCAGAACCACCGATAATACAGATATATTGCTAACCTCTAGACACCTATGTTAGGCTTGGAGGTGTATTCTCCACAGTCAGCATGCAACACATAAGCTGACGTGAAGGAGGTACACACACCAACACAAGGAATCAGGATATCCCCAGTTTAGTGGAGGAGAGGACTGACTCCAATAGGAGATTGTGGTGCACAGAGCCGGTGCAGATCCAAACAGCCACAAACAATACTTTCGTGATAACGTCTCAGGGCAAAGTAGCGCTGAGCGCATAAACCAGGACTGAGGAGATCAGGACAGGTTGACAGAATGAACGCTTGCTTAACTAGCCACTACTTAGTGACAGCAAGCGTCCACAACAAGACAGACTGGAATGAGGCAGCCAATGCGTTGCAGCGATGGCGTGCCTCACAAAGACAGGACAGGGTAGTCAGGAAATAGGGAGATCAAAATAGATGAATGTAACACAGACAAATATACAATAAGTATGTTTTCCTAGCGTATTACAATTACAGCTATCAATGAAACTATTTGTAACGTCTGACTAACATATGTATATATCGGCAATGAACTGATATATGACATAAGCAGGAACACTGACTAGGACTGGAGCAATACAGGGAACAGGACTCAGAAGGATTCGCTATCTCTTCGCAGAGATGAACGCAATCCACAAACAGAACCAGGAGCAGGATACTAACTCAGCACGGGTGATCACGATACGCGCAAACTACCAAAACGTGCTGGAAGGCTGACTAACTGAAAACAGGATATAAACAGTTCGTGTACGTATATATCAGCGACACTGATGTATCAACGTAACACGAATACAAGGAAAATAACAAAAACGTGCAAGTATGCGTATATATTGGCGATGAACCAATATATGACACAAGACAAGCAGAGTAACAACTTCTAGAACAAGAGCAGAAATAGGAGGACTCGCTGACCCCTTCGCAGGAGTCAGCGTAGTCCACACGGACTAGGAACGAGGTGGGGCACGAGCAGAGTAACAGACAGAATCTGAGACTATGGTAGCCCATGAAGGATTGCAGGAAGCAGTTCTTTATACTGAGGTCATCCAATGGGAGCAGACCTGCAGATTCCCACACAAGTGAATGGTAATTAATCACAGGCTGACAGCAGGAAAAGGCAGACAATGATATGCAGCCTGCAGGAAAGGGATTGCCACCCCATTGCAGCAGACAATGTTTGTTTACACAAAAGCATATTAAACTGTCATTAACTTCAGAGCGACTGCAGATAGAGTCAGCAACTAGTTTGAGTGCAAACCAAACTATGCAAGCAAATGCATGTAATGACATCAAAAACTGCTTGTCTTCAGTCAAACTGCAGCCAACAATACATGCTGCAGACATGATCATAACATTACCCCCCCCCCCCTTAAAAGCGGATACCAGACGCTTTTCAAAACTGAAATTCCCAACAAAACAATCTGACTGATAATTCATGATGACCGGGACAGCCCGGCAAGACCAAATTCCAGAATCAGTCCCCACAAGACTGGACCCATCAGAACCAGAACCTACAGAACCATGCCCGTCAGCACTACAAGCCTCAGTGTGATACCCATCAGAACCACGACTTCCAGAAAAAAGCCCCCAGAAACTCTCTGAGCGATACCCACCGCCTTCCAGGGACTGTCCAAAAACGCCAAAGCCTTTGCAATGCCCACCGGAACTGTCCTTACCAACACAAAACCCACTGTTGAACCAGTCCAAGGTACCAGGACAAGTTTCCTCAGAGATTTCCCAGAACACTTGGAAGCTCCAAAGAGATCCCCACAGGTTAGAACGCCCCTTAGGCTCACATGGAGAACTATCAAGAACCCCCATGGAACCCAGGGCAACTCTAGAGTCAGGGTCACAAGGACAAACATCAAGATCAGGGCTTTTAGGGACCAGAACCATCTCCGGGCTAGTGTTGGGCGAACAGTGTTCGCCACTGTTCGGGTTCTGCAGAACATCACCCTGTTCGGGTGATGTTCGAGTTCGGCCGAACACCTGACGGTGCTCGGCCAAACCGTTCGGCCATATGGCCGAACTAAGAGCGCATGGCCGAACGTTCCCCGAACGTTCGGCTAGCGCTGTGATTGGCCGAACGGGTCACGTGGTTCGGACCCGAACGCGCTCTGATTGGCCGAACTGTCACGTGGTTCGGGTAAATAAATACCCGAACCACGTCATATCTCCGCCATTTGTCTGTGGGTTTAGCTTTGGGTAGGCAGGCAGGGTAGTTCGCGCTCCAGCCACGCTAGCCAGGGTCCCCCCCAGTCATTGTGTGTCGCTGCTGGGAATAGTAGTACACCGCTCGCTCAGCATTCTGTTTACTGCCACTCTGTGTACCTCGCTCAGCCACACTATATAGCATTCTGTTTACTGCCACTCTGTGTCTGCTGGGAATAGTAGTACACCGCTTGCACAGCCACACTATATAGCATTCTGTTTACTGCCACTCTGTGTACCTCGCTCAGCCACACTATATAGCATTCTGTTTACTGCCACTCTGTGTCTGCTGGGAATAGTGGTACACCGCTCGCTCAGCCACACTATATAGCATTCTGTTCACTGTTCTGTGTCTGCTTGGAATAGTGGTACACCGCTCGTTCAGCCACACTATATAGCATTCTGTGTACTGTTCTGTGTCTGCTGGGAACAGTAGTACACCGCTCGTTCAGCCACACTATATAGCATTCTGTGTACTGTTCTGTGTCTGCTGGGAACAGTAGTACACCGCTCGCTCAGCCACACTATATAGCATTCTGTTCACTGTTCTGTGTCTGCTGGGAATAGTGGTACACCGCTCGCTCAGCCACACTATATAGCATTCTGTTCACTGTTCTGTGTCTGCTGGGAATAGTGGTACACCGCTCGCTCAGCCACACTATATAGCATTCTGTTCACTGTTCTGTGTCTGCTGGGAATAGTGGTACACCGCTCGCTCAGCCACACTATATAGCATTCTGTTCACTGTTCTGTGTCTGCTGGGAATAGTGGTACACCGCTCGCTCAGCCACACTATATAGCATTCTGTTTACTGTTCTGTGTCTGCTGGGAATAGTGGTACACCGCTCGCTCAGCCACACTATATAGCATTCTGTTCACTGTTCTGTGTCTGCTGGGAATAGTGGTACACCGCTCGCTCAGCCACACTATATAGCATTCTGTTCACTGTTCTGTGTCTGCTGGGAACAGTAGTACACCGCTCGTTCAGCCACACTATATAGCATTCTGTGTACTGTTCTGTGTCTGCTGGGAACAGTAGTACACCGCTCGTTCAGCCACACTATATAGCATTCTGTGTACTGTTCTGTGTCTGCTGGGAACAGTAGTACACCGCTCGTTCAGCCACACTATATAGCATTCTGTTCACTGTTCTGTGTCTGCTGGGAATAGTGGTACACCGCTCGCTCAGCCACACTATATAGCATTCTGTTCACTGTTCTGTGTCTGCTGGGAATAGTGGTACACCGCTCACCCGTCACTGTATAGCATTGTGCTCTGTGTCGCTGCTGGGAATAGTGGTACTGTATAGCATTTCTGTACTGCCACTGTACTGCTGCCAGTCAGCGTGTACTGTAAGGATAAGTGAAATGAGGAAGAAATCCGGTGAAAGAGGGAGGGGCAAGGGAAGAGGTGTTTCCCCTGACGGTTCACGTACAGGCCACAGGGGAGCACCCAAGAAAACCCACTCAATACCACCCATGTTGTCCAGGACAACAACCCTCACAAATCCAAAAGAACAGGACCAGATAATTACTTGGATGACCTCTCAAGCGTCCAGCAGTGGGTTAAGCAGCACCAGCACATCACGCACGAGGTCCGAGTCCTCAGCCAGTTACAAGGAGCCAGTGGGCACAAAGCTGACACAACCGGCAGCGACACCACGCACACAACTGCCAGATAACCAGTCCGATGAATTACCTCAGGACACAATGGGGTATTCGCAGGAGCTATTCCCAGCCCAACAAACTTCCACCTTTCAAAGGTCAATGGAGGAACAGCCAGAAATGTTGTGCCTGGATTCACAACCGTTAACTGTGGGAAATGTACCGCGCACTGAAATACGAGGCGAGTCCGAAGAGGACTCGGAAACCCAAATCCCAGAGCAATTTGGGCAGGAGGGGTTGCAATTGCAGGAGGTCGGCCGACAAGATCTGGAAGACGACGTTGGAGTGTGCTGCGCAGAGGTTGTTGTGGGGAGCTCTACTCCACGGCGGTGGCCCACAATGACATATGACGAGTTTGAGGAGATGGAAGAGGAGGGTATGGACAATGTGGACAGAGACCCAGATTTTGTTTGTGAACGAGAACATCGCCGTCGTAGCAGCAGCACAGATGAGTCTGTTGAAGAACACACTGCTGCACGAGTTCGCCTTGTGCCACAAGGTAGGCGGCGCGCAATTTCAGGCACCACAAGCGTGGAAGTTCAAGTGAGAGGCAAAAGAGGAGCAAACAGAAATCGCCAGCAAGGAGGCAGGTGCTCCAAAGTCTGGGCTTTCTTTGAAGACTGCACTGAGGATGTTACCATGGCGATTTGCAAGGTGTGCAAGACCCGCCTGAGCAGGGGGAAAAATATTAACAACCTCTCCACCACCAGCATGAGCCGTCACATGCTATCCAAACATCCCACTCTTTGGGCAAACGCGTCAGGACAGGGTACCAGAAACAACACTGCCTCCCTTGGGTTCACCAGACCCGCCTCAGCAGCAGCAGTAGCCCAGCCATTGCGTGGTTCACAACATTCACAAACATCAGACGACGCTGACACTGTCACTTTCCGGAGTAGTGCTCTTGAGGTCTCCCAGTGTTCATCAAACACAACAACCAACAGCCCTTCCGTGTGCAGCGCTACGGTTCAGTTGTCTGTGTCGGAGATGTTTGAGCGCAAGAGGAAATTGCCAGCAAATGACCCCCGGGCCGTGGCAGTAACAGCCAGCATAGCCAAGCTTCTGGCCTGCGAAATGCTGCCATATCGATTGGTGGAGACAAACAGCTTCAAGGGCATGATGTCAGTGGCCATCCCACGTTACGTGGTTCCCAGCCGCTACCACTTTGCACGCTCTGCAGTGCCTGAGTTGCATGAGCACGTGGTCAGCAAAATAACCCGAAGCTTGAAGAATGCCGTTGCCTGCAAGGTTCACCTCACCACTGACACCTGGACGAGTGCGTTCGGCCAGGGTCGATACATCTCCCTTACCGCGCACTGGGTGAACCTTGTGGAGCCTGGCAGCGATTCCTCACCTGCTACGGCACGGGTGTTGCCCACGCCACAAACAGCTGCACCGCCGTCCCTCCCACTGGATAACAGCAGCACCTACCTCTCTGACTCCTTCTCCTCCAACGCATCTCAAAGCTGTACCTCATCCGGAAACGCTAACCCAGCAGCAGTAGGATCGTGGAAGCAGTGCAGCACAGCTGTTGGCATGCGTCAGCAAGCGTTGCTGAAGCTAATCTGCCTTGGGGATAAGCAGCACACAGGGGAGGAAATTTGGAGGGGAATAAAGGAACAGACGGATTTGTGGCTGGCACCGCTGGACCTGAAACCGGGCATGGTTGTGTGTGATAATGGGAGTAATCTCATTCGCGCTTTAAGGTTGGCTAAGCTGACACACATCCCTTGCCTGGCGCACGTGATGAACCTAGTAGTTCAGCGGTTCCTGAGGACATACCCAGGCGTGCCCGATCTGCTGTTGAAGGTGCGTCGAGTGTCCAAACATTGTAGAAATTCCAGTACTGCTTCGGGGGCACTCGCCAAGATGCAGGAGCGCTTCAATCTCCCCCACCATCGCTTGCTGTGTGATGTCCCTACGCGCTGGAATTCTACGCTGCACATGCTAGCCCGCTTTTGCGAGCAGAAGAGTGCAGTGGTCCAGTACATGACGGCGCAGTACCGAGGCGCATCCGGCCAGCTGCCAAGCTTCTGTGGATCCGATTGGGCCAACATGTTGGACCTCTGCCAAGTCCTCCAAAATTTTGAGCAATCCACGTTGCTTGTGAGCAGTGACAACTCTTCAGTCAGCATTACCATACCACTGCTGTGTTTACTGAAGAGGTCGATGTTAAAAATCAAGGAAACAGCTGTCATGATGCAACTGGGGGAATCTGAAGGAGAAAACGATCAGCGTGATGGTACCAACATCAGGCCATCCGCCTCAGGGAACGCTGGCCCCAGCAGCTATGACGAAGAAGAGGAGGAGGAACAGCTGGAGTTGGAGCAGGAATTTCATGCCACCACTGACGAGGGCCAGAGCGGTGCACGTTGGACTTCCACAATTCAACGCGAATGGTCAGCAGAAGCAGACCAGGAGGAAGGTGACGACTATGATGCATCACAACAACTATCACAACGCTCACAAGAGGATGATGAGGATTCTGGTAGGACTCTGGCACACATGGCTCAATTCATGCTAGACTGCATTGAACGTGACCCACGCATTGTGCGCATTCTGGACAACACCAATTACTGGGTTTATACCCTTCTGGATCCACGGTACAAACACAATGTTCCAAAACTGCTTGAAGAAAGAGTCAGACAGGTCAAAATGGAAGAATACCAGCAGGCCCTTGTGGAGACTTTAGAGAGGAGATTGACATCCTCCCCCTCCTCTAGCCAGTTGTACGCAGACAGACTGACTTCCGCAAACCCAGGACGACCAGGAGGGCAGCAAACAACGCAAGCCGCAGCTAGTACCCAAAAGGGAATGGTATCGGCAGTGTCCTTGGAGTGGGAAAATTTTCTGACACCCATGCAGCCGCAGCCCACTGAACAGCAAGCGTGCAGATCCACCTCCAACACCGATCGCCTGGAGAAGATGGTCAAGGACTACATGTCAGATGGCGTAGCTGTGTCGAACCATCCATCTGCACCCTTCAACTATTGGGTATCGAAGCTAGACACCTGGCACGAACTGGCAATGTACGCAATAGAGGTGCTGGCTTGCCCGGCAGCCAGCGTTATGTCGGAACGCTGTTTCAGTGCTGCCGGAGGCATCGTCACAGATCGGCGTATCCGCCTCTCTACAGACAATGCAGACCGTCTGACTCAAATTAAAATGAATCAATCCTGGATTGGAAATGACTACGCAACACTCCAGGACCCCAACCAAGTAACATGACCAATGAACATCTGGGATGGTGTTGCGTTTCCGGGCCCTGTTTATTGAACCTCTCATCTGTATTACATTTATGACTGCATGGCGGCAAAAAGCATTGCTGCTATATCCGCACGCTTTTTGTCCACATGCAAGGCCTGGGTTGTTGTGTCTCACAAAGCGTGGCCTTCTCCTCCTGCGCCTGCTCCTGTTCCATCACGTCTGCTGCTGCTGGGTTAGCGTTGCCGCGTGGTCCCTGTTTATTGAACCACTTATCTTTATTACATTTATGACTGCATGGCGGTACAAAGCATGCTATCCGCACGCTTCTTGCCCTCATGCAAGGCCTGGGTTGTTGTGTCTCACAAAGCGTGGCCTTCTCCTCCTGCGCCTCCTCCTGTTCCATCACGTCTGCTGCTGCTGGGTTAGCGTTGCCGCGTGGTCCCTGTTTATTGAACCACTTATCTTTATTACATTTATGACTGCATGGCCGTACAAAGCCTGCTATCCGCACGCTTCTTGCCCTCATGCAAGGCCTGGGTTGTTGTGTCTCACAAAGCGTGGCCTTCTCCTCCTGCGCCTGCTCCTGTTCCATCACGTCTGCTGCTGCTGGGTTAGCGTTGCCGCGTGGTCCCTGTTTATTGAACCACTTATCTTTATTACATTTATGACTGCATGGCGGTACAAAGCCTGCTATCCGCACGCTTCTTGCCCTCATGCAAGGCCTGGGTTGTTGTGTCTCACAAAGCGTGGCCTTCTCCTCCTGCGCCTGCTCCTGTTCCATCACGTCTGCTGCTGCTGGGTTAGCGTTGCCGCGTGGTCCCTGTTTATTGAACCACTTATCTTTATTACATTTATGACTGCATGGCGGTACAAAGCCTGCTATCCGCACGCTTCTTGCCCTCATGCAAGGCCGGGGTTGTTGTGTCTCACAAAGCGTGGCCTTCTTCTCCTCCTGCGCCACCCTCCTCCTGTTCCATCACGTGTGCTGCTGCTGGGTTAGCGTTACCGGTCCCTTTTCCTGGAACCTCTTATATGTATTACATTTATGACTGCATGCCGACAAAAAACATGTTACCTGTGCAAAGAAAACAGACATTTCCCGCATTTAAAAGACAGTTTTCCCTTTGAAACTTTAAAATCGATTTTCTCAAAAACTATAAGCTCTTTTTGCTAATTTTTTTTTCCTCTTGTACCCACTCCCAAGGTGCACATACCCTGCAAATTTGGGGTATGTAGCATGTAAGGAGGCTTTACAAACCACAAAAGTTCGGGTCCCCATTGACTTCCATTATGTTCGGAGTTCGGGTCGAACACCCGAACATCGCGGCCATGTTCGGCCTGTTCGGCCCGAACCCGAACATCTAGATGTTCGCCCAACACTACTCCGGGCATGCAGGCCAACCGGCAACATCAGAACATGTCTCCACTAGGGAAGCATGTGAGCACGCTAACACAGACACACTTGGGCACTCTGGCATACGAAGCACATCTGGGCACACCGGCACAAGAAAGACTTCTGGGCATGTCAAGGAACTGCGAACCTCAAAGTCAGTCAAGATAGGACCGAAACCAGGACTGGGCAAAAAAAAATCATCATGACTAAACTTCACAGTTACTGGATTCTCACTAAAAAATGCAGGATCAGACTTAGATGTCTCTGATTCCAGCAAGGTTATTAACAAATCATGTTCAGGGGCATTTACAAGACAGGACAAATCTTCTGATGTATGCACCGAACTAGACAGGGTTCCCATAACTTCTTCTGGACTAGACAGAGACTCATCAAATACACTGGATTGGAGCTCATGAAGGGCTGCAAAACAAGTCAGTATTGCAGCAATCCCCATTGAACTAGGCAAAACTGAAGAACTCACTGGACAGGAAGGGGACTCTGGAACTTCTGCCACACCGGCCAGCAAACCAGAATTTTCCAGGATACAGGGCTGGGTTTCAGAAACACTCATTAACCCGGACTGAAATTCTGAGATTTCTATTATTTTTTCCAGCGAGTCAGAATTATCCATGTTACAGGGCAATACTTCTGAAACATTCAGAGGACAGGGCTGAAGTTCCCTGACTACTGTGATATCAGAGAGGGACTCAACATCTTTAGCTAAATCAGACTGTGTACAGGGCAAGGTATCAAAAACGCTTGCTGACAAAGACAATGTTTCAATAGCTTCTGCTTCACTGGGCAGAGATTCATCAAGTTTTATTAGAGCAGACTGTAATTCCAAAACAGCTGCTAAACAAGTGAATACTACTGCAACACCCACTGAAGTAAGCAGTGCCTCAGACTCCTCTACTAGAGGATCTGAAGTATCCAAAGTACTGGGTGAAGCATAAGACTCTGCGACCACAGCTTCACTGGACAGGATCACTGAACAGGCCATATCGCAGGGCAAAACCATGGAAGCACCTGCTGGACAGCATAATGATTCTGTGACCTGAGCTTCATTGGGAAGATCTACTGCACAATTCATGGTACAGGGCAAATTTACTGGAACATTTTCTGAACAAGGTAATAATTCTACGATTTCAGGTTCACATAGCAGATGCTCAGAGCTATTCACGAAACTAGAGCGAGGTGTAGAGACAGGAAGATCAAGACACAATGTTTGTGCATCTGAATCACTATTCAATTGTAAAATTGGGAAATTCAGATGCTGGGGTTCTGAGGTTTCTAGACAGGATTGCTGGGACTCAGAAACTAATGTAGTGCATCTATTGGCATCTGCTGGATCAGACAGGAGTTGAACTTTATTAACACAGGTAAATTCTACAGAAGTGTTTGTAGAGGCAGGCAAAGATTTTCTAATGTCTGTTTCACTGAACAAAGACTCATGAGTACTGGCTAGGCTGGACTCAGAAGTCAGCAGGACCTCTGGGTCCTCTGCTGAGAAATTTGTGCAGGGCAAGGTTAAGGAAGTATTAGTAATTTCTGTCTTACTGGGAAGTAACACTGAGTTATCCATGGTACAGGGTGGAATTACAGGAACTTCAATTTCACACAAAAGGAGCTCTGAATCACTCGCTGAATCAGCCAAAGGTGCTAAAGCAGGCGAGTCCTCAGGAACTGAGGAAGTGGAACAATCTCCAATTGACAGTGTGTCTTCCCTGGTATCAACTGATTGAATCGCATAAAAATCGTCCAAAATCATTCTCCACACATCGATCAATGGAGCCACAAAGTCATACCCACACACACCATTCTTTATTAGGTTATAAGCCGACTTAATGCATGCATTCAATACTAATTCACTTTTTGCACTGTAAAACTGACAAAATGAACTTGCATCTTTCTTCCATTCATAGACCAGGGCTTCCATCTCTCCTTTCTCAAATGGAGGATCCCATGCATATTTAACAGCTGAGCATTCAGACTGATCACAGTTTGCAAATGTGTTTGTGGCAGAAACATACATTGGGTTATTTAGCAGGCAATTGGCCGATTTCTTATTCTTAAGGATCTCCAATACCTGTAGCAAGTGTTGAACTGTAGTGTATGCAAATTTCCCTTGCTGCACGAATAAATTGATCTGTTCAATACTCTGTAATATATCTTCATAATCATATTCAGATAATTCATTTAAACAATAACTCTTATTTTCCCTGGCTAGCAATGAAAGTTCATTAGTAGTTTCACAGGTCCATTTGACTCCCCTGAATGGTGACTGAATTTCATTATCTACTAATGGCGGAGTCTCATTACAGATCTGATGCGCAGTCGCTAAGGGCAATGACTCCGCTGATTGTAACGCTTTTCTTTTGGAGCGCTTACGTTTGGCTTTAGACCCTGCTGCCTTAGGTGATTTTTTCAAAGCAGAAGAAAAGTTATCAGAACAATTATCTGCTTGCTGATTATTTTTGTAAGCAGTAGAAGGAGCAGCTGATTGACAAGCTGCCAGGAGCTTATCAAAAGGGCTAGGCAAATCGGTTTTGCACAGCCAGTTATGGATCACAAACGCTAGAAATTCCAGCGGTCTCTCTTTCAAATTGGTATGATCCAAGACATCGTAGGCCCACTGAAACAATCTTCCCTTAAACAAAACATAAACTAGCTGGGGGGCCCACGTTGAAACAGGAGTAGCCTGGAGCTCGGGATTGGCCAGGAACCTGGTACATTCAGAAAAAAACTCATTTTCTGTTTCAGAATTAAGTTTCTCAAATTTCTTAAAGGAACAGGAACCATAACAAACAGTGTCATTTTTGCTGGGAACCCCCCCCCCCCACAATGAGGATTGGTAAGGGGGCTACCATAATGTTAGGCTTGGAGGTGTATTCTCCACAGTCAGCATGCAACACATAAGCTGACGTGAAGGAGGTACACACACCAACACAAGGAATCAGGATATCCCCAGTTTAGTGGAGGAGAGGACTGACTCCAATAGGAGATTGTGGTGCACAGAACCGGTGCAGATCCAAACAGCCACAAACAATACTTTCGTGATAACGTCTCAGCGCAAAGTAGCGCTGAGCGCATAAACCAGGACTGAGGAGATCAGGACAGGTTGACAGAATGAACGCTTGCTTAACTAGCCACTACTTAGTGACAGCAAGCGTCCACAACAAGACAGACTGGAATGAGGCAGCCAATGCGTTGCAGCGATGGCGTGCCTCACAAAGACAGGACAGGGTAGTCAGGAAATAGGGAGATCAAGATAGATGAATGTAACACAGACAAATATACAATAAGTATGTTTTCCTAGCGTATTACAATTACA